>NW_028270172.1:54130362-54436112 GCF_037043375.1 Chiloscyllium plagiosum | reverse complement strand
TTGTAAGTTCATGGAATGCCCTGCCAGTAGCAGTGGTGGACTCTCCCTCTTTATGGGCATTTAAGCGGGCATTGGATAGGTATATGGAGGATAGTGGGTTAGTATAGGTTAGGTGGGCTTGGATCGGCGCAACATCGAGGGCCAAAGGGCCTGTACTGCGCTGTATTCTTCTATGTTCTATGTTCTATGTGCAGGGTCAGGTGAATTGGTCATACTAAAATTGCCCGTAGTGTTAGGTAAGGGGTAAATGTAGTGGTTTGGGTGGGTTTCGCTTCGGCGGGTTGGTGTGGACATGTTGGGCCGAAGGGCCTGTTTCCACACTGTAATCTAATCTAAAATCTAAAATCAGTGTCAGGGATCACGGAATATCCAGGGGCATCTGGGTGATGGTGTGTACCTCCAGCCATGAAGGACTCCATTTACAAAGCTGTAGAACAAATGCTCATCCAAAACTCTCCATCATCTGACCTCACATCAATATCCCTTTTTCCTATCTTTCCTGGGAAGACTAGTTCATGTTACAGGATGCTATCGAAGTGTCTACATTTCAGCATTCTGAAACCTGGGAACACATCCTTCCATGACACTATCTCTCAGTCTCCCCATCTCTGTCTATTTCCCAAACCCCTCCCATGTGGTGATATTTAAACTGATTCCCCCGCCATCTCTCTCTGGCAGTGATGTTCACACCCACAGCACCCCATTGCCATGGCACAATGGAGATTATGGAGCTGTAAATGGATGGGAGCTATACATCCTGTCACTTCCAGCCCGGGCTGCAAGTTTCCCTGGGCTGGGCAGTGATCTAACACCGTGTTACTGAGCAGTGCACTGGGGTGGGGTACACAGCTCTACATGCTGGGAGGGTAACTGCTCCTGGTTTACATATCAATGCACTGGGGTGGTGTACACAGTCCTACATGCTGGGAGGGTAAATGATCCTGGTTTACAAATTAATGCACTGGGGTGGGGTACACAGTCCTGCACGCTGGGAGGGTAACTGCTCATGGCTCACAGGTCAATGCACTGGGGTGGGATACACAGTCCTACATGCTGGGAGTGTAACCGCTCCTGGTTAACAGATCAATGCACTGGGATGGTGTACACAGTCCTACATGCTGGGGGTGGGGGGGGGTTAACTGCTCCTGGTTTACAGATCAATGCACTGGGGTGGTGTACACAGTCCTACATGCTGGGAGGGAAACTGCTCCTGGTTTACAGATCAATGCACTGTGGTGGTGTACACAGTCCTACATGCTGGGAGGGGAACTACTCCTGGTATGCAGATCAATGCACTGGGGTGGGATACACAGTCTTACACGCTGGGAGGGTCACTGTGCCTGCTTTACAGATCAATGCACTAGGGTGGGGTACGCAGCCCTACATGTTGGGAGTTTTACTGTTCCTGGTTGACAGATCAATGCACTGGGGTGGGGTACACAGTCCTACATGCTGGGAGGATAACTGCTCCTGGTTTACACATTAATGCACTGGGGTGGGGGACACAGTCCTACATGCTTGGGCAACTGCTCCTGGTGTACAGATCAATGCACTGGGGTGGTGTACACAGTCCTACATGCTGGGAGGGTAAATGATCCTGGTTTACAAATTAATGCACTGGGGTGGGGTACACAGTCCTGCACGCTGGGAGGGTAACTGCTCATGGCTCACAGGTCAATGCACTGGGGTGGGATACACAGTCCTACATGCTGGGAGTGTAACCGCTCCTGGTTAACAGATCAATGCACTGGGATGGTGTACACAGTCCTACATGCTGGGGGTGGGGGGGGTTAACTGCTCCTGGTTTACAGATCATTGCACTGGGGTGGTGTACACAGTCCTACATGCTGGGAGGGAAACTGCTCCTGGTTTACAGATCAATGCACTGTGGTGGTGTACACAGTCCTACATGCTGGGAGGGGAACTACTCCTGGTATGCAGATCAATGCACTGGGGTGGGATACACAGTCTTACACGCTGGGAGGGTCACTGTGCCTGCTTTACAGATCAATGCACTAGGGTGGGGTACGCAGCCCTACATGTTGGGAGTTTTACTGTTCCTGGTTGACAGATCAATGCACTGGGGTGGGGTACACAGTCCTACATGCTGGGAGGATAACTGCTCCTGGTTTACACATTAATGCACTGGGGTGGGGGACACAGTCCTACATGCTTGGGCAACTGCTCCTGGTGTACAGATCAATGCACTGGGGTGGTGTACAGAGTCCTACATGCTGGGAGGGTAACTGCTCCTGGTTTGCAAATTAATTCACGGGTGATCACTGCACAGATCGCTGTGCTGGTAAGTCATTCTGGTTGAGGTTTATAGATAATGCAATGATATGGTCTGTGTAGCTCCTTATGCTGGATGGATATTTGTTTCAGGTTCACACATTAGTGCCCTGCTGTGGTCTGCTCAGCTCCCGGTGCTGGACAGATATCTAATCCGGGTTTATAGATCAATGCACTGCTGTGGTCTGCACATTGTTCCACTCTGGACAGATTGCTGGGTTGTACTGAGCAGGACACTGGCCTGGTCTGCACAGTGTTCCACGGTGAACAGATATCTCTACTAGGGTGTATGGTGTCTGGGCTGGTTTTGGGAGGTGGATTGAGAATCCCTTTCAGCTGATCTGGCAATGCCTTTAGTTCCCCTTCCTGTGATTGGACCCTCCGTCTGTCACCCCATTAATGTTACAGTGTGTCCAGGCACAGTACATCATGTTGGTGGGGTGGGTAGGGGGGAAACGTGATAGACAGGTCAAGGAGTTCCCCGGAATGTTCTGTCCCCAACATTCTATAACTGACATTCCCCAGAAAGTTCTGTACACAACATTCTATAACTGCCATTCCTCAGAACGTTCTGTCCCCGACATTCTATAACTGCCATTCCCCGGAGTATTCTGTCCCCAACATTCTATAACTGACATTCCCCGGAAAGTTCTGGCCCCAACATTCTATAACTGACATTCCCCGGAACGTTCTGTCCCTGACATCTATAATTGCCATTCTCTGGAACGATCTGTCCCCGACATTGTATAACTGACATTCCCTGGAACGTTCCGTCCCCGACATTCTATAATTGCCATTCCCCGGAACGTTCTGGCCCCGACATTCTATAACTGACATTCCCTGGAACGTTCTGTCCCTGACATTTATAACTGCCATTCCCTGGAACGATCTGTCCCCGACATTCAATAATTGACATTCCCCGGAACGTTCTGTCCCTGACATTCTATAACTGACATTCCCCGGAACGTTCTATCCCCGACATTTTATAACTGACATTCCCCGGAATGTTCTGTCCCTGACATAGTTTGTGAACGCCTGGACGTCAGTGAATTGAACAAACGATAAGATGCCGAGGGAAGAGATCCCGTTCCAGGGAGAAGGAGACACTGTTCCGAAGGCCCCTCAGGCAGTTAAAGGGGTGAATATGTTTTCCCTGCGTTTACATTTCTTCCCAACACAGGATCGACCACAATTTAGACCAAAAGACAGGAATTCCCAAACTCCGTTTGTCTTCAGGAAACTGGGAGAGAATCCTTCAGGACAGCAATGTTTCCACCCTCCCTATTAGGAACTGGGAAGGAGTGACCTGTGTCTGCTCTCGAGTGATCGAGTGTGTGGGAATGTTTAGAAACTATCTGTCTTTATGTATGTGTCTCTATGTGTTTGGGGAGGGAGGGTTTCTTGTGGTTTATGTCACATTTTTGTCAGTAATTCCCACCTTCCCATTTGTTATTCCAGCTCCAGTTATTTTAATAAATCCTTGAATACAGGGACACATTTGAAAATCTCACTGGGTCCTCGATCAAACGGGTCCCTTTGCCTCCAGGCTGATGGATAATGGGTTTGTTTTCCTTCCTCACAGTTAACATAGTGACCATTTACGTCCTGTTTTATAAAGATTGCGGATTGTCTCCATGTGTCAGATGTTACCTGGGGGCCATGGCAGCGGCGGATCTCCTGGTCATTATCCTCGACTGATCCTGAGACACATTCCCATTGTTTATCAGGAACAGTTTTATTTCCTGGAGTACTCCGTCCCCGTGTGTAATATCCACGCCATCCTGCTTTATGCAGCCACTGACTGCTCTGTCTGGTTCACCGTCACTTTCACCTCTGATCGGTTTGTGGCCATTTGTTGCCAGAAGCTGAAAAGTAAATATTGCAGTGAGAAAACGGCGGCTGTGGTTCTGGGAGCAGTGACTGTGCTGAGCTGTTTAAAGAACATTTCCTGGTATTTTATGCTCACGGCTCGGTATTGGCTGATGAACACGCCCGGGTTTTGTGATGTAACAGGCGCTGTTCGATCCTCGAGTGTCTGGGTCACAATCGAGTTCCTCCACCACATTCTAACCCCATGTGTCCCATTTCTCCAGATTCTGCTGCTCAATGTTCTCACCGTCAGACACATTTTAGTGACCAGCAGAGCCTGCAGGAGACTCCGCGCTCACACCAATGGGGACACCCAGTCTGACACTGAAATGAGAAACCGAAAAAAATCCATCATTTTACTGTTTGTGATCTCGGCCAATTTCATCCTGTTATGGTCAACGTTAATGCTGTATTCTACATGGAGACGGATGTGGTTTATTGGGTATCAGTCTGTGTATGTCCTTCCCTTTGTGCGGGAATTGGGCTTCATGCTGCAGCTCCTCAGTTGCTGCACAAACACGGCGATTTATGCCGTGACCCAGAATAAGTTCAGGCAGCAGCTGAAGCATGTGCTGAACTATCCCTTCACCCAAAACCATCCATCAATCAAATTCCCTCATTAATCAATCCATCCGGGATTTTCTCATTTCAGTTCAGTGTTTCAGCGATGGAGTAGCCTGTCGCGATGGTAACAGACTGAGGTTTGTCCATCCCTATCCCACAGGGGGGTTACAGGGAAACATTTCAATGTTTCTCACAACTCAGGAACCAGTGAGAAAAGGCACCATCCCACTGACTGTATCCATCACTTCCATTTGTAAACAATAAAAATGTTCATTAAAGCGTGCCGAGCAGCAGTGTGAACGCTGTTGTTGTGTGTCTTTGTGTTGGAGAAACTGAGCTGGAGAGAGACGGCCTCAGCCCCAAGCCCTGGTCCTCAGGGAAGGGGAGGGCACCGCGCCCTGAGCTCAGGAGCAGGGTTTAACTCCCTCTGTCCCTACTTTCATCTCTGGGTCTCCCACTCCAACTTGGTTCTCAGCAGAATTCACCTTGCTCCCTTTGTCCCTCTCCCTCCATATATCCCTCCCACTCTCACACTACGCTGCTATTTCTCTCTCCTTTTCCCATTTACACACTCAATTCCACTGTCCTTGTCTTCCCCAATCTCATTCACTCTCTCTCCATCTTGCGATCATAACCTCCCAATGTTACTGTCTTCTTGGAATCCTTCAGTGCTGGGGGAACAGAAGAGGGTTGTCGATCTTCAGGCCGATGTTAGGGAACAGAGATTGGGGCGACATGTCAGGCCATTGCTAGGGCAACAGTATCGAGCTTGGGCCAAACGCCATTGCTCGGGGACATAGTGGGTGTGGGAACACGAGCCGTTAATAGGGGGTAACAGGTGGTGAGACTGATACAACAGGATATCACAAACAGAACACATACTGTCTGTTACTCAGGGAATAGAATGGGGATGGGGTCAAAGGCCATTTAAGGGGATCAACTGGGTCAGTGTTCACAGGCAGGAGCTCAGCTTAAGGTGTGATGGTGGGAGACTGCGTGGTGTGTGAGTATGATGCTGGGGGAGTGTGCGAGGGAGTGAGCGTGATGGTGGGGGAATGTGTGAGGGAGTGAGCCTGATGGTAGGGAAGTGTTCGGGGGAGAGAGAGTGACAGTGGGGGCATGCACAGGGGAGTGAACGGGACAGTGGGAATGTGCGGGAAAGTGAGCGTGATGGTGGGGGAGTGCACAGGGTCTGAGAACCAGGGTGGGGGAGTGAGCGTTACAGTGGGGGAGAGTGTATTTGAGTGAGTCTGATGGTGAGGCTTTGTGCAGGGTGAGCGAGCATGACAGTGGGGCATTGTATGGTGGAGTGAGTGTGATAGTGGGCTACTGTGCCGGAGAGTGAATGTGACAGTAGGGGAGAGTGTGGGAGAATGGTGGAGTGTGTGGGGGTGAGCATGATGGTGGGGGTGGTGTGTTTGAGGATGGTGGAGTGTGTAGGGGTGAGCATGACTGTGTGGGTGGTGTGGGACAGTGTGTATGGTGGTGGTGGAGTGTGTGGGGGTGAGTGTGACGGTGGGGGTGGTATGGGGCAGTGTGTGTGATGTTGGTGGAGTGTGTTGGGGTGAGCGTGAAGGTGCGGTGGTGTGGGGCAGTGTGTGTGATGGTGGTGGAGAGCGTTGGGGGTGAGCGTGACGGTGAGGGTGGTGTGGGGCAGTGAGTGTGGTGTTGGTGGAGTGTGTGGTGGTGAGCGTGACGGTGGGAGTTGTGTGAGGTAGTGAGTTGTGAGGGGTCAGGGTGACGGTGATGGAATGAGTCTGAGGGGGTCAGGGTGATGGTTATGGGGTGAGTGTGAGGGGGTCAGGGTGATGGTGTGAATGTGAGGGTGTCAGCGTGACAGTGATGGGGTAAGTGTGAGGGGTCAGGGTAATGGTGATGGAGTGAGTGAGAGGGTGTCAGGGTGACAGTGATGGAGTGAGTGTGAGGGGGTCAGGGTGACAGTGATGGAGTGAGTGAGAGGGTGTCAGGGTGACAGTGATGGAGTGAGTGTGAGGGGGTCAGGGTGACAGTTATGGGGTGAGTCTGAGGGTGTCAGGGTGACGGTGATGGAGTGAGTGTGAGGAGGTCAGGGTAACGGTGATGGAGTGAATGAGGGTGTCAGTGCGATGGTGATAGAGTGAGTGTTAAGGGGTCAGGGTGACGATGATGGAGTGAGTGTGAGGAAGTCAGGATGACTGTGATGGAGTGAGTGTGAGGGGGTCAGGGTGTCAGTTATGGAGTGAGTGTGAGGGAGTAAGGGTGACGGTGATGGAGTGAGTCAGAGGGGGTCAGGATGACTGTGATGGAGTGAGTGTGACGGGGTCAGGGTGAAAGTGATGGAGTGAGCGTGAAGGGGTCAGGATGACAGTGATTGCGTGAGTGTGAGTGGGTCAGGGAAGCAGTGATGGAGTGAGTGTGACGGAGTCAGGGTGACAGTGATGGAGTGCGTGTGAGGCCATCTTGGTGACGGTGATGGAGTGAGTGTGAGATGGTCTGGGTGACGGTGATGGAGTGAATGTGAGAGGGTCAGGGTGACGGTGAAGGAGTGAGTGTGAGGGGATCAATGTGACGGTTATGGAGTGTGTGTGAGGGGATCAATGTGACGTTGATGGAGTGAGTGTGAGGGGTTCTGGGTGACAGTGATGGAGTGAGTGACAGGGTGTCAAATTGACGGTGATGGAGTGAGCATGAGGGGGACAGGGGGACAGAGAAGGAGTAAGTGTGAGTTGGTCAGGATGACGGTGATGGAGTGAGTGTGAAAGGGCCAGGGTGACTGTGATGGAGTGAGTGTGAGGGGTTCCGTGTGACGGTGATGGAGTGAGTGTGAGGGGGTCAGGGTGACGGAGATGGAGTGAGTGTGAGGGGGACAGGGTGAGGGTGATGGAGTGAGTGTACGGGGTTCAGGGTGAGGGTGATGAAGGGATTGTGAGGGGGTCAGGGTGACTGTGATGGAGCGAGTGTGAGGGGGTCAGGGTGACGGTGATGGAGTGACTGTGAGGGGGTCAGGGTGACGGTGATGGAGTGACTGTGAGGGGGTCAGGGTGACTGTGATGGAGTGACTGTGAGGGGGTCAGGGTGACTGTGATGGAGTGACTGTGAGGGGATCAGGGTGACTGTGATGGAGTGAGTGTGACGGGGTCAGGGTAACAGTGATGGAGTGAGTGTGAGGAGGTCAGGGTGACAGTAATGGAGTGAGTGTGAGTGGTCAGGGTAACAGTGATGGAGTGAGCGTGAGGAGGTCAGGGTGATGTTGATGGAGTGAGTGTGAGAGGGTCAGGGTGACGGTGAAGGAGTGAGTGTGAGGTGGTCCGGGTGATGGTGATGGAGTGAGTGTGAGGGGGTCAGGGTGACGGTGAAGGAGTGAGTGTGAGGGGATCAATGTGGCGGTTATGGAGTGAGTGTGAGGGAGTCAGGGTGACTGTGATGCAGTGAATATGAGGGAGACAGGCTGACGGTGTTGGGGAGTGTGAGGGGTAAGGGTAACGGTGATGGACGGCGTGTGAGGGTGTCATGGTGACTGTGATGGACTGAGTGTGAGTGGGTCAGGGTGAGGGAGATGGAGTGGGAATGTGGGGGTCAGGGTGAGGATGACGAAGTGAGTGTGAGATATTCATGATGACTGTGATGGAGTGAGTTTGAGGGAGTAAGTGTGACTGTGGTGGAGTGAGCGAGAGTGGGAGAGGTTGACGGTAATGGAGTGAGTGTGAGGGGGTGAGGGGATCAGTGATTGCCTGAGTGTGAGGGGGTCAGTGTGATGGTGAAGGTTTGAGTGTGAGGGGGTCAGGGTGACTGGGTTGGAGTGAATGTGAGGGGTTCAGGGTGATGGTGGCGGAGTGAGTGTGAGTGAGTCTGGTTGACGGTGATGGAGTGAGTGTGAGGGGGTCAGGGTGACGGTGATGGTTTGACTGTGAGAGGGTCAGGGGGAGGGTGACGAAGGGAGTGTGTGGGGGTCAGGGTGACGGGGTTGGAGTGAGTGTGAGGGGATTAGTGTGACGGTGATGGAGTGAATGTGAGGGGTTCAGGGTGACGGTGGCAGAGTCAGTGTGGGAGGTCTGGGTGACGGTAATGGAGTGAGTGTGAGGGGGTCAGGGTGACGGTGATGGAGTGAGTGTAAGTGGGTCAGGGTGACAGTGATGGAGTGAGTGTGAGGGATCATGGTGACGGTGATGGAGTGAGTGTAAGTGGGTCAGGGTGACAGTGATGGAGTGAGTGTGAGGTGGTCAGGGTTACGGTGATGCAGGGTGTGTGAGGGGGTCCGTGTGATGGTGATGTAATGACTGTGAGGGGTTAGAACGGTCATGGTGCGAGTATGAGGGGGTCAGTGTGACGTTGATGGAGTGAGTGTGAGGGTTCAGGGTGATGGTGATGGAGTGAGTGTGAGATGGTCCGACTGACGGTGAAGGAGTGAGTGTGAGGGGATCAATGTGACGGTTATGGAGTGAGTGTGAGGGGGTCAGGGTGACTGTGATGCAGTGAATGAGAGGGAGACAGGGTGATGGTGTTGGAGAGTGTGAGGGGTAAGGGTAACAGTGATGGACGGCGTGTGAGGGTGTCATGGTGACTATGATGGACTGAGTGTGAGTGGGTCAGGGTGAGGGATATGGAGTGTGAGTGTGGGAGTCAGGGTGAGGGTGACGAAGTGAGTGTGAGGTGTTCATGGTAACTGTGATGGAGTGAGTTTGAGGGAGTAAGTGTGACTGTGGTGGAGTGAGCGAGAATGGGAGAGGTTGACGGTAATGGAGTGAGTGTGAGGGGGTGAGGGGATCAGTGATTGCGTGAGTGTGAGGGAGTCAGTGTGACAGTGATGGAGTGAGTGAGAGCGGGTCAGGGTGACGGTGATGGAGTGAGTGTGAGGGGGTCAACGTGATGGTGATAGTTTGAGTGTGAGGGGGTCAGGGTGAGGGTGATGAAGGGAGTGTGAGGGGGTCAGGGTGACGGGGATGGAGTGAGTGTGAGGGGATCAGTGTGATGGTGATGGAGTGAATGTGAGGGGTTCAGGGTGACGGTGGCGGAGTGAGTAAGTGGGTCAGGGTGACAGTGATGGAGTGAGTGTGACGGATCATGGTGATGGTGATGGCGATGGAGTGAGTGTGAGTGGGTCAGGATGACGGTGATGGAGTGAGTGTGAGGCGGTCAGGGTACCATGATGGAGTGACTGTGAGGGGGTCAGGTTTACTCTGATGGAGTGAGTGTGAGGGGGTCCATGTGATGGTGATGTCGTGCGTGTGAGGGGTTCAGTGTGACAGTAATGGACTGAGTGTGTGGTGGTCAGAGTAACGGTGATGGCGTGAGTGTGAGGGGGTCAGTGTGACGTTGATGGAGTGAGTGTGAGAGGATCAGTGTGAAGGTGATGGAGTGAGTGTGAGGTGGTCATGGTGACGGTGATGGAGTGAGTGTGAGGGGGTCAGATTGACGGTGACGTAGTGAGAGTGAGGGAGTCAGTGTGATGGTGATGGAGCGAGTATGATGGGTCAGGGTGACGGTGATGGAGTGAGTGTGAGGGGGTCAGGGTGACGCTGATGGCACGAGTGTGAAGGTGTCAGGGTGACAGTGATGGAGTGAGTTTGAGTGGGTCAGTGTGACGATGATGGAGTGAGTGTGAGGTGACGGTGACAGTGTGAGTGTGACGGGATCAGTATGACGGTAATGGAGTCAGTGTGAGAGGATCAGTGTAACGGTGATGGAATGAGTGTGAGGGGGTCTTGGTGATGGTCATGGAGTGAGTGTGAGGGGATCAGGGTAACTATGATGGAGTGAGTGTGAGTGGGTCAGGGCGACGGTGATGAGTGAGTTTGAGGGGGTCAGTGTGACGGTGATGGAGTGAGTGTGAGGAGTTCAGTGTGATGGAGATGGAATGAGTGTGTGGGGGTCAGAGTGAGTGTGATGGAGTGAGAGTGAGGGGGTCAGGGTGACTGTGATGCCATGAGTGTGAGGAGATCAGTGTGACGGAGATGGAATGAGTGTGCGGGGATAAGGGGGAGTGTGATTGAGTGAGTGTGAGGGTGTCAGGGTGACAGTGATGGAGTGAATGTGCGGGGTCAGGGTGACAGCGATAGCGCAAGTGTGATGGTGTCAGGGTGACAGTGATGCCGTGAGTGTGAGGCGGTCAGGGCGAAGGTGATGGAGTGAGTGTGAAGGGGTCAGTGTAACGATGATGAAGTGAGTGTGGGGGTCATGGTGAGTGTGATGGAGTGAATGTGAGGATGTCAGGGTGACAGTGATGGAGTGAATGTGCGGGGTCAGGGTGACAGCGATGGCGCAAGTGTGAGGGGGTCAGGGCAAAGGTGATGGATTGATTGTGAGGGGGTCAGGTGATGCTACGGGAGTGAAGGTGAGGGAATCAGTGTGACGGTGATGGAGCGAGGGTGAGGGGGTCAGGGTTATGGTGATGGAGTGAGTATGAGGGCGTCAGGTTGATGGTGATGGAGTGAGTGTGAGGGGGTCGGGGAGTCGGTGATGGTGTGAGTGTGTGGGGTCAGGGTGAAAGTGATGGAGTGAATGTGAGGGGGTCAGTTTGACAGTGATGGAGTGAATGTGCGGGGGCAGTGTGACGGTGATGGAGTGAGTGTGAGCGGGTCAGTGTGACTGTGATGGAGTGAATGTGCGGGGGCAGTGTGATGGTGATGGAGTGAGTGTGAGTGGGTCAGGGTGACGGTGGCGGAGTGAGTGTGAAGTGGGTCAGGGTGACAGTGATGGAGTGAGTGTGAGGGATCATGGTGACGGTGATGGAGTGAGTGTAAGTGGGTCAGTGTGACGGTGATGGAGTGAATGTGAGGGGTCCAGGGTGACGGTGGCAGAGTGAGTGTGTGAGGTCTGCGTGACAGTAATGGAGTGAGTGTGAGGGGGCCAGGGTGACGGTGATGGAGTGAGTGTGAGGGATCATGGTGACGGTGATGGAGTGAGTGTGAGGCGGTCAGGGTACCATGATGGAGTGAGTGTGAGGGGGTCAGGTTGACTGTGATGGAGTGAGTATGAGGGGGTCCGTGTGATGGTGATGTAGTGAGTGTGAGAGGTTCAGTGTGACAGTGAGTGTGAAGTGGTCAGGGTGATGGTGACGTAGGGTGTGTGAGGGAGTCCGTGTGATGGTTATGTAGTGAGTGTGAGGGGGTCAGAGTGACGGAGATGGCGCGAGTGTGAGGGGGTCAGTAGGACGTTGATGGGGTGAGTGTGAGATGGTCAGGGTGACGGTAACGATGAAGGAGTGAGTGTGAGGGGATCAATGTGACATTTATGGAATGAGTGTGAGGAGTCAGGGTGACAGTGATGGCGGGAGTGTGAGAATATCATTGTTACGGTGATGGCGTGAGTTTGAGGGGGTCCGTGTGACGGTGATGGAATGGGAGTGAGGGGGTCAGGGTTACGGTGATGGAGTGAGTGTGAGGGGGTCAGGGTAACGGTGATGGAGTGACTAAGAGGGGGTCAGGGTGACGGTGATGGAGTGAGAGTGAGGGGGTCAGTGTAAGGGTGATGGAGTGAGTGTGAGGGGGTCAGGGTGAAGGCGGTGGAGTGAGTGTGAAAGGATCAGTGTGACGGTGATAGAGTGAGTGTGAGGTGGTCATGATGACGGTGATGGAGTGAGTGTGAGGGGGTCAGGTTGACGGTGATGTCGTGAGAGTGAGGGAGTCAGCGTGATGGTGATGGAGCGAGTGTGACGGGTCAGGGTGACGATGATGTAGTGAGTGTGAGGGGGTCAGTGTGCCGGTGATGGAGCGAGTGTGAGGGAGTCAGTGTGACGGTGATGGAGCGAGTGTGAGGGGTCAGGGTGACGGTGATGGAGCGAGTGTGAGGGATCAGGGTGGCGGTGATGGAGTGAGTGTGAGGGGGTCAGGGTGATGGTGATGGCGCGAGTGTGAGGGAGTCAGGGCGATGGAGTGAGTGTGAGGGGGTCAGGGAGACGGTGGCAGAGTGAGTGTGGGGGTTCTGCGTGACAGTAATGGAGTGAGTGTGAGGGGGCCAGGGAGACTGTGATGAAGTGTGTGTGGGGGGGAGTCAGGGTGACGGTGATGGAGTGAGAGTGAGGGGGTCAGGGAGACTGTGATGAAGTGAGTGTGGGCGGGTCAGGGTGTCAGTGATTGAGTGAGTGTGAGGGAGTCAGGGCGATGGAGTGAGTGTGAGGGGGCCAGGGAGACGGTGATGGAGTGAGTGTGAGGAGGTAAGGGTGACGGTGATGGCGTGAGTGTGAGGGGGTCAGTGAGATGGTGACAGAGTGAATGTGATGGGATCAGTGTGACGGTGATGGAGTGAAGTGCGGTGTCAAGGTGACAGTGATGGCGTGAGTGTGAGGCGGTCAGGTCGAAGGTGATGGAGTAAGTGTGAGGGGTTCAGGTGATGCTAAAGGAGTGAAGGTGAGGGGATCAGTGTGATGGTGATGTAGTGAGTGTGAGGGGGTCAGAGTGACGTTGATGGAGTGAGTGTGAGGGAGTCAGGGTGACGGTGACGATGAAGGAGTGAGTGTGAGGGGATCAATGTGACAGTTATGGAATGAGTGTGAGGAGTCAGGGTGACAGTGATGGCGGAAGTGTCAGAATATCATTGTTATGGTGATGGCGTGAGTTGGAGGGGGTCAGTGTGACGGTGATGGAATGGGAGTGAGGGGGTCAGGGTTACGGTGATGGAGTGAGTGTGAGTGGGTCAGTGTGACGGTGATGGAGTGAGTGTGAGTGGGTCAGTGTAACAGTGATGGAGTGAGTAAGAGGGGGTCAGGGTGACTGTGATGGAGTGAGTTTGAGGCTGTCAGTGTGACCATGATGGAGTGAGTGTGAGGGGTTCATGGTGACAGTGATGGAGTGAGTCTGAGAGGGTCAGGGTGACAGTGATGGAGGGAGTGTGAGAATATCATTGTAAAGGCGATGGCGTGAGTGTGAGGGGTCAGGTTGAATGTGATGGAGTGAGTGTGAGGGGGTCAGTGTGACGGTTATGGAGTGAGTGTGAGGGGGTCAGGGAGACAGTGATGGAGTGAGTGTGAGGGGGTCAGTGTGTCGGTGATGGAGTGAGTTTGGGGGGTCAGGGAGTCGGTGATGGCGTGAGTGTGAGGGGGTCAGGGTGACAGTGATGCCGTGAGTGTGAGGAATTCGTGGTGACAGTGATGGAGTGAGTGTGAGAGGGTCAGGGTTACAGTGATGGAGTGAGTATGAGTGCGTCAGGTTGATGATGATGGAGTGAGTGTGAGGGGGTCTGGGTGAAAGTGATGGAGTGAATGTGCGGGGGCAGTGTGACGGTGATGGAGTGGGTGTGAGGGGGTCAGTGTGATGGTGATGGAGTAAATGTGCGGGGGCAGTGTGATGATGATGGAGTGAGTGTGAGTGGGTCAGAGTGACGGTGATGTAGTGAGTGTGAGGAGTTCAGTGTGACGGAGATGGAATGCGTGTGTGGGGGTCAGAGTGAGTGTGATGGAGTGAGAGTGAGGGGGTCAGGGTGACTGTGATGCCATGAGTGTGAGGGGGTCAGTGTGACGGTGATGGAGTGAGTGTGAGGAGTTCAGTGTGACGAAGATGGAATGAGTGTGAGGGGATCAGGGTGAGTGTGATTGAGTGAGTGTGAGGGTGTCAGCATGACAGTGATGGAGTGAATGTGCGGGGTCAGGGTGACAGCGATAGCGCAAGTGTGATGGTGTCAGGGTGACCGTGATGGCGTGAGTGTGAGGCGGTCAGGGCGAAGGTGATGGAGTGAGTGTGAGGTGGTCAGGATGATGGTGTTGGTGCGAGTGTGAGGGGGTCAGTGTAATGGTGATGGATTGAGTGTGAGGGGGTCATGGTGAGTGTGATGGAGTGAGTGTGAGGCGGTCAGGGTGACAGTGATGGCGCGAGTGTGAGGCGGTCAGGGCGAAGGTGATGGAGTGAGTGTGAGGGGGTCAGGTGACACTAAAGGAGTGAACATGAAGGGATCAGTGTGATGGTGATGGAGAGAGTGTGAAGGGGTCAGTGTGACGGTGATGGAGAGAGTGTGAGGGGGTCAGGGTTATGGTGATGGAGTGAGTGTGAGGGCGTCAGGGTAACAGTGATGGTGTGAGTGTGAGTCGGTCAGGGCGAAGGTGATGGAGTGAGTGTTAGGTGGTTCGGGTGATGGTGATGGCGCGAATGTGAGGGGGTCAGTGTAACGGTGATGAGGGAGTGTGGGGGGGTCATGGTGATGGTTATGGAGTGAGTGTGAGGGGATCAGTGTGGCGGTGATGGAGTGAGTATGAGGGTGTCATGTTTACGTTGATGGAGTGAGTGTGTTTGGGTCAGGGTGACTGTGATGGAGTGAATCTGAGGGTGTCAGGGTGACTGTGATGGCGCGAGTGTGACTGGGTCCAGGTGACAGCGGTGGACTGAGTGTGAGGGGGTCAGTGTGACCGTGATGGACTGAGTGTGAGGATGTCAGGGTGACGGTGATGGAGTGAGTGTGAGGGTGTCAGGGCAACGGTGTTGCAGTGATTGTGAGGGGATCCGTGTTACGTTGATGGAGTGAGTGTGAGTGGGTCAGGGTGACAGTGATGGAGTGATTGTGAGTGGGTCAGGGTGACAGTGATGGAGTGAGTGTGAGGGGGTCAGTGTGACAGAGATGGAATAAGTGTGTAGGGGTCAGGGTGAGTGTGAGGGGGTCAGTGTGCCGGTGATGGAGTGAGTGTGAGGGGGTCAGGCTGACAGTGAAGGAGTGAGTGTGAGGGGGTCAAGGTGACGGTGATGGAGTGAGTGAGAGAGGGTCATGGTGACGTTGATGGAGTGAGTGAGAGGGAGTCAGGGTGACGGTGATGGTGCGAGTGTGAGGTTGTCAAGGTGACGGTGATGGAGTGAGAGTGAGGGGGTCAGGGAGACTGTGATGAAGTGAGTGTGAGCGGGTCAGGGTGTCGGTGATTGAGTGAGTGTGAGGGGGTCAGGGCGAAGGTGATGGAGTGAGTGTGAGGGGGTCAGGTGACACTAAAGGAGTGAACATGAAGGGATCAGTGTGATGGTGATGGAGAGAGTGTGAGGGGGTCAGGGTTATGGTGATGGAGTGAGTGTGAGGGCGTCAGGGTAACAGTGATGGTGTGAGTGTGAGTCGGTCAGGGCGAAGGTGATGGAGTGAGTGTTAGGTGGTTCGGGTGATGGTGATGGCGCGAATGCGAGGGGGTCAGTGTAACGGTGATGAGGGAGTGTGGGGGGGTCATGGTGATGGTTATGGAGTGAGTGTGAGGGGATCAGTGTGGCGGTGATGGAGTGAGTATGAGGGTGTCATGTTTACGTTGATGGAGTGAGTGTGTTTGGGTCAGGGTGACTGTGATGGAGTGAATCTGAGGGTGTCAGGGTGACTGTGATGGCGCGAGTGTGACTGGGTCCAGGTGACAGCGGTGGACTGAGTGTGAGGGGGTCAGTGTGACCGTGATGGACTGAGTGTGAGGATGTCAGGGTGACGGTGATGGAGTGAGTGTGAGGGTGTCAGGGCAACGGTGTTGCAGTGATTGTGAGGGGATCCGTGTTACGTTGATGGAGTGAGTGTGAGTGGGTCAGGGTGACAGTGATGGAGTGATTGTGAGTGGGTCAGGGTGACAGTGATGGAGTGAGTGTGAGGGGGTCAGTGTGACAGAGATGGAATAAGTGTGTAGGGGTCAGGGTGAGTGTGAGGGGGTCAGTGTGCCGGTGATAGAGTGAGTGTGAGGGGGTCAGGCTGACAGTGAAGGAGTGAGTGTGAGGGGGTCAAGGTGACGGTGATGGAGTGAGTGAGAGAGGGTCATGGTGACGTTGATGGAGTGAGTGAGAGGGAGTCAGGGTGACGGTGATGGTGCGAGTGTGAGGTTGTCAAGGTGACGGTGATGGAGTGAGAGTGAGGGGGTCAGGGAGACTGTGATGAAGTGAGTGTGAGCGGGTCAGGGTGTCGGTGATTGAGTGAGTGTGAGGGAGTCAGGGCGATGGAGTGAGTGTGAGGGGGTCAGGTGACACTAAAGGAGTGAAGGTGAGGGGATCAGTGTGACGATGATGGAGAGAGTGTGAGCGGTTCAGGGTTATGGATATGGAGTGAGTGTGAGGGAGTCAAGGAATCGGTGATGACGTGAGTGTGAGGGGGTCAGGTTGAATGTGATGGAGTGAGTGTGAGTGGGTCAGTGTGACAGTGATGGAGTGAGTGTGAGGGGATCAGGGTGACGATGACAGTGTGAGTGTGACGGGTGCAGTGTGACGGTGATGGAGTGAATGTGCGGGGTCAGGGTGACAGCAATGGCGCAAGTGTAAGGGTGTCAGGGTGACGCTGATGGCGTGAGTGTGAGGCGGTCAGGTCGAAGGTGATGGAGTAAGTGTGAGGGGGTCAGGTGACGCTAAAGGAGTGAAGGTGAGGTGATCAGTGTGACGGTGATGGAGAGAGTGTGAGGGGGTCAGGGTTATGGTGATGGAGTGAGTGTGAGGGCGTCAGGTTGATGGTGATGGAGTGAGTGTGAGGGAGTCAAGGAGTTGGTGTTGCCGTGAGTGTGAGGGGGTCAGGTTGAATGTGATGGAGTGAGTGTGAGGGGGTCAGGTTGACGGTGTTGGAGTGAGTGTGAGGGATCAGGGTGAAAGTGATAGCGTGAGTGTGAGGGGGTCAGGGTGACAGTGATGCCGTGAGTGTGAGGGGTTCATGGTGACAGTGATGGAGTGAGTGTGAGAGGGTCAGGGTGATGCTAATGAAGTGAAGGTGAGGGGATCAGTGTGATGGTGATGGAGAGAGTGTGAGGGGGTCAGGGTTACGGTGATGGAGTGAGTATGAGTGCGTCAGGTTGATTGTGATGGAGTGAGTGTGAGGGGGTCGGGGAGTCGGTGATGGCGTGAGTGTGTGGGGGTCAGGGTGAAAGTGATGGAGTGAATGTGAGGGGGTCAGTGTGACAATGATGGAGTGAATGTGCAGGGGCAGTGTGACGGTGATGGAGTGAATGTGCGGGGGCAGTGTGACGGTGATGGAGTCAGTGTGAGTGGGTCAGGGTGACGGTGGCTGAGTTAGTGTGAGGGGTCTGGGTGACGGTAATGGAGTGAGTGTGAGGGGGCCAGGGTGACGGTGATGGAGTGAGTGTGAGTGGGTCAGGGTGACAGTGATGGAGGGAGTGTGAGGGGGTCCGGGTGAAAGTAATGGAGTGAATTTGAGGGGCTCTGTGTGACAGTGATGGAGTGAATGTGTGGGGTCAGTGTGACGGTGATGGAGTGGTTGTGAGGTGGTCAGTGTGACAGTGATGGAGTGAATATGCGGGGGCAGTGTGACGGTGATGGAGTGAGAGTGAGTGGGTCAGGGTGATGGTGGCGGAGTTCGTGTGAAGGGGGTCAGTGTGACGGTGATGGAATGAGTGTGAGGGGGTCAGTGTGACGGTGATGGAATGAGTGTGAGGGATTCAGTGTGACGGAGATGGTATGAGTGTGAGGGGATCAGGGTTAGTGTGATTGAGTGAGTGTGAGGGTGTCAGGGTGACAGTGATGGAGTGAATGAGCGGGGTCAGGGTGACAGCGATAGCGCAAGTGTGATGGTGTCAGGGTGACAGTGATGGCGTGAGTGTGAGTCGGTCAGGGCGAAGGTGATGGAGTGAGTGTGAAGGGGTCAGGTTGATGATGAAGGAGTGAGTGTGAGGGAGTCAGGGAGATGGTGATGGAGTCAGTGTGAGGGGGTCAGGGTGCAAGTTATGGAGTGAGTGTGAGGGGGTCAGTGTGTTGGTGATGGCGTGAGTGTGAGGGGGTCATGGTGACAGTAATGGAGTGAGTGTGAGAGGGTCAGGCTGATGCTAATGAAGTGACGGTGAGGGGAACAGTGTGACAGTGATGGAGAGAGTGTGAGGGGGTCAGGGTTATGGTGATGGAATGAGTGTGATGGCGTCAGGTTGATTGTGATGGAGTGAGTGTGAGGGGGTCGGGGAGTCGGTGATGGCGTGAGTGTGTGGGGGTCAGGGTGAAAGTGATGGAGTGAATGTGAGGGGGTCAGTGTGACAATGATGGAGTGAATGTGCAGGGGCAGTGTGACGGTGATGGAGTGAATGTGCGGGGGCAGTGTGACGGTGATGGAGTCAGTGTGAGTGGGTCAGGGTGACGGTGGCTGAGTTAGTGTGAGGGGTCTGGGTGACGGTAATGGAGTGAGTGTGAGGGGGCCAGGGTGACGGTGATGGAGTGAGTGTGAGTGGGTCAGGGTGACAGTGATGGAGCGAGTGTGAGGGATCATGGTGTCGGTGATGGAGTGAGTGTGAGGCGGTCAGGGTACCATGATGGAGTGAGTGTGAGGGGGTCAGGTTGACTGTGATGGAGTGAGTGTGAGGGGGTCAGAGTGACGGAGGTGGCGCGAGTGTGAGGGGGTCAGTGTGACGTTGATGGAGTGACTGTGAGGGGGTCAGGGTGACGGTGATGGAGTGAGTGTGAAGGGTCAGTGTGATAGTGATGGAGTGAGTGTGAGGGAGTCAGGGTGACGGTTATGGAATGAGTGTGAGGAGTCAGGGTGACAGAGATGGAGTGAGTGTGAACTGGTCAGGGTGACAGTGTTGGAGGGAGTGTCAGAATATCATTGTTACGGTGATGGAGTGAGTTTGTGGGGGTCAGGGTGACTGTGATGGAGTGAATGTGCAGGGGCAAGGTCACGGTCATGGAGTGAGTGTGAGGGGGTCAGTGTGTCGGTGATGGCGTGAGTGTGAGGGGGTCAGGGTGACAGTGATAGCGTGAGTGTGAGGGGGTCAGTGTGTCGGTGATGGAGTGATTGTGAGGGGGTTGGGGTGACGGTGATGCGAGTGTGAGGTTGTCAAGGTGATGGTGATGGAGTGAGAGTGAGGGGGTCAGGGAGACTGTGATGAAGTGAGTGTGGGCGGGTCAGGGTGTCGGTGATTGAGTGATGGTGAGGGAGTCAGGGCGATGGAGTGAGTGTGAGGGGGTCAGGTGATGCTAAAGGAGTGAAGGTGAGGGGATCAGTGTGATGATGATGGAGAGAGTGTGAGGGGGTCAGGGTTATGGATATGGAGTGAGTGTGAGGGCGTAAGGTTGATGGTGATGGAGTGAGTGTGAGGGAGTCAAGGAATCGGTGATGGCGTGAGTGTGAGGGGGTCAGTTTGAATGTGATGGAGTGAGTGTGAGTGGGTCAGTGTGACGGTGATGAAGTGAGTGTGAGGGGATCAGTGAGACAGAGATGTAGTGAGTGTGAGGGGGTCAGGGTGACGGTGACAGTGTGAGTGTGACGGGATAAGTGTGACGGTGATGGAGTGAATGTGCGGGGTCAGGGTGACAGCGATAGCGCAAGTGTGAGGGGGTCAGGGTGATAGTGATGGTGTGAGTGTGAGGCAGTCAGGTCGAAGGTGATGGAGTAAGAGTGAGGGGGTCAGGGTGACAGTGATGGGGTGAGTGTGAGGCGGTCAGGTTGAAGGTGATGGAGTAAGAGTGAGGGGGTCAGGTGACGCTAAAGGAGTGAAGGTGAGGGGATCAGTGTGACGGTGATGGAGTGAATGTGCGGGGTCAGGGTGACAGCGATAGCGCAAGTGTGAGGGGGTCAGGGTGACAGTGATGGTGTGAGTGTGAGGCGGTCAGGTCGAAGGTGATGAAGAAGAGTGAGGGGGTCAGGTGACGCTAAAGGAGTGAAGGTGAGGGGATCAGTGTGACGGTGATGGAGAGAGTGTGAGGGGGTCCAGGTAATGGTGATGGAGTGAGTGTGAGGGCGTCAGGTTGATGGTGCTGGCATGAGTGTGAGGGGGTCAGGTTGAATGTGATGGCGTGAGTGTGAGGGGGTCAGGTTGAATGTGATGGAGTGAGTGTGAGGGGGTCAGGTTGAATGTGATGGAGTGAGTGTGAGGGGGTCAGGTTGAATGTGATGGAGTGAGTGTGAGGGGGTCAGGTTGACGGTGTTGGAGTGAGTGTGAGGGATCAGGGTGAAAGTGATGGCGTGAGTGTGAGGTGGTCAGGATGACAGTGAAGCCGTGAGTGTGAGGGGTTCATGGTGACGGTGATGGAGAGAGTGTGAGGGGGTCAGGGTTATGGAGATGGAGTGAGTGTGAGGGCGTCAGGTTGATTGTGATGGAGTGAGTGTGAGGGGATCTGGGAGTCGGTGATGGCGTGAGTGTGTGGGGGTCAGGGTGATTGTGGCGGAGTTAGTGTGAGGGGTCTGGGTGACGCTAATGGAGTGAGTGTGAGGGGGGCAGGGTGACGGTGATGGAGTGAGTGTGAGTGGGTCAGGGTGACATTGATGGAGCGAGTGTGAGGGATCATGGTGACGGTGATGGAGTGAGTGTGAGGCGGTCAGGTTACCATGATGGAGTGAGTGTGAGGGGGTCAGGTTGACTGTGATGGAGTGAGTATGAGGGGGTCCGTGTGATGGTGATGTAGTGAGTGTGAGGGGTTCAGTGTGACAGTGATAGTGTGAGGTGGTCAGGGTGACGGTGACGCAGGGTGTGTGAGGGGGTCCGTGTGATGGTGATGTAGTGAGTGTGAGGGGGTCAGGGTGACAGTGATGGAGTGAGTGTGAGGGGTCAGTGTGACAGTGATGGAGTGAGTGTGAGGGAGTCAGCGTGACGGTGATGTAGAAGGAGTGAGTGTGAGGGGATCAATGTGACGGTTATGGAATGAGTGTGAGGAGTCAGGGTGACAGAGATGGAGTGAGTGTGAACTGGTCAGGGTGACAGTGATGGAGGGAGTGTGAGAATATCATTGTTACGGTGATGGAGTGAGTTTGTGGGGGTCAGGGTGACTGTGATGGAGTGAATATGCAGGGGCAGGGTGACAGTGATGGAGTGAGTGTGAGGGGATCAGTGTGACGGTGATGGAGTGAGTGTGTGGGGGTCAGGATGACGGTGAAGGAGTGAGTGTGAGGGACTCGGCGATGGTGATGGAGTGAATTTGAGGGGGTCAGGGTGATGCCAATGGAGTGAACGTGAGGGGATCAGGGTGACAGTGATGGCGTGAGTTTGAGGGGGTCAGTGTGACGGTGATGGAATGGGAGTGAGGGGTCAGGGTTACGGTGATGGAGTGAGTGTGAGGGGGTCAGTGTGACGGTGATGGAGTGAGTGTGAGGGGGTCAGGATGATGGTGGTGGAGTGAGTGTGAGAGGATCAGTGTGACGGTGATGGAGTGAGTGTGAGCTGGTCATGATGACGGTGATGTAGTGAGAGTGAGGGAGTCAGCGTGACGGTGATGGAGTGAGTGTGAGGGGGTCAGGGTGACAGAGATGGAGTGAGTGTGAGGGGGTCAGGATGACGCTGATGGCACATGTGTGAAGGTGCCAGGGTGACAGTGATGGAGTGAGTTTGAGTGGGTCAGTGTGACGGTGACAGTGTGACGGGATCAGTGTGACGGTGATGGAGTGAGTGTGAGAGGATCAGTGTAACGGTGATGGAATGAGTGTGAGGGGGTCAGGTGACGCTAAAGGAGTGAAGGTGAGGGGATCAGTGTGATGGTGATGGAGAGAGTGTGAGGGGGTCAGGGTGACGGTGATGGAGTGTATGTGCAGGGGCAGTGTGACGGTGATGGAGTGGTGTGAATGGGTCAGGGTGACGGTGGCGGAGTTAGTGTGAAGGGGGTCAGTGTGACGGTGATGGAGTGAGTGTGAGGGGGTCAGTGTGACGGTGATGGAGTGATTGTGAGGAGTTCACTGTGACGGAGATGGAATGAGTGTGTGGGGATCAGAGTGAGTGTGATGAGTGAGAGTGAGGGTGTCAGCGTGACAGTGATGGAGTGAATGTGCGGGGTCAGGGTGACAGCGATAGCGCAAGTGTGATGGTGTCAGGGTGACAGTGATGGTGTGAGTGTGAGGCAGTCAGGTCGAAGGTGATGGAGTAAGTGTGAGGGGGTCAGGGTGACAGTGATGTGGTGAGTGTGAGGCGGTCAGGTCGAAGGTGATGGAGTAAGTGTGAGGGGGTCAGGGTGACAGTGATGTGGTGAGTGTGAGGCGGTCAGGTCGAAGGTGATGGAGTAAGTATGAGGGGGTCAGTTGACGCTAAAGGAGTGAAGGAGAGGGGATCAGTGTGACGGTGATGGAGAGAGTGTGAGGGGGTCCGGGTAATGGTGAAGGAGTGAGTGTGAGGGGGTCAGGTTGAATGTGATGGAGTGAGTGTGAGGGGTCAGGTTGAATGTGATGGAGTGAGTGTGAGGGGGTCAGGTTGACGGTGTTGGAGTGAGTGTGACGGATCAGGGTGAAAGTGATGGCGTGAGTGTGAGGTGGTCAGGGTGACAGTGATGCCGTGAGTGTGAGGGGTTCATGGTGACAGTGATGGAGTGAGTGTGAGAGGGTCAGGGTGATGTTAATGAAGTGAAGGTGAGGGGATCAGTGTGACAGTGATGGAGAGAGTGTGAGGGGGTCAGGGTTACGGTGATGGAGTGAGTATGAGTGCGTCAGGTTGATGGTGATGGAGTGAGTGTGAGGGGGTCAGGGTGACAGTGATGGAGGGAGTGTGAGGGGTCCGCGTGAAAGTGATGGAGTGAATGTGAGGGGGTTAGTGTGACAGTGATGGAGTGAATGTGCGGGGGCAGTGTGACGGTGATGGAGTGGGTCTGAGGGGGTCAGTGTGACAGTGATGGAGTGAATGTGCGGGGGCAGTGTGACGGTGATGGAGTGAGTGTGAGTGTGTCAGGGTGACGGTGGCGGAGTTATTGTGAAGGGGGTCAGTGTGACGGTGATGGGGTGAGTGTGAGGGGGTCAGTGTGACAGTGATGGAGTGAGTGTGAGGAGTTCAGTGTGACGGAGATGGAATGAGTGTGAGGTGATCAGGGTTAGTGTGATTGAGTGAGTGTGAGGGTGTCAGGGTGACAGTGATGGAGTGAACGTGAGGGGGTCATGGTGACAGCGATAGCGCAAATGTGATGGTGTCAGGGTGACAGTGATGGCGAGAGTGTGAGGCGGTCAGGGCGAAGGTGATGGAGTGAGTGTGAAGGGGTCAGGTTGATGATGAATGAGTGAGTGTGAGGGAGTCTGGGAGACGGTGATGGAGTGAGTGTGAGGGGGTCAATGTGACAGTGATGGATTGAGTGGGAGGGTTCAGGGTGAAAGTTGTGGAGTGAGTGTGAGGGGGTCAGGCTGATGCTAATGAAGTGAAGGTGAGGGGAACAGTCTGACGGTGATGGAGAGAGTGTGAGGGGGTCAGGGTTATGGTGATGGTGTGAGTGTGAGGGCGTCAGGTTGATTGTGATGGAGTGAGTGTGAGGGGGTCGGTGAGTCGGTAATGGCGTGAGTGTGTGGTGGTCAGGGTGAAAGTGATGGAGTGAATGTGAGGGGGTCAGTGTGACAATGATGGAGTGAATGTGCGGGGGCAGTGTGACGGTGATGGAGTGAGTGTGAGTGGGTCAGGGTTATGGTGATGGAGTGAGTGTGAGGGCGTCAGGTTTATTGTGATGGAGTGAGTGTGAGTGGGTCAGGGTGACAGTGATAGAGTGAGTGTGAGTGGTTCAGTGTGACAGTGATAGAGTGAGTGTGAGGTCGTCAGGGTGACGGTGATGCAGGGTGTGTGAGGGGGTCCATGTGATGGTGTTGTAGTGAGTGTGAGGGGGTCAGAGTGACGGTGATGGAGTGAGTGTGAGGGGGTCAGGGTGACAGTGATGGAGTGAGTGTGAGGGGGTCAGTGTGACAGTGATGGAGTGAGTGTGAGGGAGTCAGGGTGACGGTGATGTTGAAGGAGTGAGTGTGAGGGGATCAATGTGACGGTTATGAATGAGTGTGAGGAGTCAGGGTGACAGATATGGAGTGAGTGTGAACTGGTCAGGGTGACAGAGTTGGAGGGAGTGTGAGAATATCATTGCTATGGTGATGGAGTGAATGTGCAGGGGCAGGGTGACAGTGATGGAGTGAGTGTGAGGGGAGCAGTGTGATAGTGATGGAGTGAGTGTGTGGGGGTCAGGATGACGGTGAAGGAGTGAGTGTGAGGGACTCAGGGCGATGTTGATGGAGTGAGTTTGAGGGGGTCAGGATGATGCTAATGGGGTGAACGTGAGGGGATCAGGGTGACAGTGATGGCCTGAGTTTGTGGGGGTCAGTGTGAGGATGATGGAATGGGAGTGAGGGGTCAGGGTTACGGTGATGGAGTGAGTGTGAGGGTGTCAGGGTGACAGTGATGGAGTGAATGTGCGGGGTCATGGTGACAGCGATAGCGCAAGCGAGATGGTGTCAGGGTGACAGTGATGGCGTGAGTGTGAGGCGGTCAGGCGAAGGTGATGGAGTGAGTGTGAAGGGGTCAGGTTGATGATGAAGAATTGAGTGTGAGGGAGTCAGGGAGACGGTGATGGAGTGAGTGTGAGGGGGCCAGGGTGAAAGTTATGGAGTGATTGTGAGGGGGTCCGGCTGATGCTAATGAAGTGAAGGTGAGTGGAACAGTGTGACGGTGATGGAAAGAGTGTGAGGGGGTCAGGGTTATGGTGATGGAGTGAATGTGAGGTGGTCAGTGTGACAATGATGGAGTGAATGTGCGGGGGCAGTGTGACGGTGATGGAGTGAGTGTGAGTGGGTCAGGGTGATTGTGGCGAAGTTAGTGTGAGGGGTCTGGGTGACGGTGATGCAGTGAGTGTGAGGGGGCCAGGGTGATGGTGATGGAGTGAGTGTGAGGGGGTCAGGGTGACAGTGATGGAGCGAGTGTGAGGGATCATGGTGACGGTGATGGAGTGAGTGTGAGTGGGGTCAGGGTGGCGGTGATGGAGTGAGTGTGAGGCGGTCAGGGTACCATGATGGAGTGAGTGTGAGGGGGTCAGGTTGACTGTGATGGAGTGAGTAAGAGGGGGTCCGTGTGATGGTGATGTAGTGAGTGTGAGGGGTTCAGTGTGACAGTGATAGAGTGAGTGTGAGGTGGTCAGGGTGACGGTGACGCAGGGTGTGTGAGGGGGTCCGTGTGATGGTGATGTAGTGAGTGTGATGGGGTCAGGGTGACAGTGATGGAGTGAGTGTGAGGGGTCAGTGTGACAGTGATGGAGTGAGTGTGAGGGAGTCAGGGTGACGGTGATGTAGAAGGAGTGAGTGTGAGGGGATCAATGTGACGGTTATGGAATGAGTGTGAGGAGTCAGGGTGACAGAGATGGAGTGAGTGTGAACTGGTCAGGGTGACAGTGATGGAGGGAGTGTGAGAATATCATTGTTACGGTGATGGAGTGAGTTTGTGGGGGTCAGGGTGACTGTGATGGAGTGAATATGCAGGGGCAGGGTGACAGTGATGGAGTGAGTGTGAGGGGATCAGTGTGACGGTGATGGAGTGAGTGTGTGGGGGTCAGGATGACGGTGATGGAGTGAACGTGAGGGGATCAGGGTGACAGTGATGGCGTGAGTTTGAGGGGGTCAGTGTGACGGTGATGGAATGGGAGTGAGGGGTCAGGGTTACGGTGATGGAGTGAGTGTGAGGGGGTCAGTGTGACGGTGATGGAGTGAGTGTGAGGGGGTCAGGATGATGGTGGTGGAGTGAGTGTGAGAGGATCAGTGTGACGGTGATGGAGTGAGTGTGAGGTGGTCATGATGACGGTAATGTAGTGAGACTGAGGGAGTCAGCGTGACGGTGATGGAGTGAGTGTGAGGGGGTCAGGGTGACGCTGATGGCACATGTGTGAAGGTGTCAGGGTGACAGTGATGGAGTGAGTTTGAGTGGGTCAGTGTGACGGTGATGGAGTGAGTTTGAGTGGGTCAGTGTGACGGTGATGGAGTGAGTGTGAGGGGTTCTGGGTGACGGTGACAGTGTGAGTGTGACGGGATCAGTGTGACGGTGATGGAGTGAGTGTGAGAGGATCAGTATAACGGTGATGGAATGAGTGTGAGGGGGTCAGGTGACGCTAAAGGAGTGAAGGTGAGGGGATCCGTGTGATGGTGATGGAGAGAGTGTGAGGGGGTCAGGGTGACGGTGATGGAGTGTATGTGCGGGGGCAGTGTGACGGTGATGAGTGGTGTGAATGGGTCAGGGTGACGGTGGCGGAGTTAGTGTGAAGGGGGTCACTGTGATGGTGATGGAGTGAGTGTGAGGGGGTCAGTGTGATGGTGATGGAGTGATTGTGAGGAGTTCAGTGTGACGGAGATGGAATGAGTGTGTGGGGACAGAGTGAGTGTGATGGAGTGAGAGTGAGGGTGTCAGCGTGACAGTGATGGAGTGAATGTGCGGGGTCAGGGTGACAGCGATAGCGCAAGTGTGATGGTGTCAGGGTGACAGTGATGGTGTGAGTGTGAGGCGGTCAGGGCGAAGGTGATGGAGTGAGTGTGAGGGGGTCAGGGTGATGGTGATGGCGCAAGTGAGTGGGAGTCAGTGTAACAGTGATGGAGTGAATGCGCGGGGTCAGGGTGACAGCGATGGCACAAGTGTGAGGGGGTCAGGGTGACAGTGATGGTGTGAGTGTGAGGCGGTCAGGGCGAAGGTGATGGAGTGAGTGTGAGGGGGTCAGGGTTACGGTGATGGAGTGAGTGTGAGGGGGTCAGGGAGTCGGTGATGGCGTGAGTGTGAGGGGGTCAGGGTGAAAGTGATGGAGTGAGTGTGAGGGGGTCAGTTGCCAGTGATGGAGTGAGTGTGAGAAGGTCAGGGAGATGGTGATGGAGTGAGTGTGAGGGGTCAGGGTGACAGTGAAGGAGTGAGTGTGAGGTGGTCAAGGTGACGGTGATGGAGTGAGTGTGAGGGGGTCAGGGTGATAGTGATGGAGTGAGTGTGAGGGGGTCAGGGTGACGGTGATGGAGTGAGTGAGAGAGGGTCATGGTGACGTTGATGGAGTGAGTGAGAGGGAGTCAGGGTGACGGTGATGGAGTGAGTGTGAGTGGGTCAGGGTTACGGTGATGGTGTGAGTGTGAGGGAGTCAGGGAGTCGGTGATGGCGTGAGTGTGAGGGGGTCAGGGTGAAAGTGATGGAGTGAGTGTGAGGGGGTCAGTGTGCCAGTGATGGAGTGAGTGTGTGGGGGTCAGGGTGACAGTGAAGGAGTGAGTGAGAAGGGGTCAAGGTGACGGTGATGGAGTGAGTGTGAGCGGGTCCGGGAGTCGGTGATTGAGTGAGTGTGAGGTGATCAGGGCGACGGTGATGGAATGAGTGAGAGAGGGTCATGGTGACATTGATGGAGTAAGTGTGAGGGAGTCAGTGTGACGGAGATGGACTAAGTGTGTAGGGGTCAGGGTGAGTGTGATGGAGTGAATGTGCGGGGTCAGGGTGACAGCGATGGCGCAAATGTGAGGCGGTCAGGGTGAAGGTGATGGAGTGAGTGTGAGGGGGTCAGGTGACGCTAAAGGAGTGAAGGTTAGGGGATCAGTGTGATGGTGATGGAGAGAGTGTGAGTGGGTCAGTGTGACGGAGATGGAATGAGTGTGTGGGGGTCAGAATGAGTGTGATGGAGTGAGAGTGAGGGTGTCAGCGTGACAGTGATGGAGTGAATGTGCGGGGTCAGGGTGACAGCGATAGCGCAAGTGTGATGGTGTCAGGGTGACAGTGATGGTGTGAGTGTGAGGGGGTCATGGTGACGGTTATGGAGTGAGTGTGAGAGAGTCAGGGTGACGGTGATGGTGCGAGTGTGAGGTTGTAAGTGTGATGGTGATTAAGTGAGTGTGAGGGAGTCAGGGTGATGGTGATGGTGCGAGTGTGAGGTTGTAAGTGTGATGGTGATTAAGTGAGTGTGAGGGAGTCAGGGTGATGGTGATGGTGCGAGTGTGAGGGGGTCAGGGTGGCGGTGATGGAGTGAGTGTTAGGGGGTCAGGGAGACGGTGATGGAGTGAGTGTGATCGGGTCAGAGTGTCATTGATTGTGTGAGTGTGAGGGGGTCAGGGTGTTGGTAATTGAGTGAGTGTGAGGGGGTCATGGTGTCGGTGATGGAGTGAGTGTGAGGGGGTCAGTGTGACGGTGATGGAGTGAGTGTCATTGGGTCAGGATGATGGTGATGGAGTGACAGTGAGGGGGTCAGGGTGACTGTGATGGATTGAATGTGAGGGAGTCAGGGTGACTGTGATGGAGTAAATGTGAGGGGGTCAGGGTGACTGTGATGGCGCTAGTGTGAGTGTGTCAGGGTGACAGTGATGGAGTGAGTGTGAGGGGATCAGTGTGACCATGATGGAGTGAGTGTGAGGAGGTCAGTGTGACCGTGATGGAGTGAGTGTGAGGGGGTCAGGGTGACAGTGATGGAGTGAGTGTGAGGCGGCCAGGGCGAAGATGATGGAGTGAGTGTGAGGGGGTCAGTGTGACCGTGATGGAGTGAGTGTGAGGGGGTCAGGGTGACAGTGATGGAGTGAGTGTGAGGCGGCCAGGGCGAAGGTGATGGATGAGTGTGAGGGGGTCAGGGAGACGGTGATGGAGTGAGTGTGAGGGGGTCAGGGTGACAGTGAGGGAGTGAGAGTGAGGGGGTCAGGCTGAAGGGGATGGAGTGAGTGTGATGGGGTCAGTGCGACGGTGGTGGAGTGAGAGTGAAGGGGTCAGTGTGACCATGATTGAGTGAGTATGAGGGGGTCAGAGTGACGGTAATGGAGTGAGTGAGAGGGCATCAGGGGGACGGTCATGTAATGAGTGTGAGGGGTGTCACGGTGACGGTGATGGAGTCAGTGTGAGGGGGTCACGGTGACAGTGATGTAGTGAGTGTGAGGGGCTCAGGGTGACGGAGATGGAGTGAGTATGAAGTGGTCAGAGCAACAGTGATGGAGTGAGTGTGAGGGGATCGGGGTGACCATGATGAATTGAGTGTGAGTGGGTCAGCCTAATGGAGACGGAGTGAGGTTGAGGGGATCAGGGTGATATTGATGGAGTGAGTGTGAGGGGGTCAGGGTGACAATTGTGGAGTGAGTGTGAGGGGGTCAGGGTGACGGTGATGGAGTGAGTGTGGGGGTGTTAGGGTGACAGTGATGGAGTGAGTGTGGGTGGATGAGTGTGACGGTGATGGAGTGAGTGTGAGGGGACTAGTGTGATGGAGATGGAGCGAGTGTGACGGGGTCAGGGTGACGGTGATGGAGTGAGTGTGAGTGGATCAGTGTGAGGGGGTCAGGGCGATGGTGATGGAGTGAGTGAGAGGGGGTCAGGGTTACGGTGATGGAGTGAGTGTGAGGGGGTCAGGGTGGCAGAGATGGAGTGA
Organism: Chiloscyllium plagiosum; assembly: GCF_037043375.1. Taxonomy (NCBI): domain Eukaryota; kingdom Metazoa; phylum Chordata; class Chondrichthyes; order Orectolobiformes; family Hemiscylliidae; genus Chiloscyllium; species Chiloscyllium plagiosum. The sequence continues at coordinate 54,406,500 of NW_028270172.1, read as the reverse complement.
GAGTGAGGGTGTCAGTGTGAGCACGGAGTGAGTGTAAGGGGGTCTGTGTGACCCTGATGGAGTGAGTGTGAGTAGGCCAGGGTGACAGTGATGGAGTGAGTGTGAGGAGGTCAGGGTGATGGTGATGGAGTGAGTGTGAGGGGTTCAGTGTGACGGTGATGCAGTGTGTGGGAGATGGTCAGTGTGACGGTGATGGAGTGAGTGTGAGAGGGTCAGGGTGACGGTGATGGAGAGTGTGTGAGGGGGTCAGGGTGACGGTGATGGAGTGAGTGGAAGTGGATCAGTGTGACGGTGATGGAGTGAGTGTGAGGGAGTCAGGGTATGGTGATGGAGTGAGGGTGAGGGGGTGAGGGTGACTGTGATAGAGTGAGTGTGAGGGGGTCAGGATGACAATGAATGTGAGGTGGTCAGGTTGATAGTGATGGAGTGAGCGTGAGTGGATCATTGTGACCGTGATGGAGTGAGTGTGAGGGGATCAGAGTGACTGAGATGGCGAGACTGTGAGGCGTCAGGGTGACACTGATGGAGTGAGTTCGAGTGGATCAGTGTGACGGTGATGCAGTGAGTGTAAGGTGGTCAGGGTGACGGTGATGGAGAGTGAGTGAGGGGTCAGGGTGAAGGTGATGGAGTGAGTGTGAGGGGGCCAGGGTGACAGTGATGGAGTGAGTGTGAGGGAGTCAGGGTAAAGGTGATGGAGTGAGTGTGAGGGGGTCAGGGTGATGGTGATGGAGTGAGAGTGAGGGGGTCAGTATGAGGGGGATGGAGTGAGTGTGAGGGGGTCAGGGTGAAGGTGATGGAGTGAATGTGAGGGGGCCAGGGTGACAGTGATGGAGTGAGTGTGAGGGAGTCAGGGTAAAGGTGATGGAGTGAGTGTGAGGGGGTCAGGGTGATGGTGATGGAGTGAGAGTGAGGGGGTCAGTGTGAGGGGGATGGACTGAGTGTGAGGGGGTCAGGGTGAAGGTGATGGAGTGAGTGTGAGGGGGTCAGGGTGACAGTGATGGAGTGAGTGTGAGGGAGTCAGGGTGGCAGAGATGGAGTGAGAGTGAAGGGATCAGTGTGAGCATGAAAGACTGAGTGTGAGGGGAGTCAGGGTGAAGGTGATGGAGTGAGTGTGAGGGGGTCAGGGTGACGGTGATGGAGTGAGTGATAGTGGGTCAGGGTGACGGTGATGGAGTGAGTGAGTGGGGGTCAGGGTTACGGTGATGGAGTGAGTGTGAGGGGGTCAGGTTGGCAGAGATGGAGTGAGAGTGAGGGGGTCAGTGTGAGGATGATGGAGTGAGTGTAAGGGGGTCAGTGTGATCCTGATGGAGTGAGTGTGAGGAGGTCAGGGTGACAGTGATGGAGTGAGTCTGAGAGAGTCAGGGTGACGATGATGGAGTGAGTGTGAGGAGGTCAGGGTGACAGTGATGGAGTGAGTGTGAGAGAGACAGGGTGACGATGATGGAGTGAGTGTGAGAGGGTCAGGGTGACGGTGATGGAGTGAGTGTGAGAGGATCAGGGTGACGGTGATGGAGAGTGTGTGAGGGGGTGAGGGTGACTGTGATAGAGTGAGTGTGAGGGGGTCAGGGCGACAATGATGGAGTGAGTGTGAAGTGGTCAGGTTCATAGTGATGGAGTGAGTGTGAGGGGATCAGAGTCACCGAGATGGCGAGAGTGTGAGGCGTCAGGGTGACAGTGATGGAATGAGTGTGAGGGTATCAGTGTGACGGAGATGGAGTGAGAATGAGGGTGTCAGGGTGACGGAGATGGAGTGAGTTTGAGGGGGTCAGGGTGACAGTGAATAAGTGAGTGTGAGGGGATCAGGGTGACGCTGATGGAGTGAGAGTGAGGGGGTCAGGGTGAAGGTTATGGAGTGAGTTTGAGGGGATCAGGGTGACAGTGATGGAGTGAGAATGACGGGGTAAGGGAGACGGTGAGGGATTGAGAATGAGGGGGTCAGGGTGAAGGTGATGGAGTGAGTGCAAGGGTGTCAGGGCGACAGTGAAGGAGTGAGTGTGAGGGGGTCAGTGTGACAGTGAAGGAGTGATTGTGAGTGGGTCAGGTTGGCAGTGATGGAGTGAGACTCAGGGGGTCCGGGAAACTGTGCTGGAGAGTGTGTGAAGAGGTCAGGGTGACGGTCATGGAATGGCATTGAGGGCGTCAGGGTAAAGGTGATGGAGCGGGTGTGAGGGGGTCAGGGTGACGTTGATGGAGTGGGTGTGAGGGGGTCACAGTGACAGTGATGGAGTGAGTGTGAGGGTGTCAGGGTGTCAGTAATGGAGTGATTGAGAAGGGGTCAGGTTGACGATAATGGAATGAGTGTAAGTTGGTCAGGGTGACTGTGATGGAGTGAATCTGAGGGGGTCAGGGTGACTGTGATGGCGCGAGTGTGAGTGGGTCCAGGTGACAGTGGTGAACTGAGTGTGAGGGGGTCAGTGTGTCAGTGATGGAGTGAGTGTGAGGGGGGTCAGTGTGACCATGATGGAGTGAGTGTGAGGGTGTCAGGGCGACGATGTTGCAGTGATTGTGAGGGGATCCGTGTTACAGTGATGGAGTGAGTGTGAGTGGGTCAGGGTGACAGTGATGGAGTGATTGTGAGTGGGTAAGGGTGGCAGTGATGGAGTGAATGTGAGGGGGTCAGTGTGACAGAGATGGACTAAGTGTGTAGGGGTCAGGGTGACAGTGATGGAGTGAGTGTGAGTGTATCAGGGTGACAGTGATGGAGTGAATGTGCAGGGTCAGGGTGACAGCGATGGCGCAAGTGTGAGGGGGTCAGGGTGACAGTGATGGCGCGAGTGTGAGGGGCTCAGGGTGACGGAGATGGAGTGAGTGTGAAGTGGTCAGAGCGACAGTGATGGAGTGAGTGTGAGGGGATCGGGGTGATATTGATGGAGTGAGTGTGAGGGGGTCAGGGTGACAATTGTGGAGTGAGTGTGAGGGGGTCAGGGTGACAGTGATGGAGTGAGTGTGGGTGGATGAGTGTGACGGTGTTGGAGTGAGTGTGAGGGGACTAGTGTGACGGAGATGGAGCGAGTGTGACGGGGTCAGGTTTGACGTTTATGGAGTGAGTGTGAGTGGATCAGTGTGACGTTGATGGAGTGAGTGTAAGATGTTCAGGGTGACGGTGATGGAGTGCGAGTGAGGGGGTCAGAGTAAAGGTGATGGAGTGCGTGTGAGGGGATTGGGGTGACCATGATGAATTGAGTGTGAGTGGGTCAGCCTGATGGAGACGGAGTGAGGTTGAGGGGATCAGAGTGATATTGATGGAGTGAGTGTGAGGGGGTCAGGGTGACAGTGATGGAGTGAGTGTGAGTGTATCAGGGTGACAGTGATGGAGTGAATGTGCAGGGTCAGGGTGACAGCGATGGCGCAAGTGTGAGGGGGTTAGGGTGACAGTGATGGCGCGAGTGTGAGGCGGTCAGGGCGAAGGTGATGGAGTGAGTGTGAGGGGGTCAGGTGACGCTAAAGGAGTGAAGGTGAGGGGATCAGTGTGATGGTGATGGAGTGAGTGTGAGGGGGTCAGGGTTACGGTGATGGAGTGAGTGTGAGTGGGTCAGGGAGTCGGTGATGGCGTGAGTGTGAGGGGGTCAGGGTGAAAGTGATGGAGTGAGTGTGAGGGGGTCAGTGTGCCAGTGATGGAGTGAGTGTGAGAAGGTCAGGGAGACGGTGATGGAGTGAGTGTGAGGGGTCAGGGTGACAGTGAAGGAGTGAGTGTGAGGTGGTCAAGGTGACGGTGATGGAGTGAGTGTGAAGGGGTCAGGATGATAGTGATGGAGTGAGTGTGAGGGGGTCAGGGTTACGGTGATGGAGTGAGTGTGAGGGAGTCAGGGAGTCGGTGATGGCGTGAGTGTGAGGGGGTCAGGGTGAAAGTGATGGAGTGAGTGTGTGGGGGTCAGGGTGACAGTGAAGGAGTGAGTGTGAGGGGGTCAAGGTGACGGTGATGGAGTGAGTGTGAGCGGGTCCGGGAGTCGGTGATTGAGTGATTGTGAGGTGGTCAGGGCGACGGTGATGGAATGAGTGAGAGAGGGTTATGGTGACATTGATGGAGTGAGTGTGAGGGAGTCAGTGTGACGGAGATGGACTAAGTGTGTAGGGGTCAGGGTGAGTGTGATGGAGTGAATGTGCGGGGTCAGGGTGACAGCGATGGCGCAAGTGTGAGGCGGTCAGGGCGAAGGTGATGGAGTGAGTGTGAGGGGGTCAGGTGAAGCTAAAGGAGTGAAGGTTAGGGGATCAGTGTGATGGTGATGGAGAGAGTGTGAGTGGGTCAGTGTGATGGAGATGGAATGAGTGTGTGGGGGTCAGAGTGAGTGTGATGGAGTGAGAGTGAGGGTGTCAGCGTGACAGTGATGGAGTGAATGTGCGGGGTCAGGGTGACAGCGATAGCGCAAGTGTGATGGTGTCAGGGTGACAGTGATGGTGTGAGTGTGAGAGGGTCATGGTGACGGTTATGGAGTGAGTGTGAGGGAGTCAGGGTGACGGTGATGGTGCGAGTGTGAGGTTGTAAGTGTGATGGTGATTAAGTGAGTGTGAGGGAGTCAGGGTGACAGTGATGGAGTGAGTGTGACGGGATCAGTGTGACCATGATGGAATGAGTGTGAGGAGGTCAGGGTGACCGTGATGGAGTGAGTGTGAGGGGGTCAGGGTGACAGTGATGGAGTGAGTGTGAGGCGGCCAGGGCGAAGATGATGGAGTGAGTGTGAGGTGGTCAGTGTGACCGTGATGGAGTGAGTGTGAGGGGGTCAGGGTGACAGTGATGGAGTGAGTGTGAGGCGGCCAGGGCGAAGGTGATGGATGAGTGTGAGGGGGTCAGGGAGACGGTGATAGAGTGAGTGTGAGGGGGTCAGGGTGACAGTGAAAGAGTGAGTGTGCGGGGGTCAAGGTGATGGTGATGGAGTGAGTGTGAGCGGGTCAGGGTGACAGTGAGGGAGTGAGAGTGAGGGGGTCAGGCTGAAGGTGATGGAGTGAGTGTGATGGGGTCTGTGCGACGGTGGTGGAGTGAGAGTGAAGGGGTCAGTGTGACCATGATTGAGTGAGTATGAGGGGGTCAGAGTGACGGTAATGGAGTGTGAGGGGGGTCACAGTGACGGTGATGGAGTCAGTGTGAGGGGGTCACGGTGACAGTGATGTAGTGAGTGTGAGGGGCTCAGGGTGACGGAGATGGAGTGAGTGTGAAGTGGTCAGAGCGACAGTGATGGAGTGAGTGTGAGGGGATCGGGGTGACCATGATGAATTGAGTGTGAGTGGGTCAGCCTGATGGAGACGGAGTGAGGTTGAGGGGATCAGGGTGATATTGATGGAGTGAGTGTGAGGGGGTCAGGGTGACAATTGTGGAGTGAGTGTGAGGGGGTCAGAGTGACGGTGATGGAGTGAGTGTGGGGGTGTTAGGGTGACAGTGATGGAGTGAGTGTGGGTGGATGAGTATGACGGTGATGGAGTGAGTGTGAGGGGACTAGTGTGACGGAGATGGAGCGAGTGTGACGGGGTCAGGTTTGACGTTTATGGAGTGAGTGAGAGTGGATCAGTGTGACGGTGATGGAGTGAGTGTAAGATGTTCAGGGTGACGGTGATGGAGTGCGAGTGAGGGGGTCAGAGTAAAGGTGATGGAGTGCGTGTGAGGGGGGTCAGGGTGATGGTGATGGAGTGAGTGAGAGGGGGTCAGGGTTATGGTGATGGAGTGAGTGTGAGGGGGTCAGGGTGGCAGAGATGGAGTGTGAGTGAGGGGGTCAGTGTGAGCACGATGGAGTGAGTGTAAGGGGGTCTGTGTGACCCTGATGGAGTGAATGTGAGTAGGCCAGGGTGACAGTGATGGAGTGAGTGTGAGGAGGTCAGGGTGACAGTGATGGAGTGAGTATGAGAGAGTCAGGGTGACGATGATGGAGTGAGTGTGAGGGGTTCAGTGTGACGGTGATGCAGTGTGTGGGAGATGGTCAGGGTGACGGTGATGGAGTGAGTGTGAGAGGGTCAGGGTGACGGTGATGGAGAGTGTGTGAGGGGGTCAGGGTGACGGTGATGGAGTGAGTGGAAGTGGATCAGTGTGACGGTGATGGAGTGAGTGTGAGGGAGTCAGGGTATGGTGATGGAGTGAGTGTGAGGGGGTGAGGGTGACTGTGATAGAGTGAGTGTGAGGGGGTCAGGATGACAATGAATGTGAGGTGGTCAGGTTGATAGTGATGGAGTGAGCGTGAGTGGATCATTGTGACCGTGATGGAGTGAGTGTGAGGGGATCAGAGTGACCGAGATGGCGAGACTGTGAGGCGTCAGGGTGACAGTGATGGAGTGAGTTCGAGTGGATCAGTGTGACGGTGATGCAGTGAGTGTAAGGTGGTCAGGGTGACGGTGATGGAGAGCGAGTGAGGCGTCAGGGTGAGGGGGATGGAATGAGTGTGAGGGGGTCAGGGTGAAGGTGATGGAGTGAATGTGAGGGGGCCAGGGTGACAGTGATGGCATGAGTGTGAGGGAGTCAGGGTAAAGGTGATGGAGTGAGTGTGAGGGGGTTTGGGTGATGGTGATGGAGTGAGAGTGAGGGGGTCAGTGTGAGGGGATGGAGTGAGTGTAAGGGGGTCAGGGTGAAGGTGATGGAGTGAGTGTGAGGGGGTCAGGGTGACAGTGATGGAGTGAGTGTGAGAGATTCAGGGTGACGACGATGGAGTGAGTGTGAGGGGTTCAGGGTGATGGTGATGCAGTGAGTGGGAGATGGTCAGGGTGACGATGATGGAGTGAGTGTGAGGTGGTCAGTGTGACCGTGATGGAGTGAGTGTGAGGGGGTCAGGGTGACAGTGATGGAGTGAGTGTGAGGCGGCCAGGGCGAAGGTGATGGATGAGTGTGAGGGGGTCAGGGAGACGGTGATAGAGTGAGTGTGAGGGGGTCAGGGTGACAGTGAAAGAGTGAGTGTGCGGGGGTCAAGGTGATGGTGATGGAGTGAGTGTGAGCGGGTCAGGGTGACAGTGAGGGAGTGAGAGTGAGGGGGTCAGGCTGAAGGTGATGGAGTGAGTGTGATGGGGTCTGTGCGACGGTGGTGGAGTGAGAGTGAAGGGGTCAGTGTGACCATGATTGAGTGAGTATGAGGGGGTCAGAGTGACGGTAATGGAGTGTGAGGGGGGTCACAGTGACGGTGATGGAGTCAGTGTGAGGGGGTCACGGTGACAGTGATGTAGTGAGTGTGAGGGGCTCAGGGTGACGGAGATGGAGTGAGTGTGAAGTGGTCAGAGTGACAGTGATGGAGTGAGTGTGAGGGGATCGGGGTGACCATGATGAATTGAGTGTGAGTGGGTCAGCCTGATGGAGACGGAGTGAGGTTGAGGGGATCAGGGTGATATTGATGGAGTGAGTGTGAGGGGGTCAGGGTGACAATTGTGGAGTGAGTGTGAGGGGGTCAGGGTGACGGTGAAGGAGTGAGTGTGGGGGTGTTAGGGTGACAGTGATGGAGTGAGTGTGGGTGGATGAGTATGACGGTGATGGAGTGAGTGTGAGGGGACTAGTGTGACGGAGATGGAGCGAGTGTGACGGGGTCAGGTTTGACGTTTATGGAGTGAGTGAGAGTGGATCAGTGTGACGGTGATGGAGTGAGTGTAAGATGTTCAGGGTGACGGTGATGGAGTGCGAGTGAGGGGGTCAGAGTAAAGGTGATGGAGTGCGTGTGAGGGGGGTCAGGGTGATGGTGATGGAGTGAGTGAGAGGGGGTCAGGGTTATGGTGATGGAGTGAGTGTGAGGGGGTCAGGGTGGCAGAGATGGAGTGTGAGTGAGGGGGTCAGTGTGAGCACGATGGAGTGAGTGTAAGGGGGTCTGTGTGACCCTGATGGAGTGAATGTGAGTAGGCCAGGGTGACAGTGATGGAGTGAGTGTGAGGAGGTCAGGGTGACAGTGATGGAGTGAGTATGAGAGAGTCAGGGTGACGATGATGGAGTGAGTGTGAGGGGTTCAGTGTGACGGTGATGCAGTGTGTGGGAGATGGTCAGGGTGACGGTGATGGAGTGAGTGTGAGAGGGTCAGGGTGACGGTGATGGAGAGTGTGTGAGGGGGTCAGGGTGACGGTGATGGAGTGAGTGGAAGTGGATCAGTGTGACGGTGATGGAGTGAGTGTGAGGGAGTCAGGGTATGGTGATGGAGTGAGTGTGAGGGGGTGAGGGTGACTGTGATAGAGTGAGTGTGAGGGGGTCAGGATGACAATGAATGTGAGGTGGTCAGGTTGATAGTGATGGAGTGAGCGTGAGTGGATCATTGTGACCGTGATGGAGTGAGTGTGAGGGGATCAGAGTGACCGAGATGGCGAGACTGTGAGGCGTCAGGGTGACAGTGATGGAGTGAGTTCGAGTGGATCAGTGTGACGGTGATGCAGTGAGTGTAAGGTGGTCAGGGTGACGGTGATGGAGAGCGAGTGAGGCGTCAGGGTGAGGGGGATGGAATGAGTGTGAGGGGGTCAGGGTGAAGGTGATGGAGTGAATGTGAGGGGGCCAGGGTGACAGTGATGGAGTGAGTGTGAGAGAGTCAGGGTGACGACGATGGAGTGAGTGTGAGGGGTTCAGGGTGATGGTGATGCAGTGAGTGGGAGATGGTCAGGGTGACGATGATGGAGTGAGTGTGAGAGGGTCAGGGTGACGGTGATGGAGTGAGTGTGAGAGGATCAGGGTGACGGTGATGGAGAGTGTGTGAGGGGGTGAGGGTGACTGTGATAGAGTGAGTGTGAGGGGGTCAGGGCGACAATGATGGAGTGAGTGTGAGGTGGTCGGGTTGATAGTGATGGAGTGAGTGTGAGGGGATCAGAGTCACCGAGATGGCGAGAGTGTGAGGCGTCAGGGTGACAGTGATGGAATGAGTGTGAGGGTATCAGTGTGACGGAGATGGAGTGAGAATGAGGGTGTCAGGGTGACGGAGATGGAGTGAGTTTGAGGGGGTCAGGGTGACAGTGAATAAGTGAGTGTGAGGGGATCAGGGTGACAGTGATGGAGTGAAAATGACGGGGTAAGGGAGACGGTGAGGGAGTGAGAATGAGGGGGTCAGGGTGAAGGTGATGGAGTGAGTGCAAGGGTGTCAGGGCGACAGTGAAGGAGTGAGTGTGAGGGGGTCAGTGTGACAGTGAAGGAGTGATTGTGAGTGGGTCAGGTTGGCAGTGATGGAGTGAGACTCAGGGGTTCCGGGAAACTGTGCTGGAGAGTGTGTGAGGAGGTCAGGGTGACGGTCATGGAATGGCATTGAGGGCGTCAGGGTAAAGGTGATGGAGCGAGTGTGATGGGGTCAGGGTGACGTTGATGGAGTGGGTGTGAGGGTGTCACAGTGACAGTGATGGAGTGAGTGTGAGGGTGTCAGGGTGTCAGTAATGGAGTGATTGAGAGGGGGTCAGGTTGACGATAATGGAATGAGTGTAAGTTGGTCAGGGTGACTGTGATGGAGTGAATCTGAGGGGGTCAGGGTGACTGTGATGGCGCGAGTGTGAGTGGGTCCAGGTGACAGTGGTGAACTGAGTGTGAGGGGGTCAGTGTGTCAGTGATGGAGTGAGTGTGAGGGGGTCAGTGTGACCATGATGGAGTGAGTGTGAGGGTGTCAGGGCGACGATGTTGCAGTGATTGTGAGGGGATCCGTGTTACAGTGATGGAGTGAGTGTGAGTGGGTCAGGGTGACAGTGATGGAGTGAATGTGAGGGGGTCAGTGTGACGGAGATGGACTAAGTGTGTAGGGGTCAGGGTGACAGTGATGGAGTGAGTGTGAGTGTATCAGGGTGACAGTGATGGAGTGAATGTGTAGGGTCAGGGTGACAGCGATGGCGCAAGTGTGAGGGGGTCAGGGTGACAGTGATGGCGCGAGTGTGAGGCGGTCAGGGCGAAGGTGATGGAGTGAGTGTGAGGGGGTCAGGTGATGCTAAAGGAGTGAAGGTGAGGGGATCAGTGTGATGGTGATGGAGTGAGTGTGAGGGGGTCAGGGTTATGGTGATGGAGTGAGTGTGAGTGGGTCAGGGAGTCGGTGATGGCGTGAGTGTGAGGGGGTCAGGGTGAAAGTGATGGAGTGAGTGTGAGGTGGTCAAGGTGACGGTGATGGAGTGAGTGTGAGGGGTCAGGGTGACAGTGAAGGAGTGAGTGTGAGGTGGTCAAGGTGACGGTGATGGAGTGAGTGTGAGGGGGTCAGGATGATAGTGATGGAGTGAGTGTGAGGGGGTCAGGGTGACAGTGATGGAGTGAGTGAGAGAGGGTCATGGTGACGTTGATGGAGTGAGTGAGAGGGAGTCAGGGTGACGGTGATGGAGTGAGTGTGAGTGGGTCAGTGCGATGGTGATGGAGTGAGTGTGATGTGGACAGGGTGATGGTGATGGAATGAGATTGAGGGGGTCAGGGTGTAGTTGATGGAGTGAGTGTGAGGGGGTCAGGGAGACGGTGATGGAGTGAGAGTGAGGGGGTCCGTTTGAAGATGACGGAGTGAGAGTGAGTGGGTCAAGGTGATGTTAATGGAGTGAGTGTGAGGGTGTCAGGGTGACCGTCACGGAATGAGTGTGTGGGTTTCAGGGTGACTTTGATGGAGTGAGAGTGAGGTGGTCAGGGTGACGGTGATGGAATGAGTGTGAGGGGGTCAGTGTGACCATGATGGAGTGAGTGTTAGTGGGTCAGTGTGACAGTGATGGAGTGAGTGTGAGAAGGTCAGGGTGACGGTGATGGAGTGAGTGTGAGGCGATCAGTGTACGGTGATGGACTGAATGTGAGGTGGTCAGGGTGACAGTGATGGAGTGAGTGTGAGTGGGTCAGGGTGACGGTGATGGAGTGAGTGTGAGTGGATCAGTATGATGGAGACGGAGTGAGTGTGAGGCGATCAGGGTACAGTGATGGACTTAGTGTGAGGTATTTCGGGTGACTGTGATCGAGTGAGTGTGATGGGGTGAGGGTAACTGTGAAAAAGTGAGTGTGAGGGTGTCAGTGTGACGGAGATGGAGTGAGTTTGGAGGGTTCAGGATATTGTGATGGAGTGAGAGTGAGGGAGTGAGGGTGACTGTGATAGACTGAGAGTGAGGGAGTCAGTGTGACGGTGATGGAGTGCATGTGAGGGGTCAGTGTGACGGTAAGGTGTGAGTGTGAGTGGGTCAGTTCGATGGTGATGGAGTGAGTGTGAGGGGGTCATGGTGAGGGTGATGGAGAGAGTGTGAGTGGGTCAGTGTGATGGTGATGGAGTGAGTGTGAGGGCCCTGGGTGACGGTGATGGAGTGAGAATGACAGGGTATGGCTGAAGATGATGGAGTGTGTGTGAGGGGCTCAGGTTGACGGTAATGGAGTGAGAGTGTCGGGGTAAGGGTGACAGTGATGGAGTGAGAGTGAGGGGTTCAGGTGACGGTGATTGAATGAGATTGAGGGAGTCAGGGTGTAGATCATGGAGTGTATGTGAGGGGGTCAGGGTGACCGGGATGGAGTAAGATTGAAGGGGTCAGGGTGACGGTGATGTACTGAGTGTGAGGTGGTTTGGATGACTGAGATCGAGTGAGTGTGAGGTGGTGAGGGTGACTGTGAAAAAGTGAGTGTGAGGGTGTCAGGGTGACACAGATGGAGTGAGTTTGGGGGGTTCAGGATATTGTGATGGAGTGAGTGTGAGTGGGTAAGTTTGACGGTGATGGAGTGAGAGCGAGTGGGTCAGCGTGACTGTGATGGAGAGAGTGTGAGGGGGTCAGGGTTACGGAGATGGAGTGAGAGTGAGGGGGTCAGGGTGACGGTGATGGAGTGAGTGTGAGGGGGGTCAGTATGACGGTGAATGAATGAGTGTGAGTGGGTAAGTTTGACGGTGATGGAGAGAGTGAGTGGGTCAGGGTGACTGTGATGGCGAGAGTGTGAGTGGGTCATGGTTATGGAGATGGAGTGAGAGTGAGGGGGTCAGGGGGACAGTGATGGAGTGAGTGTGAGGGGCTCAGGTTGACGGTGATGGAGTGAGAGTGTCGGAGTAAGGGTGACAGTGATGGAGTGAGATTAAGGGGGTCAGGGCGATGGTGATCGAGTGAGAGTGAGCGGGTCAAGTTGACGGTCAATTGATCACTGCACCGGTCAAACTGGATCATTTCCCTCCCTGGACATGATCCCAGCAATCATTGGACTAGATCCCTCCAGTCATCATACTGGATCCCTGTGCAAGATCCACTTGTTCAGTGCACCAATCAAACTGGATCCCTTCCCTCACTGGACATGATCACAGCTATCATTGAACTAGATCCCCCAGTCATTGTACTGAATACTGCACTAGATCCACTTGATTGCTGCACTGGTCCAACTGGATCCCTCCCTCACTGGGCATGATCCCAGCGATCATTGAACTAGATCCCCAGTCATTGTACAGGATCTCTGCGCTAGATCCACTTGATCACTGCACCAGCCCAACTGGTTTCATTTCCTCACTGGACTTGATCTCAACAATCTTTGAACTAGATCCCTCAGTCATCATACTGGATACCTGCACTAGATTCACCTGATCACTGCACCAGTCCAACTGGATCCCTTCCCTTACTGAACATGATCCCAGCGATCATTGAACTAGATCCCTCCAGTCATCGTACTGGATCTCTGTGCAAGATCCACTTGATCACTGCACCAATCAACTGGATCCCTTTCCTCACTGGACATGATCCTAGCTCTCATTGTACTAGATCCCCCGGTCATTGTACAGGATCCCTGCACTAGATCCACTTGATCACTGCACCAGTCCAACTGGATCCCTTCCCACACTGGACTTTATCCCAGCGATCTTTGAACTAGATCACTCGGTCATTGTACTGGATCCCTGCACTTGATCCACTTGATCACTGCACCGGTCCAACTGGATCCCTCACTCACCGGACATGATCCCATCAATCATTGAACTAGATCACCAGTCATTGTACTGGATCTCTGCCCTGGATTCATTTGATCACTGCATTATACAAACTGGATCCCTTCCCTCGCTGGATATGATCACAGTGATCATTGGACTAGATCCCTCCAGTCATCATACTGGATCCCTGCACGAGATCCACTCGATCATTGCACCAATCAAACTGGATCCCTTCACTCACTGGACATAATCCCATTTACCATTTAACTAGGTCCCCCAGTCATTGTACTGGATCCCTGCACTAGATCCACTTGATCACTGCACCAGTCAAACTGGATCCCTCCCCTCACTGGTCTTGATCGCAATGATAATTGGACTAGATCCCCCAGCCATCATACTGGATCCTTGCACTAGATCCACTTGAATGGTTCAGTGATCACCATCCCAGCGATCATTGAACTATATCCATCTGTGGAATCTCCCGTCCACAGCCTCCAACTTCATTGTCCATGAACCGCGCACTCCCTGATTCTACCTCCTTCCTAAGACCTGTTGTCTCATCCTGCGCCTGTCCAACCCAACTCATCTCTTCCTAGCTCAACACCTTCCTGTCTCCCCAGTCCAGGAAATCCCCACCTACGTTTGTTACACCACCTATCTGTCCATCTGCCATGACATCACCTCCTCGAAGACATTTGTTTTCCTGGCCCACAACGCGTCATTTTCACGTTGGACATCTAGTCCCTGTACAAATCCATCTGCCATGACGAAAGTCTCCATGCCTTCTGTTTCTTCATCTCACCCCAGCCCAACTAGTACCCTTCCACCGACACCCTCATCCACCTGGTTGAACTGGTCCTCACCCTCAACAACGTTTCTGTCAATAATTCCACTTCCTCCAAACCAAATGGGCAGCCCTGGGCACCCACATGTGACCTAGCTGTGCCTGCCTGTTTGTCAGATGTGTGGAATTGTCCATCTTTCGCAGTTATACTGGCACCTCTCTCCACTTGTTCCTCCGCTACATTGATGGATGCATTGGTACCACTTTGTGCTCCCACGAAGAGGTTAAACAGTTCACCAACGTTACCAGCACCTTTCACCCTGACCTCAAATTCACCTGGATCTTCTTGGCAAATTCCCTCCCCTTCTCGGACCTGTCCATCACCATCTCCAGCGAATGACTCATGACAGACATATACTACAAGACCACAGACTCCCACAGCTACCAATACTACACCTCCTCCCACCCCACCTCGTGTAAAATCGCCATCCCTGGTTCCCAATTCCTCCGTCTCTACCATATCTTTTCCCAGGATGACCAATTCCACTTCAGAAAGTCCCAGTTGGTCTCCTTCTTCCATAATCGCAAATTCCCTCCCCCTTCCAGTGCATCTCCTCCACTTCACTCACCACCGCCCTCAAACCACACCCCTCCCGCAACAAGGACAGAACTCCATGGTCCTCAACTTTCACCTCACCAACCTCCGCATAAAACACATCATACTCCACCACTTCTGCCATCTCCAAACAGACCCCACCATCAGATATATATTTCCCTCCACACCTCTATCAACATTCTGAAAAGACCATTCCCTCTATGCATCCCTCGTCAGGTATACAATCCCCAATAATCCCACACCCCACTACTGGCATCTTTCCCGGCCACCGCAGGAAGGGTAAAACCAGCGCCCACACTACTTCACTCATCTCCGTCCTAGGCCCCAAGGGATCCTTCCACATACGTTAGAAATTCACTTATACCGCTTCCAATGTCATCTACTGCATCCTTTGCACACAGTGTAATCTCCTCTACATCAGGGAGACAGGACGCCTTCTTGCAGATCATTTCAGAGAAATCTCTAGGATACCCGCACCCACCAACTTCACAATCCCGTGACTGAACAATTCAACTTCCCCTCCCACTCCGTAAAAGACGTACAGGTCCTGGGCCTCCTTCACCCCCAAACCATAATCACCAAATACCTGGAGGAGGAACGCCGTATATTCCGCCTTGGGACTCTGTCACCTCACGCGATAAGTGTGGATTTGAACAGTTTCCTCATTTCCCTTCCCCCATGCCCCAAGCCTCAAACTTGGCACCGCCCTCTGGACCCATTCCATCACTGCTTCTTCTGAACCATCATTTTCACCCTCACCTTCATCCAACTATCGCTTTCCCAGCTTCATCCCCCAAACCCCACACCCCTAACATTTATCTCTCAGTCCCGACTCAAAAGCCTTATTCCTGGTGAAGGGCTTATGCCTGAAACGTGGAGTCTCCTGCTCCTCAGATGCTGACTGACCTGCTGTGCTTTTCCAGCACCACACTCCCGACTCTGATCTCCAGCATCTTCAGTCCTAACTTTCTCCTAGGAATAATCAATGACGTTGGAGTGAAGATTCCCTGGATTGCAGTGATCACAGTGTGACTGAGTTCTGCATTTATTTTGGGTGAGGGAAGGCTGGATCTGAGACGAGCGCTTAACACCTAAACAACGGGAATGGTATCAGATACCGAGGTTAGGGCGGGCTGAAGTGAAGTGGAAAATTCTGTCAGAACGTGGATCAGTACAACTGCATTACATCACCCAGACTGTAAAAGACACACAAGGAGCAAATCAATTTTAGTGCAGGAACAATGACAGGTAAAGTGGAAAGGAGACAATACAACACACTGAGATGGAGTGGAATTATTTATGAAAAAGGGTTCAATATTGAAGCTATTTTACATACAGACTGCCCTCATATTGGAAAAAGGAATTTCCTGCAGTGTAACGGCGATATTTGCCTGCGACATCACAATGTTGAGAGACACTGACATATCTTCTGTAGCAGCGTGGCTGAGTGAAAGCATGATCGTCCCATCAACCAGAATTCAATACTTCAAAGCTCTCCTCTGTGCTGTACAACCTATTTGCTGCTCCTGTAGTCAGGTCCCAATCTCTTCACAGTGTATCTTTTTCTGCTTCCTGCCTCACGTTAACACTTGAAACCTGATCCAAAATCCAGTGTTTCCGCTTCAACCAATACTTTGTAACTCCCGAGCTGACACAGCTACCAGTGACCAATTAGACTTTTCGTGCGCTCTCCCTCTGGTATGATCTGAATGATAAAGTTCACTGTATCTGATCCACAGGATACACTGCAGAATTTCCCCTCGCGAGATGGTGTTGTTTGTCCCATCCCCGCGGACTGAGCTGTCTCCATTGGTAGACCTGTCTCCATTTGTAGAGTATCACACAGTAACAGTGAATATCTTTTGATGTTATTCTCGAAGGTGCATGCTACAAAAAGCTGAAGACTGCGGGAAACCGCTGTGGTCAGCACTTACACAGAGGCCCAGCGGGAGCCTGGTGGGCCCATACACCAGAAGTCAATGGATAAAAACATTCTCTTTTTAGAAGAATCCGATTCAGACCATCGTCTTAACACTTCCTGGGGAGAAAATGGATGTGGGAGAGCGGACAGTCTCAACTGGTTCCAGCATTTACAATCTTGGTCCGTGTGACAACAAAAGTAGAAACCTGGAACTGTTTATCTTGCTTCTGAAAAACAGGTGAGTAAATTTTGAAAAGCTTAGATATTTCTTCCTGGTGTTCATGAAATGATCAAGAGCTGAGTACGGTTCCCTGAGTATGGTCTGATTTCTGGGTTATGGACCGTGATATTCTGCTCACATGGTCTGAACACATACAAAGAAATGACTCAGTGACAAGATCTGCTGAATCGGATTCCGTGAAGAACAGAAGCCGATGTAATAAAAAGAGCCATATGAGCGGGAATGTAGCAAATTGCTTCTAAGGGTCAACATCTGTACAAGTAGACTGAAACAGCGTTGGGTGTTATTGTACTGCATCTTTTGTATAATGGTGGAAAAGCACGGAACTTTTGTATCGAGGGGACAACTTCAAAATCCTCAATGAGGCAAAACACACAAATGAGGTAAACAACAAAGTAACCACACAAATTGGTGTAACGTCATGGGGTAAACTTCCCTGCTCAAATTTCGCTCAAAATCGATCTCTGTCTAATTTCTAAGACTGATATTCGAACAATGAATGGTCTATGTCAATAAAAACTGCTCTGATCTCACAACTTCAGCATTTCATACGCCCCCTTATGTATGTCTGGCAATAGTAATTAATCCCTCACTGTGTTACTTCAGCACACGTAGAGAAGAAATAACTATAAGAACAACAGTCAAGTATGTGACTGGGATTTGACCCGATTCTGTTGCAACCAATCCATTCAGCTGTAATTGAAATTGCTTCCACCTTTCCTGTGTCCGTAATAAGATTGCATAGCTTAGTGGTGAGTTTTCATGCATTGAATTAGACCCAGCATCCTTTCTCAGGTTGAAATTTACAGGGATATAAAGACATGATGAAAGACACGGGCAGTATTTACTGGACTATAAAGACGTTAGGAATGACCCGCCCATGATACCATGTCGTTAGAAACGAAGGAAATTAGGTTTCGTTGGAGATAAAGCCACTAGAAACGAAAAGAGGCAGTTAATACGATGAAGGCATAGATAAAGAATAATGCGGGAGAAATCAGGAAAGACTCAGTTGTGTCCGAATAGAGGTTATCCAGCTGATGTGAAGATCTTAAGAGTAAATATGAGGGAAATTTCCTCGTTTAGGTGAGTGGAAACTAGACGTTAGAACGTCAAACCCAGCGGGGCACGATAAATAAGTTTGGATTAGGCATTTTATATTCTGAGAGTTATTGAATTCGGAGATGAATTTTCAGAAATAAAAACATTTTAGAAGCTGATTCCAGAATATTCGAAAAGCGCGAGCAGGCACACAAGGAGTAAATTAAACAGCGACAGTGATTCTGGGCTGCCTGAATGGCGATGCAAAGAGAAACACTCTGGAAGTGGTTAACATTCATAGGAAAGAAATTGCATAATACCTGCAATTGGAAATGTTAAGTGTAAGAAGAGCTAATGGAGTTGGAAGGTGCAGCAGCTCATTCTACATGAAATATTACATAATGCAAATGCACTAATCTGTTTGGTTTAGCTCTGCATTGAATGGAAGTCGGTTAGCTCAGTTCGCTGACTAACTGGTTTGTGAGAAAAGTGAGACCAACAACGTGGGATTAATTCTCTCACTGTCTGCCCGCCGTTTGATATGATCATGGCTGATCAAACACGTCAATGTCTTTGCCCAGCTCATCCACAACAACCTGTCGTACAACGGGATAAAGACAGTTAAGCAATCGAAAATTTCTGTTCATGAAACATATTGCATTCATCAATAATCTTCACCATTCCTACATCCAAGAACACGTTGCACAGTGGGTTTCTGCACGAAATTTGCAGGTTTTTGCGGATGAGCATCTGATTCTGGTCTGATCATGTTTCAAATGATATTATTCCGTAAAAACTCACAACCAAGAAGGTAAGGAATTTCCTCTGGTCAGTAGCAGGGATGGGAACTCCAGACGACAGGAATTGGCGATGAGTCAGCACAACACTCAATGATTCAGCTGAAAACTGAACTAAACTTCAATTCTAGTGAGGTTCAAACCCACAAACATTGTAAGCAAAGTTACCAAATTTGTAGAAATCTAACATGCTTTTCATTGCGCCACAGAGCTGCACTCGCCAAAATTTTACTGCGCCCAAAGTTGCGGTTGTCGTAGAGAAACCGTCGGCTATCACCAGGAGATGCGGAGAGTTTTCAAGGAGTAGATCTTTTATTTGCAAACAAAAACAGTGACATTCAGAAAATAAATTTTTGACTGGCCCGAACCTCAGGGTCCATGGCATAGAGTCATAGAGTCATTGAGATGTGCAGCATCGAAACAGACACTGCTGTCCAACTTGTCCATGCCGACCAGATATCCCAACCCAATCTCGTCCCACCTGCAATCACCCGGCCCATATCCCTCCAAACCCTTCCTATACACATGCCTCTCAAATGTTGCAATTGTACGAGCCTCCACCACATCATCTGGCAGCTCATTCCATTCACGTACCACCCTCTGTGTGAAAAAGTTGCCCCTAAGGTCTCTTTCATATCTTACCCCTCTCACACTAAACCTATGCCCTCGAGTTCTGGACTCCCGACCCCAGGGAACATATTTTGTCTATTTATCCTTTCCATGCCCCTCATAATTTTGTAAACCTCAGCTTCCGAAGCTCCAGGGAAAACAGCCCCAGCCTGTTCAGCTTCTCCTTATAGCTCAAATCCTCCAAGCCTGGAAACATCCTTGTAAATCTTTCTGAACCCTTACAAGTTTCACAACATCTTTCCGATTGGAAGGACACCAGAATTGCACGCAATATTGCAACAGTGGCCTAACCAATGTCCTGTACAGCCGCAACATGACCTCCCAACTCCTGTACTCAACACTCTGACCAAAAAAGGAAAGCATACCAGATGCCTTCTTCACTATCCTATCTACCTGCGACTCCACTTTCAAGGAGCTACGAACCTCCACTCCAAGGTCTCTTTGTTCAGCAACACTCCCTAGGGTCTTTCCATTAAGTGGAAAACTCCTGCTAAGATTTGCTTTCCCAAAATTCAGCACCTCACATGTATCTGAATTAAACTCCATCACATTATACCTTTTCTTTAATCATGTCTTAGCTTATCAGAATGCCAACTGTGTTAGTCAGAATTACCTCACTCCAGCTATACAATAAACCAATGGTGCTAATTCCCATTATCGTTCTCCTTCTGCCACTATGGGTTTTCCTACTTTATTCTACTGTAACTATGAAGTATTCTACTGCTACCTGTGCTCAATGAACCTCCATCCCAGAGTAACCTGTCATGATTAGATGTTTAGCTACCCCATCTATCACAATGTTTTCCTGATTATCTCAGCCTGCCATAGTAACCTTTCAGCACATTCTGACTCTGCTAATTGGTGTAGGAGCATTGCACTTTTCTTATCCCATCCTGCCACACTAGCTCCATCCTGCCAAAGTCATCTTTTGACTAGTGTAGCATTCCGCAGACCCCTTGTAACAGATCACCAGTAGTTTCCATGCCTTTACCCTTCCCATGCTTTCATGCTCTGTATTTTCTGTGCAGTGTTGGGATCTTTCATCAGATATCTGTTTATCTTCACCCCACTTTCTCGTACCTGGTCCTTATCCATATGTGCTCTCGCTTCTCAAGTATTCGGTTAAATACTCCTGAAATGCTTTGATGACTCATAGCTTTACCACACGTTCAAACAGTGAATTCCAAATAAACAACACTCTAAGAGTGAAAACTTTCTTCCTATATCTCCTCTGAACATCCTCTCCCTTGCGTTTAACGGAGATCCCTGGTTGTTAACTCTTCCCATAAGAAGTTCATTCCTATCACACATACCGATCCCCTTAATGTGCACCTTAATCACTTCCTCACTCAGCCTTCTCCGCTCCCTGATAAAGAGCCTGAGCTGAGCTCGTCTATCTTTGCCACGGCAATAGTGTCGTGTTGGAAATGTATAGCAGGTCAGGCAGCATCCGAGGAGCGGGAGAATCGACGTTTCTGCCATAAATCTTTCATCAGGAATGAGGTTTGTGGGTGGGGGCTGAGAGATAATTGGGAGGGGGTTAGGGTTGGTGCAAGGCAGCTGGGAAAGCAAATGGTGGATGGAGGCGATGAGAAGGTGATAAGTCAGAGGGGGAGAGATGAATAGGTCCGGAGGATGGTGCTGAGTTGGATGTTTCAGACTGTGATAATGTGGGTGGAGGGGAAATGAGGAAGCCGCTGAAATCCACATTTATCCCGTGTGGTTGCAGGGTTCCAAGGCAGAACATGAGGCGTTCATCTTCCAGGCGTCAGGTGGTAACGGTTTGGTGGTGGCTTATGCCCGAAACGTCGATTGTCCTGCTCTGCAATTCACATGACAGGAGAGATATGAAAACCAAAGACTAAAAGAAGGACAGAAACTTATAGATTCAGAGTTAATGGAATTCCACACAGTGCGGACAGAAACCATTTGGCCAGTTGAATGTGCACTGTGCCGTGGAAGAGATTCACACTCCCCCACTCTATCTTTCTAAACCCGCATTTGTGATCCACCTACGAAAATAGAAATTACTCCAAAAGCTCAGCGAAATCAGGCAGCATCAGTGTAGAGAAATCAAGGTTAACATTGCGAATTAAAATCAGTTCCGAGGAAGGGTCTGTTGACCCGAAATAGTCATTCTGTTTTCCCCGAGCTGCAATTCTGAATTTTGTCTCTTATTTACAGCACTTACAGTCCACTCAGATTTTGTTTGCCATTTACCTGAATTGCACACCTTTGCACTGCGGGAAGGAATCGGAGCAGCCAGAGGAAACTCACACGGTAGAGAGAGAGAGAGTGTGCAAATTCCACACAGTCAGTCAAAGAAGATATGAATTGAAGGCAGGTTTCTGGCGCTGAAAGGCGCAGCTCTACCCACTGAGCCCTCCCAATATGCAAGCGCCTGTCCTGGAAGCGAATTGAACCCGACCTCACGCAGTGACAGGCGGTGGTACTACCTAGGAATTCCATGCAAAAAGAAGCCTATTTGTTAATACTGGAAATTAACATTCGCTCAACTATCCGAACACTTTTTTAAATTACTTGGCCTATAGCCTTGTATGTCTTGGCATCACAAATTCACATCTGAAAACTTCTAAAAGTTCTGAGGATTTCTGCCTCTGCAACCTTTGCATGCACTGAGTTCCAGATTTTAACCAACCGCTATTTCAAAACATTTGTCTGCACATTCACTCAAATCTTTCCTCTTCTATCCTTAAATCTATGCCACCCTGCTCCTCCCCCCGTGATCGATCTCACCATCAAAGAGAAACATTGATTTCAGTGTACACCATCCATATTCCTGATTATTTTATACATTTCAATCATGTTTCCTCTCAATCTCTTCGACTCTAAGAAAAACGCCTCCAGTCTGTTCACTTTCTCTTCATAACTGAAACTCTTCTACCCAGACAATATCCTGGTAAATCTCTCCTTCATCATTTCCAGTGCTATCATATCCATGCTATCATGCGAATTGCAGAACTGCACACAATAGACAAGACAGAGCTAAATGAACAAGTGAAATAAATGATGTAGAAGTACAAAGACAGAAGTATTTTCGAATAAATTTTCTTTTCCTCAGTACTGCCCTGTGTCCTTTTCCAGAGCCTGATGTTCTAATAATCTCTGGTCCATGTGGTAAAAGCTGCTACATGAGAATTGATCTCACAAACATGGTATCGAAATGGATTGATTGGCTTGAAGGTGAGCACATGGTTCTTCTATGACGGCACAGAGGCGCAAGAAATGCCAAAGCTGGGAGTGCTCCTGGTCAAAGGCGGGGACGAAGAGCATAATTATTGTATTAGGATACAATACCAGCATTAACCTGCACTACAGACTGGCTCAGCTGAAGCATGCTGGAGCCTTCAGCGAGAGGTCGATTAATTGAAAGCATTCTCTGAAATTTTCCTTAACAATGCGCTGTTTTGTTACTTTGACAGTAAGAGCTGTTTTCGATCACATCAGTCTCTTGCTCCCAGTAAACACTCCAGACCAGCGTACATCACTTTCATTCCGACACAGCCACATGTCATATTCTCATTCCCTCTGTGATAATTAGAATTGACAAAATCATTCTCTGAGATGCAGCAATGTAGCATGAAGTTGACAGAGTAGTGACCAAAGAAGAACAAAGAACAGAGAAAATTTACAGCCCAGGAACACGCCCTTTGGACGTCGAAGCCTGAGCTGATCCAAATCCATTGTCTAAACCTATCACCCAATTCCAAAGCATCTCTCCGCACTCTTCCTACACATGCATCTGTCCAGGCGCACCTGAAATGAATCTACCGTGTCTGCGTCTAATACCTCTGCTGGCAACACGTTCCAGGCACCTATCACCCTCGGTGTAAAATACTTCCAATAACTATCTCTCTTAAACTTTTCAACCTACACCTTGAACGCGTGACCTCTCATTATTGAATCCCTCACCTTGGGAAAAAGCTTATCCCTATCCACCCTGGCTATGCCCTTCATAATTTTGTAGACGTCAATCAGGTCCCCCTCAATCTCATTTTTTCTAATGAAAACAAACCTTACCTACTCAACCTCTCTTCAGAGCTAGCATCTTCCATACCAGGCAACATCCTCATAATCCTTCTCTGCACCCTCTCCTAAACGTCCACATCGTTTTGGTAATTTGGCAACCAGAACTGTACACAGTATTCTAAATGCGGTTGAACCAAAATCTTGTACAATTTTAGCATAACCTTCCAGCTCTTACATTCAATGCCTGGTCCGATGAAACCAAGCATGCCATATACCTTCTTGTCTACTCGATCCACCTATTCAGCCACCTTCAGGTTACAAAGAACCTGAATCCCCACATCTCTCTGCTCAGCAATTTTACCCAAGGCTCTTCCGTTTACCGTATACTTGGCTCTAGAATTAGACTTCCCAAAATGCATCACCTCACATTTGCCTGGATTCAACTCCATCTGCCAATTCTCCGCTCAACTCTCCTGTCTATCTATATTCTCCTTCATTCTTTGACAGTCCCCTATGCTTTCTGCTGCTCCACCAATCTTCGTTGTGGCGATATTTGGGCTAGCAACCCTTCGAGACTGGAGCATGGCAGCTGCTGATAATTAGATTTGATGAATAAAATCTGGAATATAAACCCGCTCAGAGGAAGAATGACAAAAAGTTTACTTTGCTGAAAACCCATTCATTCATCTCCCTTCAAAAGGGAAATCTGCTGTCCTTAACGAGACTTGCCAACATATAACTCCAGACCAACAATAGTACGGTTCACCCATAAATTCCCTCTGACTCAGTTCAAGGAGATTTAAGGATGAACAACAAATGTTGTTCAGACTATGATGGCTACACTCCGTGGGAGAATAAGGAAGGATAAAAAAGATGCATGGATGTCGGGGAAAAATGGGAATCGGATCAGCGTGGTCTCAAATTCAGCTGATTATCCAAACTAAATAGAGAGAATGATACCCACGCCTCCATGAAGTCAGGTCCATGGGGGCGGGGTCTATAGGAAGGGATTCAATTACCAGCTGAAATGTAAACTCACTCCCTCAGTCGCAATGTGGGCAGGTCATTCACCACTCCCATATGTGAGAAGGAATCATCCAGGAGACCAACCTGCAGAGTTGCCATCAGGTTTACAAATGATAGCAAGGGTCCGATTCTGCTGTTATTGCAGGTGTTCATCCCATCCAGTAATGAACCATGCTTGGATGCCTGATTCCAGTGGAGAACCATTGTTTCCTGATGTAAATCAATAATTCAAACTTAGTTGTAGGAGTCATGTTTAGATGTTTACAGACGATGCAACAATTGGTCGTGTAGGTGACTGTGATGAATAATATCAGGGATCACAGGGATGTATCAATCAGGTGGAAAGGAAAAACGGCGAATGGAATTGAATCCAAACCAATAAGTGGCAATGAATTTAGAGAGTTGAAACAATAGCAGTGAGGATTCTGAGTGGTGTACAGGAACAAAGAGATTTTGGAGTAGATATTCACAGATCTCTGAAGATTGTTGGACAGGGAGATCAGTTATACGAGAGGCTCTTTGTTGACCACAGTCTGAGAATGATATTCCATCTTTAGCAAACGCCAGTTTCAGAAACAACTGAAGGAATGAGCACAAGTCTGGTCAATGCGATAATCAACATTTTTCAAAATTGTAAAATAAAATGTGGAGGGCTCGAGTATAACTCTTTGCCCATCAATACCGCTTCACCACTCAATGAACTTACCACTGCTTCCTCTCCAAGTCATGCTGGTATGTGCCTTGAGGGTAATTCATAAATGGTGACGTTTCAGTGCATCTTCAACCTTGTCGTTATAGTCGGTACAGTCTTTGAGCTCGGTAAAAACAATGATGCTGGAAACCAGATTCTGGATTAGTGGTGCTGGAAGAGCACAGCAGTTCAGGCAGCATCCAAGGAGCTTCGAAATCGACGTTTCGGGCATAAGCCCGTCTTTGAGCTTTGAAGGTTCTGTCAACAAAGCCTGGATGACTTACTTCAGTGAATGTTCTAGGTGGCGCACTCTGCTGCAATTGTGCCTCAGCAGTTAAGAAAATAACTATTCAGGCGTTGAACAATGTACAGTTAAATGACTGTATTGTCGTGGAGGGTGTCCAGTTCCTTCAGTGGTATTTCAGTGGCACCCACCTCGGCAAATGGAGAGAGTTCTGTTCAACTTCTAATTTGTGCGTTGCGGACGATGTAGGCTTCACGGAGACAAGGGTTGAGTTAATAATCAAACAAAGTCGACAATTGGACATGTTTTTGTCGTCAACTTCTTTTATGCGTGATCAGGTTCCATTTCTCCTAAATACTATCTGTCAGGACGATTACACGGAGCAATTCAGTTACAATGAAGCCATTGAATATCTATCGAATATGATTAGATTCTCATTTGTCAGAGTTATCATTGCTGTATTTGATCCTTCTGTGGATCAATCCGATTCCAATCGCTTTCTGATTTCAAGTCCCAATTCCCATCTGCGCCTGAAA
Organism: Chiloscyllium plagiosum; assembly: GCF_037043375.1. Taxonomy (NCBI): domain Eukaryota; kingdom Metazoa; phylum Chordata; class Chondrichthyes; order Orectolobiformes; family Hemiscylliidae; genus Chiloscyllium; species Chiloscyllium plagiosum. Next base: position 54,381,237 of record NW_028270172.1, on the reverse strand, counting down.
TTTCAACCCATTTCATCACCGAAATTTCTCCACCTGTCTTAATAATATGTAAGGATGCTGCAGTGGACAGCAGAGATTTACGAGGATGTTGCCAACTCTGTATAAAATGGACCTTCGTGGAATGATTGGTTAGGCTGGGATTATTCTCCTCGAAACAAAGGAGATGGAGGGGTGCTCTATAATCATATAACACCAATTATAAACGTTCACTAATCGTGGAATCTTGACAGGATAGATACGGGCAGGTGGTTTGCCCCATGCTGTGAGGAGAGCACCAGAGGAATTGGATATTGCCCATTTAATTCAGAAATGAGGAGTCATCTCTTTGCTCAGGGGCCAAACAATCTGTGCCATCAGTGTTGTTGGGTGTTTTCAAACTGTGCCAGATAGTTAATCAGAAAGATGATGAAAATTTGTCGAGGTAAGTGAGCAGAATGGAGTTAAAGATTATCAGATCAACCATGAGTTCGTTGAATGGTGGGGCAGACTCCATTGGCTGAATAGCAAACTTCCACTTGTTTAACATTTTGTCTAACGCCTTATTTTATTCATAAGTTCAGAATTGTGGGGGGATGGGATGAAGTGATAGAAAGGGTTTATTAAACAGATCAGACAGATCAGGAAAAAGGTTCATAAACTCAGGAAGACGAAATGTTCTGTGACCTGGGGATAACAAATGACACTGGGCACAGCACAGGTGGCTGTCTACAGAAGCTGTGAATGCTGAAGAAAGTTGGTAGACCTTATACAATTGGCAAGTCAGTGATCACGCTGGGTGATGGATCGTTGTATGATTCACACACAGCCGAAATTTGTGAAAGAATGAAAGGTTCGTTTCATTGGAGAAGTTTTCTGCGGTTCCAATTCCGAGTCACTGTTTGAATTACTGATCAGATCATTGTGTGAAGTGTTAGGTTAAGATACTCATGAACAACCCCACTGGATAAACTTGTGCCCCCGATCTCTTGTTTTTTGTTTCTCATTCTTTCGATGCAAATTAATGGAAAGACAAGATGGAATGTGGGGCGGAAAGAAAAATGCGTTCTTTCTCATTACACAATTTAATCTACAATTGAATAGAATGACTGCTCTCGCTCTTCATTTCGACTTTAATGTGGTGTCGATTATTTGTGAATCTCCCGTGCAGTGAAGGGCAAGAACAAGATTCTCTATCCAGTGTATACCAGACGTGTGAGGTGCCAATAAAAACTGCTGGAGCGGTTTGTGAAGTTAGCAACCAGAATGTGACTCGAACTCGTGAATGTGGAGCACAGCGGTATAATAACCCAACACCGTCTTCGTAGCACATTTTGTAGAGGTGTGACATGCCACCTCATTAGGTTACATGTGGTGAAAGTAAAGGATGAGAAATTTGCAGAGCGGAATCGAAATCACGCCATTGTGTTTCTGCTTGCACCAGAATTATAATAACAGCAAATTCCAATAAATAGCCATGCTCGACAGAATGAACAGCTGTCATTGATACATTCTGAGTCAGAACTGTGTCAGAAGGAAACAGAGAACAAGAATTTTCCGTCATATTCACACCTACATTTGACTCATAATTTCTTCAGTCACTTTCTCTCTCACGTGAAGAAGCAGCCATGGAGAGGGAAATAAAGGCAATCTTGTGGCTCAATGGCCTTTCTGATATGGCTGAAACTGAATTGGATTAAATCGCAAGAAACGCTGTTTTGTTCGTTTCATTTTAATTTTGCTGCAACCTCACAATGTTCATTGTAATAATCAGAAGTGAATTAGATAAACCTCATTGTAACGATTAATGTTGTATTCAAATTTGCTCCGACTTTATTTCAGCTTAAGGAAAATATTGCTTAGAAAATCAGAGTGTTAAAATGCAAAAGAAAACCCACCAGTATTGTTGCTCGTTGCTTTGGCAGATTTCACCGAGTATAACATCACGGTGTTTGTCCTCACAGCTTTAACGCATGTGATGAAAGCAGGAAGTCGATCTCCAAGCAACTGGTCACTTCTTATTCATTATGTAATATCGTCCCTTCACAATGAGAAAAAACCCACTCAGTTCCATTTACAATGGTTTAGGTGGAATATTATGCCAAATCTTTCAAAATCCAGAGTTTTTGAAACCGAATCTTATTCAACTGCACACGTTCACGAAATTTCTTTACATTTAAAGTCAACCCACTTAGATATTGTTTCCCCGCAACTTCCGATCGACTACACCCCACCCCTACACCTTTACCGAGCCACACGCTGTCTCCCTCTTTGTGAAATGTATTCCTTGTCTGTCACCAAATGTGCCTTTCCAAATATTTTGAAAAACAGATTCTCGGAGTGACAGCGATTATGTTCTCATCATTTCTTTGTCCTTCAAAGGTTTTATCAAAGGTTTTGAATGTCTAGCGTCTCGATGTTTACTTACTTGAAAGAGGGAATTTTCCACCTATTTATTCTGTCCAAACATTTCATAACCTGAAAAACCCCCAATTAAGTCTTTCTTGGTTCAGGGATAACTGTTCTAAATTTTCGAAGACAACAAGTGAATAAAATCTCATCCTCAGTACACCCCGTCAGCATTGTCTCGAATGGCTTTACACCTCAGTAAACACCGTCATTACCCTGTCCGAGAGAATCACAGAATCCTACAGTGCAGAAAGAGCATTTCTGTCAATCAAGGCGGTCTCGACTCTCTGAAGAGCATCTCACAAAGACCTATCTCTCCTCCCATTCCCTTATATTTCACCAGAAGAAGGGGCAACCCTCCCCATTATGATGTCAAATAAAGCTGTTGGGCTATAACCTGGCGTCCTGTGACTTCTGACATTGTCCCCGCGTTACCCGTGGCTAATTCACTTAATTTACTTAATTCAATCCCTGGACACGAGAGGGCAATTTAACTTGGCCAATCAACATAACCCTCAGACCGAACAGCAATGCGAATTACTGAGCCAATGTTCCATCATAGTGAGAAAAACCTGAATCATTTTTAATTGCTTTATACCCTGGTAACTCAGCCTCATCAAAGCAAATCAACCCAAATTCAATGTATCGAAACGCTACTCTGTGCTTTACAATCTGATTCGTGCTGCGGGAAATGTTTCTGCACTCATATTTGAATGCTTTTACGCTGTTGCTTCCCCACTTTCCTGCTTCCAATAAACACTTCAATTCGGAACAAGTCTGCCGAATGTTTTTCATTCCAACACAGTAACAAGGTACAGTTTACAGAGGTCACGTATTTGCACTTTCACTGACACTCTGCCTCCCTGAGAGCTGCTGTTATTCACCACTTGATTCAGGCAGCACTGTCCTTCCTGTGACATGCTCCATCGAGAATGGAAGGACAAGTATCAATACCCGCACTTGGGAATGGAGCGACAGCTTTAAAATATTTACACTGTTCCCAGTGGAGAATTGAGCCTTGTGACAGGCGGGGACACTAACCACTATACTACCAAGAACAAGAGTGTCAAAGGAGGCCCTTCAACCAAATTTGGCGACACTTGTCAAAACAACTGCCTAATGAACTGAATCCCATTTCACAATGTTTATCCCACAGCCTTATGTGTCTTGGCATCACAAGTTCAAATCTGAATATTTGTTCAGGTTCTAAGGGGTCCTCCGGCTCTGAAAAAATGCAGACAGTATATTCCAAATTCCAACCACCTACTGGCTTATAAAGCACTTTCGCACATCTTCTCAAACCATTCTGCCTTTCTCCATAAATCTCTGGCCCCTGCTAATCCATCCTTCCATCAATGGGAAACTCGTTCAGTCAACCCTGTCCATACCCTAATCAATCATGCATCCTGTACATCTCCTTTGCACTGCGACAAACACTCCACTCTGTCCTGTCTTTCTTCACAACTGAAACTCTTCATCCCAAACAGTATCCCGGTAAATATCTCCTGCAATTTTCTCAGTGTGATGACATCCATGCGATAATGTGACTTGCAAAACTGCACACAACACACTTGCTTGAGCCTAATGAACATTTGTTTTAAAATTTCTATATTAGTATGAGGGCGATTCTGGCTAAGCAAAATTTATTACCCATTCTGAATTGGGCAATTGAGACTCAACCATATTGTTATGAGTCTGAAGTCACATGCAGGCCAGACCAAGTAAGGACAGCAGATTCCTTCCTGAAATGACATCAGTGAACCAGATGTTTTTTTTTTCACCAATTGTCAATGGATATATAGTAATCATTAGATTCTTCATTGCAGATTTTTGCTGAATCCAAATTTTACAATATGGTATGGTGGGGCTCAAGCCCGAGTACTCAGACTATTACCTCGGTCTCTCGATTATGAGTCCTATGAAACTACCACAAGAGCAACACAGAAAGCCACAAAAGCTGATCATTTCCAGTAAAATCTCTTTTCCCCAAAACTGGCCTGGGTCTTTTCCATGAGCCTGACGCTCCAATTGGCTCTGTCCTAAGTCAGTAAAAGCTGCTACATGGGGATTGATTTAACAACCGCGGTATTCAAATGGATCGACTTGTTTGGAGGTCCCGATGGAGGTCACCCAGCAAAAGTGACCGCAGCACAGACAGAACAGTATGAATGTGAAAGAGAGTGATAGATTGTGCATTACCTCAGAGAAATGGGAGGATCGACGGAAAGGAGGTTTAATGATCGTGGGAAGGAGAGGAATCTCCGACAATGGCTGTGTTTAAATCCTGATATATGAAACGCAGAGATGTGAGAGAGCGGAATTTGAAGGTAAAACAATTAATTTCTTACCATGTGTCACAAAAAGGACAACGGAGAGAACACTTAGTGCCGTGTATGGTTTCGAACCGAGGTTGCTGTGGTCACAATGCAAAATACCGACAAACACGATCACAGTAACCACAGAACAGGATGCTTGCAAGCAGCAATAAGTATACTAGCAGAGGAAATGTTCGGAAGAACAGCAAATGTACAATATCAGTACTCAGCGAACAGTGACAGACATGTGGGTACTGAGCATGAGTTGAATCTTTAAATTCGATGTCTTCAGAGGCTGTGGAGATCCTTGAATGAGAATGTTGAAAACTGAGATTGATAGATTTCGCCAAAATATCAAACACTCGGGGGACAGTACAGAATATTGAAATGTATGCTTCAGTAGCATTTTAGCTTAACATCGGCGACTTCACCAGCTTCCTCAAAGCAATAACCAATGTTGCAGATAATCACACATAATCTCAGTTCACAGCCTCGGAATCAGAGAAACTGCGGCACAGTCTCCCAGATCCAACCGGAAATGGGGATGGGAAAGAGTGCGCAGTGTTACTCTCTGGTTCCAGTGATGCAATAGGTGACAGTGCGGTCCTTCTATGATGGTATAGAGGCGCAAAAAAATCCTAGGTTGAGTATGCTCTGATCAAGGGAATAGCTGTCCCCGTTTATACTATCATAGCGATTTACAGTGCATCTTGCTAAGACAGCTGAGTGGCAAAATTGGAGCGTGTTGAGCCGTTAACTTTGCAGTGGTGGGTTTAACAGAATATGTTGCTGTTTTGATGTGTGTTCCCGACACTGGCGATGGACGTGCTTTTGCTTGCATCAGCTCAGAATCAGTTTCTTCCACACAGTAAAGACTTCAACCTGGAGAAGGTTGTGTTGCGGTGATATTTTGAACTGGTTGTCCTTGGGGCTAGGACACTGATACCGTGATGTTTAAGTTCGACGAATAAAACCTGGAATGCTAGCCTGACCTCAGGAACAGAGATAATAATTTTAATTTCTTGCAATCCCATTCATTCATGTCCCTTATGCAGAATCTTCACCCAGTAATGCCTACGAGAGACTCCACGGCCAGAAAAACATGAGCTGACCCTTATTTCAGGAATTCCCATCGTGTGGGGAAACAGGGTAGTCGACTCTTCCAGTCCAGACGGTCCATCCGAAGCGCATCCCACCAGACCCCACGGTATTCCCTGTCCCATAAGCCTGCATTTCCCATTATTGATCCCTGTAACTGGCACACCTTTGGTCAGAGGGAGAAATAAAAACGCAAACACACAGAGAATGTGCAGACTGCCCACAGACAGACACCCGAGGCTGGGATCAGCCAGACAGCAACGAACGAGGAGCGAAGAATAAATGTTGTCCTGACCAGTGATACTCACACCCTGTGGGTGAATGAGAAAGAATGAAAACACATTAGTAACATGGAAAACAGGATTTGTATCTGTGTCGACACAATTTGAAAGGATCGTTCACCCTGGGTAGAAAAAAGGACGCCGATACCACAGAGAAAGCAGGGCAATGTGGGAACTGCAGAAAGAGATTCAATTAACCACAGAAATGGAAACTCATTTAATCAGTAACACTGGGGAGAGACCGTTCACCAGTCCCGTGTGTGGGAAGGGGTCACTGAGCAAAACAACCTCCGAAGCCTCCAGCAGGATTACACATCCCATCAGGTGTTCGATTATGCTGTCAATGCTGCTGTTAATCCCAACCAGCTATTTGTTCCATAGCGTCAATCATAGATTCATACAGCATGAAGTCATACAGGCCCGTCAGAGCAACCAATCCATGCTGAACATACTGCCAAACTAATCTAGTCCCATCTGCCTCCTGCTGTACCCACTGAGTGGTTATAATGCCCTTGTAGTTTTACTTCTGTGTTGTTGATTCAAAAACCCAAGTAATATTTTGGGGACAAAGGGTTCAGGTCCTGGCATGACAGATAGTGGAGTTTGAATTAAATTAGCACCAGGAATTGAAGAGTCTCGTGATGACCTGAATCAGTTGTGTGGAAACTCCCATCTGATTCACTCATGCCAGTTCGTGAAGCAAACTGTCATATTCATCTGCTCTGTCCCACAGGAGACTCCAGATGGATAATATTGTGGTTGACTCTTAACTGTCCTCTGGGAAATAACTGATGTACTAGGCATGAATAAATTTATTTTAAAAATCCCACTTTCCCATTCATGTTTGAATCGAATTGTTCTTTAAATGTTGCAAATGTACCCTCATCCATCATTTCTTCAGCAAGTTAATTGCACACGTAAAACACCTTCTCTTAAAAAAAAGCCTCACATGTCTTTTTTTTAACTCTCTCTCTTTTGATCTTAAACATATGCCCTCTCGTCTTGAAATCCCCATCCTGGGAAAAGCCAGCTATCGTTAACTCTAACTTGCCTCTCAAGAATTCATAAATTTCTGTCAGGTCGCCGCTCAAACCCCTAACCTCGAGTAAAACCAGTCTCAACTAGGAGAAAGTGAGAACTGTAGATGAGAGATCAGAGTCGATAGAGTTGTGCTGGGAAAGCACAGCAGGTCAGGCAGCATTTGAGGAGCAGGAGAATCGACGTTTCAGGGAGGAGCCTGATGAACGACACGCGCGAAAAAAATGATTCCCCTGCTCCTCGCATGCTGCCTTATCTGTTGTGGTTTCCAGCACCCCAATCTCAAATCTGAAAATAGTCTCAGCCTATCCAGCCTTTCATTATAACTCAAACATTCCACACACGGCAACATGCGTGTTTCCCTTTTCTGAACCTGCTCCAGCTGAATAATATCATTCCTACAACTGGGCGACCAGAACTGGACATAATATTCCAGAAGAGGCCTCATCAATGTTCTGCAAACCTTCAACATAACTACTATACACAAAGGACTGAACAATGAAGGGAAGTATGTCAAATACCTTTGAACACCTTGCCTGTAGGTGATGCAAACTACAAGGAATTATGCACCTGCACCCCTAGCTTCCGTGTTCTCCAACACTACGCAAAGCCCTACTCTTTTTGTTGTACCAAAATGCAATACCTTCCATTTATCCAGATTGAACTCCATGTTACATTTTTCAGTCCAACGATTCATTGGATTAATATCCTTTTGAATCTTATATAATCTTCGTCACTGTCTACAATTCTGATGTCGCCTGCAAACCTACGCAGCATGCCTGCTGTGTGTTCCACTGTTTTCTCATATAGATAAATGATTCATATTTATTTGTAGTGGTGGTGATTCAGCAGTGTGCAGATCATACAACAGTTAGTCATGCAATTAACCATGAGGAAGAAAGCCGCAGACTACAGGGAGATATTAAACAATTAGAAATAAAAATGTTGAAAACAATTCATTCCAGGGAAGTGGGTGATAGTGAAGCAAAATCAAACTTCAAACCAGCCGCCCACGCTCCAGTTGTGGCACTCAGTTGTCTCAGCAAGATGCTCTGTAGACCGCTATGTCATTATAAACGGGAACAAATTTCCCTTCTGCCCCGCCTTTGACCAGGAGCATTCGCAACCACGGAACTGCTTACGCCTCTAAACCATCATAGAAGTACCGTGCATTCTCCGGTTGTGTCACTGGAGACATCGAATAGCTCTGCGACCTCATTCCCATGCCGATTTCCAGTTGGATCTTTGTGACTGCGCCACTCAGTTCATCTGATTCTGGGACTGGGAACTGGGGCTCTGTGGCAGCAAGGGTTACTGCCTTGTGTGGGGAAACTGGTGAATTATCCGATGTTAAACTGCATTGCTATTGGAGCATACACATTTCAACAAAACCTGCACTGTCCCCGGAGTCTTTGATGTTTTGCAGAAATCTATTTATCTCAGCCTTCAGCATATTAATGATGGAATCACCACAGCCTCCGGGGGCATCAATGTTAAACGGTCAGCCCATTCTGAGTTCCCACATATCTGCCACTGTTCGCTAAGCACTGATATTGTGTGTTAGGTACTCTGCCTAACATTGTCTATGTTACTGTACTTATAGCGCCCTGGTTGCGTGCTGATATATGGGATGCCGCGACCGTACAGTGGTTGGTATTCTGCGTTGTGACCGCAGAAACGTCGGCTCGAATCCGAGTCATGGCAGTAATTTCTCTATTCGCCCCGGTTTTTGTGAAGCACACAAAAAGTTGTTTTAACATGGTAATTTTGTCCAAGGCAATGATCTTTTTCCTTCAAATTCTGCTCGCTCATAACTCGGTGTTTCATATGTCAGCATTCAAATCCACCCGTTCTCAGAGGTTTCTTCCCTCCACGATCATTAACCCGACTTTCCGTCCAACACCCCCATGTCATTAAATTGGGGATGCCGGTGTTGGACTATGGTGTACAAAGTTAATAATCACACAACACCAGGTTATAGTCTTACATGTTTAATTGAAGCACGAGCTTTCGGAGCACTGCTCTTTCATCATGTGGCTGTGGAGCAGTGGCATGTGGCACTGCAGAATCAAACACTGACTCTCACATTGATACCGTTCAGTCTGTGTTGCTGTGGTCACTTTTGATGGGTGAACGTGCCCCAACCCCACGATCTGGACCTGCAGAGCAGTTGATCCATTTGGTTACCACTGTTGTGAGATCAATACTCATGTAGCAACTTTTACTGAGACGGACAAGAGATTATTGGAGGGTCAAGCTCAGGAAAATGACACAGGACAGTATCGGGGAAAAGCAACTCCATTGGAAAAGATCAGTTTGACCGGTTTTCTGCAATGGCCGAGCACTCTTACCACTGGACTGTTAATTCAGACACCAGGGACTCGGGTTTGACTCCGACCATGCTCGGTGGTAGAATTGGGATTCAGTAAATATCTGGAATTACGAATCTAATAACTCCCATAAATCCATGGTCAATTGTTGGAAAAAAAACAAAACCATCAGTTTCACTGACGTCCTTTAAAGAAGGAAACTGCCATTCTTATCTGGTCGGACCTCCATATGACTCCAGACTCACTGCAATATAGTTGAGACTCAGTGCCCGCTGTGTACTTAGAGATAGCAAAATATGCTGCCGAGCCAGCTATGCCCTCATACAGTAACAGAATAAAAGAAGCTTATTTGGCTCTAGCTCGAGTATTGTGTGCAGTTCTACAATTCATATTATAGCATAGATATGATCGCCCTGGGAACAGTGCAGGAGAGGTTCACTGGGGTATTGTCTGGCTGAATAGTTTCAGTTATGAGGACAGACTGGGGTTATTTGTCGCCGAGCAGCGGAGATTGGGGAAGACATGACTGAGATGTACAAAACAATCAGGGATACGGCTCGGATAGACTGAAAGAAGCGTTTATTGTTGATGGAGGGATCGATTTCCCAAGAGATGTCGGGAAAAGGCTGAAAGGTTTGAGTAAATGTGCGCAAAGCCTCAGAGAGGCGGAAATCCTTTTCACCTGAAAAAAAAATCAGATGAGACTTTGTGATGCCAAGACATATAAGGCTGAACGATGGAAAACTTGATTGAGGTCGTTAAGCAGTTGTGTTGGACAAGTGCGGCCACAACAGGCTGAAGGGCCTCCTTCGACGTTGTTGTCCTCCACAGTATCATGGTTTAGTATCCCCGCCTGTCACAGGGCTCAATTCTCCGCTGGGGGCATCGTAAAGGTTTTAAACCTGTCGCTCTGTTACCCAGTGGAGGTTATTAATGCCTGGCCTTCCATTCTCGATTGGACATGTCACAGGAAGGACAGTGCTCTCTGAATCAGCGAGGGGAAGGACTGCAGCTCCTGGAGAGAGTGTCAGTGAAAGTGCAAACACGTGACTTCTGCAACCTGCACATTGTACCTGTGTTGGAATGAAAACCATTTCATCGATTTGTTTCTGACTGAAATGTTTGCTTAAAGCAGGAACCTGAGGAAGAAAACATGATAAACCCATTCAGATATGAGTGCAGAAACATTTCCTGCAGCACGAATGAGGCTGTACAGCGCAGAATCGCGTTTGCATGCATTGAATTATGGTTGATGGGCGCAGCTTGCTTTCACAAGCCTGAGTTACCAGTGTATAAAGATATTAAACATGATGCAGATGGTGCTCACTGTTATGATATAATTGCTGAGTGGCTCGCACTGATTTTAGATCTGCAGTTGAGGTGGATTGACCATGTTAAATTGCCCTGCCATGTCTAGGGAGTGAAATCACTAAGTTAAGTGAATTAGCCATGGGTAATGCGGGGATAAGGTCAGTAGTCACACGATGTAATGTTTTATTCCAGTAGGTTTATTTGAAATCACAAGCCAGAGGGCTGTTCTTTCTTCAGGTGAAATATATGGGAGAGAGTGGGACGCTTGGTCTGGTTGTGATGCTCTTCAGAGTGACCCTATAGACTCGATTGGGTGAATTGTACTTTCTGCCTTGTAGGGAATCTGTGATTCTATCAGAGAGGACACTGCCAGCGTTTACTGGGCTGCTAAGACATTAGAGACGATACTGACAGCGTTTAGTGGGGATGGCAATTTATTTATTTGTGTGTTGGAAAATTTGGAACTGAACCAAGGAAAACCGAATGGAAGTTTTCCAGAATATTTGAGGTTTGGAGGGAGGAAATAGATGGCAAATTCACTCTTTCAAGTTCGTATATTTCTGAACGTCAGGCTTTCAAAACCTGGAGGACAAAGAAATGATGGTAGCAGAATTTCTGTCACTCAGAGAATCCGTTTCCAAAATATTTGGAAAGGCACATTTAGAGACACAGAAACAGTGAGTTTCAACAGGAGAGAGAGACAGCCTGTGGCTGGGTAAAAGTGTTAAAGTGGGGTGTGGGGGATGGAAGGAGCGAGGAAACAATGTCTAATTTGGATGAATTGAAATGCAAAAAAAATCAGAAACGTATGCAGCCGAATAAGAGTCAGCAAAAATTGTAGAGTTTTGAAAGATTTGCATTAATATTCCACATTAAACATTATAAATGGAACTGAGCAGATTTTATAGATTGTCAAGGAAAGATATTCCATAATGAATAGGAAGTGACACGTCGCTTGGAGATCGATTTTCTGCTTTAATTTCATGTCTTAAAGATGGGAGGACAATCGCTATGATGTTGGGTTCATTAGATACCCACTGAAATCTGCCAAAGTAACTGAGACTCAAAACTGGCTTTTTCTTTGTAGTTAAACTTTCAGTTTTTCTCATCAGTATTTTCTTTAAGCTGAAATAAATTGGATCAAAATTGAATACAATATTAAACATTCCAATGATATAAATCCAATTCACTTCCGATCATTGCAATGAGCAGAGTGAGGTTGCAGCAAAATTAATAAAATGAAGCGAACAAAACTGCATTTTCGGGAATTTTACCCAGTTCAGGTTCAGCCATATGAGAAAAGCCATCCAGCTAAACCATCACTTTCACTTCTCTATCCATATATCCTTCCTCACGTCAGGGAGAAACTGTCTGAAGAAATTATGAGTCAAGACTAAATATTCGTGTGAATGTGACGGGAATTTCGTGTTCGCTGGTTCATTCTGAGACAGTTCCGACTCGGAATGAATCAAGGACAGCTACTCCTTCCAAGGATGGTGTCAATTCCTTGGTTTTTGCTGATATTATCATTCTGCTGAAAGCAGAAACATAATGGTGTGCATTCGATTCCGCTCAAGGAATTACTCATCCCCTATTAGCACCATAGGTAATCTTAACAGGGTCACATGTGAGCTCCTTTGTTATGCGAGGAAATGGCCCAGAGGTTATGGCGACGGGTTGATAATTCATGGTTCACACTTGGGTTCAAATCCTACTCTAGTTGTTACTTTTATTAAATGCAGCTGTGGTTTTCCTTTGTGACTCGCATGTTTAGTATACATTGGATGGAGAATCTTGCTCTTGCACTTCATTGCACCGGAGATTTGCGATAAATTAATACCACAACAAAGTCGCAACAAACCAATTTGATTCTGTTGTAAGTTGAATTGGGATAATGAAAAGGAGTGCAACTTTTGTTTCCTCCCTTCATTCCATCTTGACTTTATATGAATATACATCGAATGAAAGAGAAACAAATAAGGAGAGATCGAGAGCAATAGTTTATCCAGTGGGATTGTGAATGAGTATTTTGATGTAACACTCCACACAAAAGTCTGATTAGTATTTCAAACAGTCAATTGGAACTGGAACTGCAGAAAACTTCTCCAATGAAACAAACCTAACATTCTTTCACAAACTATTGCTGTTGGAATCACACTGCGATCGATCATCCAGCGTGATCACCAAGTTTCAACAGCATTAGATCCACCAATTTTCTTTCGCAATCACAACTTCTGCACATACCCATCTGCGGTGTGCCCAGTGCCATTTGTTGTCTCCAGGCCAAAGCACATTTCTTGTTCATGGGTTTATCAGCCTTGTTCCTGATCTTTCTGATAAGTTTGAGAAACCTTTTCTATCACTTCATCCCATCCCCTCAGAATTCAAAACTTATCAATAGAATAATACGTTCGGCCAAATGATGTCGGATTGGAAGTCGGCCATTCAGCCCATCGAGTCTCTCCACCATTCAAGGAACTCATGGCTGATCTGATAATCCTCAACTTTATTCTCCAGCCTTACATCGACAGAGCTTCATCGTCTTTCTGGTTAATTATCTGTCTGGCACATTTTGAAAATACACAATAACTCAGCCTAAACAAAAGTTCTGGAAAGGGTTCCACAGAATCACTGGACCCTGAGCAAAGAAATTACTCCTCATTTCTGAATTAAATTGGCAATAACTAATTGTGACTTCATGTCCTCTGGTTCTCTCCTCATACCAGAGGTCAAACTACCTGCCCGTAACTACCCTGTTAAGATCCCATGAATATTGAACGTTTATAAATGTTATTATATGATAATAGAGCTCCCCTCCACCTCCTTTGTATCAGGTAGCATAATCCCAACCTAACCAATCATTCCACGAAGGTCCAGTTTATCCAATGTTGACAACAGCTTCGCAAATCTCTGCTGTCCCCCGCAGCGTCCTTACATATTATTAAGGCAAGTAGAGAAATTTATGTGAAGGAACGATTGAAATTTCAAGCACAGATGGGAAATGGAACTAGAAATCAGACAGCGACTGGAATCAGATTGGTCCACACAAGGACGGAATACAGTAATGATAACTCTGACAAATGAGAATCTAATCATATCCCACTGACATTCAATGGCTTTACTGTAACCAAACTACCCCATGTAATCGTCCACAGAGCTAGTATTTAGGGAAAAAATGATATGAACTGGCTATATAAACACTTTGACAACAAAAACATGTCCTTTGGTAGTCAGTGTTTGATTATAAACTCAACCCGTGCCACCGTGAATCCTACATCGTTTGCAACGCACAAATGAGACGTGGAACACGACTCTCTCCATTTGCTTAGATGGGTGTAACTTCAATAACACTTAAGGAACAGGATACCATTTACGACAATGCAGTCACTTGATTGTACCCTCTTCAATACCTGCAATATTCATTCTCTTCACCGCTAAGGCACAATTCATCAGAGTGCACCAACTACAAGATGCACTGGAGTAAGTCATCTGGGCATTTTAACAGAACGTTCAAAGCTCAACAGCTATACTGACTATAAGGACAATGTTGGAAGGTGCAACGAAACGTCACCATTTGCAAGTTACCCTCCAAGGCGCATAGCGCCCTGACTTAGAAAGTAATCAGTGATAAACTCATTGAGTGGTGAAACAGTCTTAATGGGGAATATTGCATATTTCAGCCTTCCATCTTTTATCTTACAATTTTAGACAAATGTTGATTCATGCGGTGACCAGTCTTGTGCTCAGTCCTTTAGCTGTTCCCTAAACTGCTGGTTGCTAAAGTTCTGCTATTATCCACAGCCTGTGGTCAACAATAGAAAATATCCGAAAACCCTCTCAATCAACTGATTCCCCACAAGAATAGAGTGGTGTTGGAGAAGCACAACAGGTCTGGCAGCATCTGACGAGCAGGAAAAATGAACGTTTCAGGCAAAAGCCCTTAATCAGGAATGAGACTGGAAGCATATGGGATGGAGAGATAAATGGGAGGGGGTGGGGCTTTGGAGAATGTAGCTCAGAGCGCAGTAAGTGGATGGAGGTGGGGGGTGAACGTGATATGTCAGAGAAGAAGGTGGAACGGATAGGTGGGAATGAGGATGCATAAGTGGGACAGGTCAGGAGGACGGTGTTAAGCTGGACGTTGGGAACTGGGGAAAGGTAGGGGAGGGGAAATGAGGAAACTGGTGAAGTCTAAATTGATGCCATGGCGTTGAAGGGTCGCATGGCGAAAGGTGAAGCTTTCTTCCTCCAGGCATCGGGTGGTGAGGCAGTGGTGGTGGAGGAGGCCCAGGACCTGCATGTCCTCGGGAGAGTGGGAGGGGGAGTTGAAATGTTTGGCCAAGGCGCACTGGGGTTGAATCTTGCGGGTGTCCTGGAGATATTTTCTGAAGTGCTCTGCGAGAAGACATCCAGTCTCCCCAGTTTAGAGGAGACCACATCGGGCGCAACAGATACAATAAATGACACGTGTGGAAGTGCAGGTGAACCTTTTATGGATGTGGAAGCCTCCATTGGAGCCTTGGATGGAGGTGAGGGGGTAGATGTGGGTGCAGGTTTTGCAGTTCCTGCAGTGACAGGGGAACGTGCTGGGAGGAAAGGGTGGATCATTGGAGGGCGTGGACTTGACTAGGTAGTCACAGAGCGAAAAGTCTTGGTGGATAGTGGTGGGGTCCGTTTAGAGATGGCGAAACTGCCATCGGATGATGTGATTTATGTGGAGGTTGGAGGGATAGAAGATGAGGACCTTGTTGTGGTTGGAGGTGTGGACTTCGTGGGCGGAGGTACGGGACATGGATGAGATGCGTTTGAGGGCATCTTCAACCAGAAAGGAAGGGAAGTTCCGGTCTTTAAAGAAGGAGGACATCTGGTGTGTTCTGTGGCGGAACTGGTCCTTTGGGAGCAGGTGCAATGGAGGTGGAGGAATTGGGAATACAGGATAACATTTACGCAAGAGGTAGGGTGGGAGGAGATATAATCCAGATAGCTGTGGGAATCAGTGGGTTTGCAAAAAGTGTCAGTAACACTGACCTCGGGGGATATATTTCCCTCCCCACCCCTATCCATTTTCACAAAGACTGTTTCCTCCACGACTACCTAGTCAAGTCCATGCCCTCTAATGACCCACACTCCCCTCCCGGCACCTTCCCCTGCCACCGCAGGAATTGCAAAACCTGCACCCACATCTTCCCCCTCACATCCTTCCAAAGCTCTAATGGAGCCTTCCACATCTATCAAATGTGCATCTGCACTTCCACACATGTCATTTATTGCATCCATTTCTCACGATGCGGTCTTTTCTACATTGGGGCCACTGGACATCTTCTCGCAGAGCGCTTCACAGAACATTTCCAGGACACCCGCAACATTCAACCCAATGCCCCGTGACCAAACACATCAACTACCCCTTCCCACCCATTCTCCCGAGGGCATGCAGGCCCTGGGCCTCCTCCACCGCCATTACCTCATCACCTGACGCCTTATCTTCCACCTCGGGACCCTTCAACCCCAGGGCATCAATGTGGTATTCAACAGATTACTCCTCTCCCCATGCCCACCTTATCAGAGTTCCAGCCTTCGAGCTTGGCACCATCCTACTGACGTGTACCACCTGTCTATCTTCCGTCCCACCTATCCGCTCCACCCTCTTCTCTGACCTATCACCTTTAACCCATTCTTCCAAGACCCAGCCCTCCCGTTTATCTCTCCACCCTCGAGGCTCCCAGCTTTATTCCTGATGAAGGGCTTTTGCCCGAAAAATCATTTATTTTGCAACTCGGGTGCTGCCTGACCTGCTGTGCTTCTTCAGAACCACTCTAATCTTGATTCTGATCTCCAGCATCTAAGGTACGCACTTCCTTCCAACTGATTCCCTTGTCCATTGATCTTCAGCGATCGTGAATGTCCACTCCATTATCTCTTTGTCCGTCTACACTACACAGGATACTCATTGTTATTGTTTCTTCTCCCCAAATTCATTAACACTCATTGATCTGGATTCAATTCCATTCAGCATTTTACTTTTCCACCTGACTAATGCATCCCTGCAGTCCTTGGCATTCTTCACCAATGTCAACTACACGACCAATTATCATCAGCAAACTTGCAAATCATGGCTTCTACAACTAAGTCTAAATCATTGGTCTACATCATAAAACAGTGGCACTCCACTGGAAACAGGCATCCAAACAGGGTTCATTGCTGGTTGGGATTAAAAGCTTCAATAACTGCAGAATCGAACTCCTGCTGTCATTTGTAAACTTCCTGGTGACTCTGTCAGTTGGTCTCCTGAGTGATCACTTCTCACATATGGGAGTGGTGAGTGACCTGTGCGCATTCTGACTGAGCAAGTGAGTTTACACCTCAGCGGGTAATTGAATCCCTTCCTGCAGTCACCCCATAGACCTGACTTCTTGGCGCTGCGGGTATCCTTGTATCTATTTAGTTTGGATATCAGTTAAATTCGAGTCCACACAGACACGATTCCCATTTTCCCCGTTGTTCATGTATTTTTATTATTCCTTATTCTCCCATGGAATGTGGCTATCATTGGTCTGAAGACCATTTCTTGTTCATTCTTAATTCATCTTGAACTGAGTCAGAGGGCATTCATGGGGGAACCACATTGTCGTGGGTCTGGAGTCACATGTTGACAGGACTCGTTACGGTCGGCAGATTCCCCTTTCGAAGGGACATGAACGAATGAGTTTTCAGTTTTTAAAGTTATTGTCTCTGTTCCTGAGATTGGGTTTGTTTTCCAGATTTTATTCATCGAACAGCTGCTGCCACGTTCCAGTCTCCAAAAATTACTCGCCCAATAGAACGCCGCTGCAAGAACAACTCCCTGCTGCATTTCTCCATTCAAAGAATGACGTTCTCAATTCAGATTATCCCAGATGGAGAGAGAATAGGACGCGTTTCTGTGTTGGAATGGAAGCAATGTACGCTGGATTGGAGTGTTTACTGGAGCAACAGACTGATGTGGAGACGATGTGAGCAAAAGCAGTTCTTACTGTCAAAGCAACAAAATATCGCTTTGTTAAGGACAATCTCTTAGAATGCCTTTAATACGTCGACGTCTCACTAAAGGCTCCAGCGCGCTTCCTCTGAGACAATTCTCAGTGCGGGTTAATGCTGCTGCTCAATCTTAATAATGTAATAAATTGAGACCAATATGCCTTCCACCCTTGCATTTGAACAGAAGCACTCACAGCCTCAGCATTTCACGTGCTTGGATATACAGACAAAATCTTTTCCCTGGGCTCGGAGAGTCCAGAACTAGAGGGCATAGGTTTAGGTTGAAAATGGAAAGATATAAAAGATACCTAAGGGGCTACGTTTTCATATAGTGGTGCATGTATGGAATGAGCTGCCTAAAGAAGTGGTGGAGGCTAGTACAATTGTAACATTTCAAAGGCATTTGGATGGGTATACGAATAGGAAGGGTTTGGAGGGATATGGACCGGGTCGTGGCAGGTGGGACTAGATTGGGTTGGGATATCTGGTCGGCATGGACGGGTTGGACTGAAGAGTCTGTTTCCATGCTGAACATCTCTATAACTCTATGACTCTATGACCGGGCCTTTACCAATCATGTCACTGGTGCCACAGAATAGCTTCACGTGCTTATGTCCACCGCCACTTCCAGTCTCTATACACATCCATCCCCTATCACGAAGGTTTCAAAGCCCTCCGCTTCTTCCTTTCCCGCCGAATCAACCAGTACCCTTCCACTGACACCCTCCTTCGACTGACTGAACTGGTCCTCACTCTGAACAACTTCTCTTTCCAATCCTCCCAGTTCCTCAAAACCAAAGGAGTAGCCATGGGCACCCGCATGGGCCCCAGCTATGCCTGTCTCTTCGTTGGATATGTGGAACAGTCCATCTTCCGCAGCTACACTGGCACCACCCCCACCTTTTCCTCCGCTACATCGATGACAGTATCGGCGCTGCCTCGTGCTCCCACAAGGAGGTTGAACAGTTCATCCACTTTACTAACACCTTCCACCCCGACCTCAAATTTACCAGGACCGTCTCAGGCTCCTCCCTCCCCTTCCTAGACCTCTCCATTTCTATCTTGGACGATCGACTCAACACGGACGTTTACTATAAATCGATTGACTCCCACAGCTACCTAGATTACACTTTCTCCCACCCTGCCCCATATAAAAACGCCATCCCATATTCCCAATTCCTTCGCCTTTGCCGCATCTGCTCCCAGGAGGACCAATTCCAATACCGAACAACCCAGATGGCTTCCTTCTTCAAAGACTGTAATTTCCCCTCAGACATTATTGACGATGCTCTCCACCGCATCTCCTCCACTTCCCGCTCCTCCGCCGTTGAACCCCACCCCTCCAATCGCCACCAGGACAGAACCCCACTGGTCCTCACCTACCACCCCACCAACCTCCAGATACATCGTATCATCCTTCGTCATTTCCGCCACCTCTAAACAGACCCCCCCACCACTATCAGCGTTCCAAAAAGACCACTCCCTCCGCGACTCCCTCATCAGCTCCACACTCCCCACCAACCCAACCTCCACTCCCGGCACCTTCCCCTGCAACCGCAAGAAATGCAAAACGTGCGCCCACATCTCCCCCTCATTTCCCTCAGGCCCCAAGGGATACTTCAATATTCATCCGAAATTCACCTGCATCCGATGTGGCCTCCTATACATTGGGGAGACAGGCCGCCTACTTGCAGAACGGTTCAGAGAACACCTCTGGGACACCCGCACCAACCAACCCAACTGCCCCCTGGCTGAACACTTTAACTCCCCCTCACACTCCGCCAAGGACATGCAGATCCTTGGCCTCCTCAATCCCCAGACCATGGCAACAGGATGCCTGGAGGAAGAGCGCCTCACCTTCTGCCGAGGAACCCTCCAACCAAAAGGGATGAATGCAGATTCCTCTAGCTTCCTCATTTCCCCTTCCCCCATCTTTTCTCAGTCCCAACCCTCAGACTCAGCACCTCCTTCTTGATCTGCAATCTTCTTCCCGACCTCGCCGCCCCCACCCCTTCTCCGGCTTATCACCCTCACCTTAACCTCCTTCCACCTATCGCATTCCCAAACGGCCCTTCCCCAAGTCCCTCCTCACTACCTTTTATCTTAGCCTGCTTAGCACACCCTCCTCATTCCTGAAGAAGGGCTTATGCCCGAAACGTCGTTTCTCCTGCTCCTTGGATGCTGCCTGACCTGCTGCGCTTTTCCGGCAACACATTTTTAAGCTCTGATCTCCAGCATCTGCAGTCCTCACTTTTTCCACCGCCACTTCCAGTTTGGTATTCGCAGCTGTGCCACAAAGTTTATCTGATTCTGCTTCCAGGAACTGGAGTGATGTGCCTGAGTGCAGCAATGTGTACTTCCTTGTGTGGGGAAGTTGGTGAAGAAACTGTTATTAACACATTGTTAATAACACATTGTTATTGAAACATACATTGCACCAATATCCCGCACCATCCCCGAACCTTTTTTTTCTAGAAATCTATCAAACTCATTCTTCAATATGCAGTATTCGATGGAACCACCACAGCGTCTGGTGATATCGAATTTAAAGATTCAGCTAATTCTGAATTCACACATGTCTGCAGTCGCTCACGTAATATTCCTGCTGTGTATCTGCTTCTCTTCCTAACGCATCCTCTGTCATTGTAATTATTGCTGTTTTTAAACGCGGGTATTTGCATGACTCAGTGGTGGTTTGAATGTTAAAATATTCTGCATTGTGGCCACAGTAAGATCGTTCGAATCCGAGTCACTGCATTTCACTCCTTGTGATTAATGCTGAAGAAACACAGAAAGGAATCAGTTGATTTTACATGAAGGCATTCTCTGAGATTATGTCTTTATTCCATCAAACCCCTCTCTCACACACACATTTCTGCGAGTCATATATCAGGATCCAGACTCACCATTCTCGGAGAATTCCCTACCTCCCGCAATCACTTACCTCCTTTAAGTTCCCCGTCCCATTTCCCTTACAATCACTTTCACATTCACCTCCTTCAGTCTGTGTTGCTGTGCTCACTGTTACAGGGTGACTATGCCCAAATCTTACCATCGGGACGTTCAAACGAGTTGATCCATTTCGATACCGCAGTTGTGAGCTCAATCCACAGGGGGCAGCTTTTACTGACATGGACCAGCGATTACTGAAACATCAGGCTCAGGAAAACTGCACAGGAAAGCATTGAGGAAAATAAACTTTATTCAAAAAACACCAGTTTCTGTCGACTTTCGCATCATTTATTTCACTTGTTCATTCGGCTCTAGCGAGACTATTGTGTGTAGTTATGCAGGGGAGATTTGCCAGGATATTGTCTGGCTGAAGAAGAGAGATTGGACAAACTGGAGTTGTTTTTCTTAGAGAAGAGGAGATTGAGAGGGGTATGATTAAGATGTACAAAAGTACTGAGGGATATGGATAGCGTAGACTGAAATACATGTTGCGCTTTGATGGAGATTTCAATCACGGGAGGCCATCGACTTAAGGTCAGAAGCGGAAAGATTAGAGTGAATGCGTGGAAAAACGTTTTCAAACAGTGGGTGGTTGAAATGGGGAACACAGTGTATGCAAGGGTCGGAGAGGCAGCAATCCACATAACTTTCCGAAGTATTCAAATGTGATTTTGTGATGTCAAGACATACAAAAATGTGGGTCAAATTATTTGAAAAGGAGTTAGGATAGTTAAGCAATTGTTATTGAACAATACAGATACTCCGTTCCAAGTACGGATTATTGATACCTGTCCTTCCATTCTCGAAGGGACATGTCACAGGAAGAACTGTGCTGTCTGAATCAGCGTGGGGGAGTACTACTGCTCCCGGGGAGACAGGATGACAGTGACAGTGCAAACACATAACTTCTCAAGCTGCACCTGGTGCAGTTGTTGAAATGAAAATCATTTGATACTTTTACTCCGTAGTGAGGTGTTTACTTATAGCAGGTAGCTCAGAAAGATATACATTCTACTGCCCTTTCCCCACTGGCCCACACCACTGAATACCGGCACTATGCAGGACAATTGCTCTCTGTACACCATCGTCCAATCCTCCTTGACCCCCAGCACTTCCCCACTTGGCACCATTACACGAAATCCCAGAAGGTGTAATGCTGCTCGTTTATGATGTCTCCCCACACTGTGTAAGGTTCCACTGATTTATCTGCCCATCACTCAATTTAGAAAACTGCATTTCCTGCTCAGAATGTGGTATCATCGAGACTGTGGAGAGAAAAACAAAGCGGGTGACAAACATGAGTACACCTACGTTCTGTCGGCAAGCAAACTAAGACCCTGAGCTTCCAGGTTCCTCTCATTGCAACATCCCACTGTGTTCCCATGCCTCCATGTCAGTTTGGTGTGCTGCAGAGATCCCGCATAGCACAGCGTGAGTTGGAAGAGCAGCACGTCATTTCCTACTGAGAGACCGTGCAATCTTCAGTCCCCAACATTGAGTTCAATCATTTTAGACCCTGCTCCACCTACGCATACCATTCGCTCCAAAGGCGGATCGTTTGACTCGAATATCTCTCCTCAGATCCACTAGACCTGTTGATTTTGTTC
This sequence comes from Chiloscyllium plagiosum, assembly GCF_037043375.1. Lineage (NCBI taxonomy): Eukaryota > Metazoa > Chordata > Chondrichthyes > Orectolobiformes > Hemiscylliidae > Chiloscyllium > Chiloscyllium plagiosum. The sequence goes on along the minus strand of NW_028270172.1, from coordinate 54,358,906 downwards.
AGATATTTCTGCTTTTCTTTGGATAATTTTGTTCTGTTCTGATCTCCAGCCTTCAGGAAACGTGTGATTGCACGGGAACGTGATCAGAGGAGATTTACCAAGGTGGTGTCTGACCATTCCCCCTGCGAAGATAAGCGAAAGTGAGGTGTGCAGGTGCTGGAGCTCAGAGTCTAAAGTGTAGTACTGGAAGAGCACAGCACGTCAGACAGCATCTGAGGGCACAAGCTACTGCCATTCCATTACCAGCCGATGCCTGGAGGAAGAACGTCTCATATTCTACCTTAGGACCCTACAACCACACGGGATAACAGCTTACTCATTTCACCTCCCCCCCACATTATCCCAGTCCAAAGCCTCCAACTAGGCACTGCTCTCTGGACCCGGCCAACAATCCCCCTCTGAACTACCACCTTCTCCCTCACCTTCATCCACCTATCTCTTTCCCAGCTACCTGACCACTAACCCCATTCCCCTCCCTCAAACCCCACCCAAAAGTCTCATTCCTGACGAATGGCTTATGCCCGAAACATCGATTCTCCAGCTCCTCGGATGCTGCCTAACCGGCTGTGCTTTTTAAAAGCACTACACTCTCGTCACTGCAAAGATAGATGAGCTCGATTGGGGCCCTTAATCTGAGACCGGAGAAATCTGAGAGAGGAATTGATTAACGTGCACAGAAAGGGAATTGATACGTGTGACAGGAATAAAATTCTAATGGGAAGGGTTAATAACCACGGATATAGATGAAACGCTAGAGAGAGGATGTTCAGAGAAGATTTAGGGAGAAAGTTTGCATCCTGAGAGTGTTGTTTATCTGGAACTCACTGTGTGAACGTATGGTAAATCTAAGAGTCCTCAGAACACTTCAGGAATATTTAGCCGAACACTTGAGGAGCTAGAGCATGTACGGATAAGGACCAGGTACTGGAAAGTGGGGCGAGGATAAATAGATATTTGATGAAAGACTTGAACACCGTAACGTTGGGTGCAGTAAAATGTAGGCTAGCTCACCTCTGCGGCACAATGAAAGTCGTGTTGGACTTCTCCTGCATTGTTAAGATTGTGATTCAAAGTTTGTGGGTTTGAGTCCCACCAGAATCGGAGTTTAGTTCAGATTTCAGCTGAATCAATGATTGTTCTGCTGACTCATCATCAGTTTCCATCGTCTGGGGTTCTCGTCCCCGTTATTGGCCAGAGAAGATTCCTTACCTTCTTGGTGGTGAGTTTTGAGGGAATCGCATCATTTGAAACATGATCAGTCCAGAATACGCTGCTCATTCACAAAACCAACTGCTGAAGCCCACTGTCTTTAAACACATTTCCCTCCCACGGTTGCACAGAGTTTTTCGGTTTATTCAGTGTCTTTTTCCTTTTTCGGCGACAGGTTGACGTGGATTGGCTGGGAAAAGACATTGACGTGTTCGGTCAGCCATAATGATATCAAATGGCGGGATAGCTCTTGCGCGTGAAATGGCCCCCTCCTATTCCTCTCTGTTTGTGCTGTTTCTGACAGAGGGTTTTAAACAATAACATGATGAGGACCCTGTGAATCGACAACACGGTATACTAAGGTTTACTCCCCTTTATCCCACTGCTCTCACAGCTGGAATACACAGCTCCTGTTGTAGCTTTACATCAGACAGTGGAGGATTCTCCCACGCGCTCTGTCAGACTGCATGTTCCTTCACACAGGTTTCCAACTGGACACATAGAGCGAACGGCTGTGTGGATATTGGGGATTCAGGGGCAGATTTCCCCTTTGCCTGGCTAGAGTTCTGGCCACAGTGATAATCATGAATTTCGGGCATTCTGGATCTTACTCTGGATTTTTGTCACTTTACAATTTAAACTGAAATTCAATTTACTCTTGCATAACATTCTGATATCTTCAGTATTCATGAAAACTGTACAACATGTCCTTGGATGTAACCATGTTGAATATTGGTGATGAGTGCAGTATATTTCTTGTTGTCTGTAGGAACATGCAGAAAGAAGATAGTGACGTTTCGTTGAATCGAATTCTGTGCCAAATTGAAGCAGACCAAATGAGAAGTCCTGTGACAGCGATAATATAACATTGTCTGTAAACAACGCAGTGACCCACAGAAACCCAGTTTTTAATCAACTCTATTTTGCACAACGTTTTTCTATGTCCCATTTCCTGAACCTGATGCTCGAAAAGTCACAGGTCCATATCAGTTCCTCCTCCTCTGCCTTAGCTGTAATTTCAGAACCACAGCAAAAGTAGAACAGGCGGGTCGAAGGTGCCAGAAGTACGAGTAGGGCACGTTATCGGCTTGTTGCCGGCGGCTCCAGTGGAGCAACTGATCAGCGTTTGGTCCTTAACAGCGTGTAAAAACGCCGCAGCTGTAATTCCAATCGTTATCTAAAGCTGTTTTTACTGACGTTAATCAGGAATTATTGCAGCATCAGACTGAAGCATAGTTGAAGAATAATGTCGAATAAAGCAGCATCTATTCTAAAACTCCAGTTTCTGATTTGGGAAAGTTATCAATTGTTAACCATAAAACTGCACATATTCCCCAAGTAATTATCCATCTGTGGATCGAGAAACAGAGATGATATTTTAGCTTGATTACCTTTTTCAAATCTCTAACACTGCACTGGATTACATTCTTGAAAAGGCTCTTAAACTCGTTTCATATAATCCTGTTTGCTGTAAACTCACACAGCTCATTCAACCATTCGAAAGGAATTAGATTTATTTCTTTGGGTAGATTGAATGTTGTCACGGAATCTGGTAAAGTCATGACAAATAGTTTTGATGCTGTGTGGAACAAAGCGTTCAAACAGGAATAAGGATGAGTCTTGTCGCTGGATTTTTCGGACGGAGATGAGTGAGTATTAAAAGGAATCAGTCCGGTTCCTGGTCATTGTGACCAAATGTTCAGGGCAACAGATGGCAATGATAATGCTGCTTGACATCGACAGGTCCATTCCTACTCACTGGAATCACATTGTATTACAGATCACATGAGCAGAGGAGATGATGATCCTTATGGTAACCTGAGACAGTGCGACAATTAATCCCACGTTGTTAGTCTCACTCTGTACCATAAACCAGTTAGCCAGCGGACTGAGCTAACCGGCTTCCATTTAATGCAAAGCTAAAACAAGCAGCTCAGTACATTAACAGTCTGAAGTAGTTCACGTCGAACCAGCTGCTACACCTTTCAACCCCACCAAATCTTCTTACACTTAACATGTTCAGTTGCAGGTGTTTAGCAATTTCTTTCCAATGAACGTTGAACAATTTGTGAGTGCGTCCATTTTGCCTCCCCATTCAGGCAGCTCAGAATCCCTGTCCCTGTTAAATTCGCTCCTTGTGTGTCTGCACGTGGCCTTTCAAATATGCTGGAATCATCTTCTAACATGTTTTCTTTTGCTGAAAAATCATCTCCGATTTCAATAACTCTCAGAATAAAAAGTACATGCTGTAAACTTCTTTGTCGTTCCTCACTGATATTGAAACTCTAACCTTTAGTTATACATTCACCTGAACGAGGGAATTTCCCTCCTATTTATCATTTCCAACCTCACATCAGCTGGAAAAGCTCCATTAGGACACAAATCAGTCATTCCTGATTTATGTCGCGTGATTCTTCAGCTATTCCGCCATCCAATTAAATCCCTTCTTTTCTTTTCTCGTGACTTTATATCCCAGTAAACCTCATTTCCGTCATCTCTAACGATTTTGTATCAAGGGAACTCTGGCCATATCCTTCCTAACTATATTCCACACTCCAACCCCCGTCTATTTCATCATGTCTTTATATCCCAGTAAAGTTCGTCCTGAGAAATGATGATGGGTCTAATTCAACTCATTAAAACTTACCACTATGCTATGCAGTCTCATTACTGGCACAGGAAAGGTGTGGGCTATTTTACTTACAGCTGAATCGGTTGGCTGCAGCAACATTGGGTCAATTCTCAGTCACACACTGTTGTTCTAATTTTTATTTCTTCTCAACGTGTGTTGAAGTAACACAGTGATGAATCAATTAATATTGTAAGATATACATAACCGGGTGTGTGTAATTTTAGTGGCGCTGAAATGTCTGGCTAGCGCAAGGAGTCCGGAACAAGGTAACAACATAACATTAGGTCGAAACAACTAAGAGCTGTGTTACATGGATACAAAAAACAAATGCGAATTCGGCCAATCAGTTTCAATTATGACCCAATCAAGTTTGAATGTGGTATTTTTACAATGTTAAAACCAATGAAACGATCCGACGTTTTGTGAAACAAATATCGGACATTTTGAATAGTTCCCCGAGCGGCAAAGAACAGCAAAGAGAGCAGCTAAAAGACCAACTAATGTAGGATGTTAGTAAAATCTCCAAGAGGTGCCTATCTGCAGAAATAGATTGCATACAAAAGAAGCATCAACCCCGACCTGGAGAAAAAATCTACAGAGAAAGATACAAAGAGAAGATTCGACAACAAGCTGGTTTGTAAATTGTTTTTGTTTTGTAAATGTTAATGGGGTCGGGGTTGGGGAAGGTATTGTAGAACACAAGGTTTAGAGAAATGAATTATAAGTAGTTATAAGTTTTCAAAGTTTGTGCGAAGATTTGTAGCTCGGGTGCTCGTTGTTGTGGTTCTGTTCGCCGAGCTGGAAGTTTTTGTTGCAAACGTTTCGTACCCTGGCTAGGCGACATCATCAGTGCTTGGGAGCCTCCTGCGAAGCGCTTCTTTGATGTTTATAGTGGTCTGTCCCTGCCGCTTCCGGTTGTCAGTTTCAGCTGTCCGCTGTAGTGGTTGGTATAATGGGTCCAGGTCGATGTGTTTGTTGATGGAGTTTGTGGATGAATGCCATGCCTCTAGGAATTCCCTGGCTGTTCTCTGTCTGGCTTGCCCTATGATAGTAGTGTTGTCCCAGTCGAATTCATGTTGCTTGTTGTCTGCGTGTGTGGCTACTAAGGATAGCTGGTCGTGTCGTTTCGTGGCTAGTTGATGTTCATGTATGCGGATTGTTAGCTGTCTTCCTGTTTGTCCTATATAGTGTTTTGTGCAGTCCTTGCATGGTATTTTGTACACTACATTCGTTTTGCTCATGTTGGGTACCGGTCCTTCGTTCTGGTGAGTTGTTGTCTGAGCGTGGCTGTTGGTTTGTATGCCGTTATGAGTCCTAGGGGTTGCAGTAGTCTGGCTGTCAGTTCCGAGATGCTCCTGATGTATGGTAGTGTGGCTAGTCCTTTTGGTTGTGGTATGTCCTCTTCTGTGGTCTTTCTCTTAGGCATCTGTTGATGAAGTTGCGCGGGTATCCGTTTTTGGCGAATACCTTGTATAGGTGGTCCTCTTCTTCTTTTTGCAGTTCTGGTGTACTGCAGTGTGTTGTGGCCCTTCTGAATAGTGTCCTGATGCAGCTTCGTTTGTGTGTGTTGGGGTGGTTACTTTCATAGTTTAGGACTTGGTCTGTGTGTGTGGCTTTCTTGTATACCCTTGTAGTGAATTCTCCGTTTGGTGTTCTCTGTACCATCACGTCTAGGAATGGGAGTTTTCTTCTTCTCTCGTGAATAAGTTATAAGTTGATTATTCTCTGTCAAATGTTAAAAAAAGTTGTTATTTTTAACTTTAAATAGTGATTTTTGGAGTAGTTCTTTGCCTCTTGAATTTTAACAGGATTCACCCCGTACTGTATTCTTTCTGTTTTGTCGGTTTACATTTGCAGAGGGGTTTACCCCGTCACGTAACACCAATTTCTGTGGTTGCTTTGTTGTTTCACATATTTGTGAATTTTGCCGCATTAACGATTTTGAAGTTGTCCTCTCTACAGAAAAGGTCCGTGCTTTTGCACCATTGTACAAAAGGTGCAGTGTGTCTAAGCGACAGGGCTCCCTACAATGACATCCGACGCTGTTTCAATCTATCTATCCTGATATCGACCCATGGAAACAGCACTGTGCAGTCTCCTCCATTCTGGAAAACAATCCCTTCACAGATAATGTTACATCCCGCTCTCAAGCGGCTTTTCATTCCATCGCTTTCAATTCCTCACAGAATCTGTTTCAACAGAATTTGTCATTGAGTCATTTGTTTGTGTTCAAATCCTGTGAGCAGAGGGTCACAGTTGAAGAGTGCTGAGCCATAACCCAGAGGGCTAACCATACTCTGTGAACTGTACTTTGCTGTTCATCATTTCACTAACAGCAGGTAGATGTGTCTATGCTCTGCAAAGCTTCACGCCTGTTTTAAGAAGCAAGATAAACATTTCCTGGTACCTGCTCTTGTTGTCACACAGACAACAACAACAGCACTAGTCGAGATTGTCTGCACTCCGACATCCGTTTTCTTCCCAGGGGTGTAAAGATGATGGTCTGAAACGATTTCTTCTGTTCCCTGTCACTCTGGGATGATGTGAGCTGTGAAATTTATTCTCTGAGCTTGGGGTAACGTGATAAAGCTTATACATATCAGGTGCAGTGCGCCTGAGCGACAGGATATGCTGCAGTAACATCCCATGCTGATTCAGACAGCAGAGCCCTTGCTGAAACTTCGAGGAGGACACAGACACAGTTCCCGATGACTGGGAGAGACTCTCTCTTTCCCTGCAGTTCTGCTTCAGAATGTTCTGTTTCAGATGGCGTTATTTGCACAAGGTTCCCAAAAGAAGATGGGTTCCTGTGCATGTGCAATCTCCCTTTTGTACAGCTTTCCAGAATTTGCATAACTCCCACTCCCTCTAGCCACCTCCCCGATCCCCAAACCCGTGTTTCATATGGAGCTGAAGAGCGCGTTCACGTTTCTCTCCCACGACACTGATTGCCATGCCACACGCCAGACGAAAAGCTGAAGACTGCGGGAAACTGCTGTGGTCAGCGCTAACAGAGCAGCCCAGCGGGAGCGTATTGGGCTCATAACCCCGAAATTAATGGATTGAAAACATCCTCTGCTCGTTGACAATTCCAGGTTTCAGTGTTTGTCCTGACTCCGCTAGTGTTCCTATATAACATAGCTCCATTCTACGTATTGCATGTTGTTTCACTTTCCGCTTCATTTCACTCAATGTATCTGAAATGAATATTTCGTATTGATACACCCGCCAAATTTACACAGGTGAGGAAACACACTTGTGAAGGTCTGGAAGCTCTTTTCCTGTTCTCTGTCGGTCTGCTCTGATCTGATTCGCAAAAATCATTTGCCAGAGCTGGGAATAAACTGGTGAAGGTGAGCGATATCAGTTGTAGAGTGCTCTATGCGCATGACGCCCTGCAATTATTCCCTACGCTGGTTCGAACAGCTGTGTCCTCCCCATGAAATGTAAAGCCGTGAGTGACAATTCGATCAATTTGTTGGAGACAGCATTATGACACTAACACAGTTCCGCATTATTAGGACATAGATCGCCAATTATGAATAACCACAGAGATATACAAGCTACAGAGAGTCGCCCAGGACTCGATGGGTTGAACAGCTTCTGCCGGCGCGTGAGTGACGCCACACGTTGATGCTGCCCCTCCTCCTGTCCCTGGGACAGAGATGGTGAAACAATGTTTCATTTTAACCCTCCCTTCCGCGTTAGACTGTCTGCAGCCCCGCAGCTCAGGGCCGTGGGGATGACTCTCAGTGACTGAGGGTATAATTCGCATTCTCTTCATCTGGGACAGATGTTAACTGCTGCCCGATTGCAGCATAGAAACTGATGTCACTGTTACAAAGCCTTCCTGCAGGATTGCTGTGAAGATGGATTCTGAACAGCAAACAGGCTGCACAAAAATGCCCTCACATGAATTTACCTCGGGTAGAGAATCCGGAGTACATTCTGTCTTTCCTAACAGACAACTCTCAGATAAATGACATTTGCAGGAAGTTCCCAAACAAACTTGCTGATTTCCAGCACTTGGTGGAACTGGCTGTGTCGATCAGAGCAAGCTTGAGAGCACATCCACGCTTGCCTCCCTTCACACTGCCTACCATTGGAGGGAAATAGCTGAATACTCTGCCGATGGAGTCCAAGCAGAAGAGATAAACAGCACTGTCCCGTGAACAAGGAGACGGAATAAGAAGGCAATATTCTTGAAACTCTTTGGAGCTTAGAAATCCGAGAGCAAAGTGTAATGTAGTTAGATATGAGCGACTTTGAGCTGGTTTGGTGTTGGAAACGTAAGAATGTCACTTGTCTAGGAGCATGATCGTCGCTCAGTAGATTGAGTTAATACTGGCATGTGAGAATTTCTTACTTCAGGTCGCTATCGAGTCTTGGTTGCTTGATTTCACTTTGCTCGGTCGCCCTATCAACTGTTTGATAAAACCAAGGTGTAAATCATGAAGTTGCACCCCTTGAAATAACGTTGAGTTCAGGGGTAATAAGTATCATGGTAGTGAGCATGGCACAGTACCACATGCGGTGAAACTGAAACAAGTGTTTCAGGATGTTCACCCCCACAATCCCACTCTGAATAATTCCACCATCTGGATGTTTGCACAGTTCTGGGTTTGAACCTTTAGGAAGTGGGGACGGGAAAGGATTGGAAACAGCGCTGAACAGGTTGATGGGAATGGTCTGGTATATGAGGAATGTCAACAATAAAGGTCATGTGGAAAGTTGGGACAGTTTTCCTTGGAGAGCAGAAGGCCGAAAGCTGACCTTGTTAAACCTTTCCAAGACATGAGTGGGATAGACAGAGGAAATAAGGAAGGGAGAATGCTCTCTACGCCTGAAAGGATCGAGAACGATTCGGCAGATATTTAAAGTCATTAGTAAAAGAAGAAAAATGTACATGAGGAGAAATGTGTTCACATAGGCAGTGGTTAGGGTCTGTAAACCTCTGCCTGACATTGACAAAGACGCAGTTTCAATCGAGTTACTTAAAAACTAATTCGATGTTTATGTTGAAAGTAAAAGTGTGGAGAATTACAGGGAGAAGGCAAGAGAATGATACCAAAAGAGAAACACATTTATCTCTGTGGAGAACCAGCACAGCTAAGGTGTTTTGTGACACATTTGTGATTCTGAGTGGAATCATAGTTAGACCAACAGAATGTAGGGAGTTAAACAACGGTGATATTGGCAAAGCCGGGACACATCTACACAACAGAATCTTAGCCAGCACGTACATGTCACAGGGAGGATAGCGCTGCCTGATAATCCTGCAGGGTGTCCTGCGGATCAGACACAGCATCCTTTCATTACTCAGAGAAGGTCATGGCTAAGCAGCCTAAGCCACAGGATTCAGGTTCCAATTTGGCAGGTGGTGGAGGTTTGAATTCCACTGCTACAATGTCGTCGCATCAGCTGCAATGTATTAAAGCGCCGTGGTCAAAGGACAACTGCAGGCCCATACAAAACCTCATCACCTCAGGAGATCTCCCACCACAGCTTCCAACCTCAGAGTTCGGGAACCCCGCACTGCCCGGTTCTAACTTCTTCCCAAGACCCACAAGCCTGACCACCCTGGCCGACCCATTGTCTCAGCATGCTCCTGCCCCACTGAACTCATCTCTACCTACCTCGACACTGTCCTATCCCCCTAGTCTAGGAACTCCCCACATACTTTCGAGACACCACCCACACCCTCCACCTCCTCCAAGATTTCCGTTTTCCCGACACCCAACGCCTCATCTTCACCATGGATATCCAATCCCTCTACACCTCCATCCGCCATGACCAGGGCCTCCAAGCCCTCCATTTTGTCCTCTCCAGATGTCCCCAACAGTACCCTTCCACCAACACTCTCATTCGTTTGGCCGAATTGGTCCTCACCCTTAACAATTTCTCCTTTGAATCCTCCCTCTTCCTCCAGACCAAAGGGGTAGCCATGGTCATGGCCACACGTATGGGCCCCAGCTATGCCTGTCTCTTTGTTGACTACGTAGAACAGTTGATCTTCCGTAATTACACTGGCACCACTCCCCACCTCTTCCTCCGCTACATTGATGACTGCATTGGCGCCACCTCATGCTCCCGCGGGGAGGTTGAGCAATTCATCAACTTCAACAACACATTCCACCCTGACCTTAAATTTACCTGGACCATCTCTGACACCTTCCTCCCCTTCCTGGAGCTCTCCATCTCCATTAATGACGACCGACTTGACACTGACATTTTTTACAAACCCACCGACTCCCACAGCTACCTGGATTACACCTCTTCCCACCCTATCTCTTGCAAAAATGCCATCCCATATTCCCAATTCCTCCGGCTCCGCCGTATCTGCTCCCAGGAGGACCAGTTCCACCATAGAACACACCAAATGGCCTCCTTCTTTAGAGACCGCAATTTCTCTTCCCACGTGGTTAAAGATGCCTTCCAACGCATCTCGTCCACATCCCACATCAGACCCCACCCCTCCAACCGTAACAAGGACAGAACGCCCCTGGTGCTCACCTTCCACCCTACAAACCTTCGCATAAACCAAATCATCCGCCAACATTTCCGCCACCTCCAAACAGACCCCACCACCAGGGATTTATTTCCCTCCCCACCTCTTTCCACCTTCCGCAAAGACCGTTCCCTCTGTGACTATCTGGTCAGGTCCACGCCCCCCTACAACCCACCCTCCCATCCTGGCACTTTCCCCTGCCACCGCAGGAACTGTAAAACCTGTGCCCACACCTCCTCCCTCACCTCTATCCAAGGTCCTAAAGGGAAATCCACATCCATCAAAGTTTTACCTGCACATCCACTAATATCATTTATTGTATCCATTGCTCCCGATGCGGTCTCCTCTACATTGGGGAGACTGGGCGCCTCCTAGCAGAGCGCTTTAGGGAACATCTCCGAGACACCCGCACCAATCAACCACACCTTCCCGTGGCCCAACATGTCAAATCCCCCTCCCCCTCTGCCGAGGACATGGAGGTCGTGGGCCTCCTTCACCGCCGCTCCCTACCACCAGACGCCTGGAGGAAGAACGCCTCATCTTCCGCCTTGAAACACTTCAACCCTAGGGCATCAATGTGGACTTCAACAGCTTCCTCATTTCCCCTTCGCCCACATCACCCGAGTTCCAAACTTCCAGCTCAGCACTGTCCCCATGACTTGTCTGGCCTTGTCCGACCTGCCTAGCTCCTTTTCCACATATCCACTTCACCCTCTCCTCCCTGACCTATCACCTTCATCCCCTCCCCCACTCACCCATTGTACTCTATGCTACTCTCTCCCCACCCTCACCCTCCCCTAGCTTATCTCTCCACGCTTCAGGCTCACTGCCTTTATTCCTGATGAAGGGCTTTTGCCCCAAAACGTCGATTTCGCTGCTCGTTGGATGCTGCCTGAACTGCTGTGCTCTTCCAGCACCACTGATCCAGAATCTGGTTTCCAGCATCTGCAGTCATTGTTTTTACTTCACTAGGAGAGACACAGCCTGTGGCGGGTATAAGTGTCAAAGTGGGGTGTGGAGGATGGAAAGTGCGAGGAATTCAATGTCTAATTTTGATGACTTCAAATGTAAAGAACTATCGTGAACAGGTGCAGCTGAATAAGATTCGGCCAAAAAAACACAACGATTTTGAAGAATTTGCATTAATTCCCACATGAAGCATTGTAATTGGAACTGGGCAGATGTGATCTATTGTCAAGGAAAGACATTCCATAATGAATAGGAAGTGACCCTTCGTTTGGAGATCGATTTCCTGCTTTAATCACATGCCTTAACGATTTGAGGACAATAACCACGATGTTGGGTTCATTTGATACCCACTGATATCGGCCAATGTAACTGAGCACCAAAACGGGCATTTTGATTTTGCATTTTTACCTTCTGCTTTTCTCATTAGTGTTTCATTTAAGCTGAAATAAATTCGAAGTAAAATTTAATACATCTTTAAACATTCCAATGAAGTATATCCAATTCACTTCCGGTCATTGCACTGCACAGAGTGAGGTTGCAGCAAAATTAATAAAATGAAACGAACAAAGCGGCATTTCCAGGGATTTTACCCAGCTCAGGTTCAGCCATAGGAGAAAGGCCATCGAGCTATAACATGACCTTCACTTCTCTCTTCATATATGCTTCTTCTCGTGCGAGAGAATCTGACGGAATAAATTATGAGTTGATGCGAAATGTGCGTGTGAAGGTGACGGGCATTTCTTGTTCGATGGTTCATTCTGAGACAGTTCTCACTCGGAATGAATTAAGGACAGCTGTTCCTTCCAAGGACCATGTTGATTGTTTGAATTTTACTGGTATTATTCCGCTGAAAGCAGGAACATAATGGTGTGGATTCGATTCTGCTCAGGGAATTTCTCATCCCCACCTTCACCATACATACTCTTGATGTATCACATGGCAGCCCGTTTTATCAGCCCATTAAGTGGCCAAGAGCTTAAACTGGTGGGTTGGTAATTCATTGAGTACATGTGGGTTCGAATCCTACTTGATTTCTCCTTCCATTAAACACAGATGTGGTCTTCCTTTGTGTCTTATATTCTTTGGTTAACATGGGATGGAGTACGTTGCTCTTGTCTTGCACTGTATTGGAGGTTCACGAATAATTGAAACTACATCAAAGTCGAAATAAAGCATTTCGATTCTGTTGTAAGTTAAATTGGGATAATGAAAATGAATGCAACTTTTCTTTCCTCCTTTCATTCCATCTTGACTTTCTAGGAATTTACATCGAATGAAGTAGAAACAAATAAGGAGAGAACGGAAGCAATAATTTATCCAGTGGTATTGTGAATTACTGTTTTAACGTAACACTCCTCACTGACCAGTATTTCAAACAGTCAATTGGAAATGGAACCGCAGAAAACTTCTGCAATGAAACGAACCTTTCATTCTTCCACAACTTTTTGCTGTGTGAATCATACCGCGAACCATCCTCCAGCGTGATCACAATGTTGCCAACAATATAAGGTTCACCAATTTTCTTTAACAATCACAGCTTCTGCATATATCCATTTGTGGTGTGTCCATTGTCATTTGTTGCCTCCAGGTCTTGAAGTTCTTAGACCCCTCAAGAGGGGCCTTTTGGTTCGAGATCGGTCAAACGAATCAACGAAAGCGGTCTGTTCAAAAAGCAAGCGTCATTTGTTTATTTAATTAAGGTACCTTGAAGCAATTCGATCCAGCAACACAGAGGTTGGAGCTTCTGTGTTCCGTGGTGAAATTGCACAGTTATATTTGAAAATTAGGCATTATTTACAGTTTTTTAAAGAAATACTACAGCCTTAATTACAAGAAACACTAATCAAATATAATATGATGACATGATTTGCAGCAAGTCAATCCAATGATAATTCCTGGGAAAGAGTTCTTAATTACAAAAATGTCCAACCAACTGTAATATGGAGGCAAGGTTGACAACATGTTAATCCAATGTTAATTGCTTGGAAAAGAAAATCTTATTTACATAAATTGTCATGCCATGGCAAGAGTTCAAGGTTATTTCAAATGGTCAATTAATGTGTCAGTATTCATTTTATGCAAACTCTGTTGTTCTTTTATCTTAGAATTTCAGCTTAATTCTGCAAATCATCAGTACAAGTTCACAGGGTTCAATCACTATTCTCAACCACTTCATCGTTATCTTTTAAATTGAAAAAAATTTGTGTTCAGCAAAAATCCACATATAATTATTGCTTCAAGCAATAAACTAAATTCAAATTTTAGATCCTCATCCCCCCCCCCCCCCCCCCCCCCCTTTGGTCATTCTATGGCCACATCATAAAGGCATGGAACAAATCATTATGGCAGTAAAAGACTGCATTACTTCCTTTTTCTCCGAAGGGGAACCAAGGTCAGGCAATGGTGTTTCCTCATCTTCATCTAAGTGGAGAAGAAGCATTTTCTGGGTGGACCAATATTGCCGTTAGAAGTTAATATTTTAGCAATAATACACTTCACTATCGCAATACCAACAAAAAGACCAATTAAAACCATAGCACTATACATCGCCGTATTAATTAGCCAGGTGCACATTTCTTCTTCATGAGCTTATGAGGCTAGTTCCTGATGTGTTTGATCAGTTTGATAAACCTTCTCGATCACTTCATCCTATCCCGTCGGAATTCTAAACTTATCAATAAAAGAAGGTGTTAGACCAAATGATGCAGTAGTGGAAGTCGGCCATTCAGACCGTTGTGACTGCTCCAACATTCAATGAACTCATGGCTGATCTGATAAGCTTCAACTCCATTTTCCTGCATTGCCTCGACAAAGCTTCATCGTCTTTCTGATTAAATATATGTCTGGCACAGATTAAAAATACACAAAAACTCAGCCTCCACAGCGGTTTCGGGAAAGAGTTCCACAGATTCGCTTGCCCCTGAGCAAAGAAATTACTCTTCATTTCCGAATTAAGTAGGCAAAATCTAATTCTGAGATTATGTCCTCACACCAGAGGGAAACCACATGTCCGTATCTACCCTGTCAAAATCCCATGAATATTTAACGTTTATAAATGTTATTACGAGATTATAGAGCTCTCTCTCCTCCCCCCTCCCCGCCTCCTTTGCTTCAAGGAGATTAATCCCAGCCTAACCAATCTTTCCAAAAAGCTCCACTTTATCCATTGTTGGCAACGTGTTCATAAATATCTGCTGCCCACTACAACATCCTTGCATATTATTAAGGCAGGTGGAGACATTTATGAGAGGCAACAGTTGAAAGTTCAGGCAAAGACAGGAATTGGAACTTGAAATCAGATAAGGATAGGAATCGGATTGGTCCACACAAGGACTAAATGCCTTAATGGGAACTCTTACAAATGAGAATATAATCATATCCCATTGACATTCAGTGGCTTTACTGTAACCTATCCCTCGTGTAATCGTCCGCGGTGCTAGTATTTAAGAAAAAACGGACTGAGACTGTCTATGTAATCACTTTGACAACAGAAACTTGTGCGTTGGTCGATATTTTTGTTTACAAACTTAACTCTTGCCTCTGTGAAGCCTGCATAGTTTGCAAGGCACAATTGTGATGTGGAACAGAACTCTCTCCATTTGCCTAGATGGGTGTAGCTTCAATTACACTTAAAGAACTGGACACCCTCCACGATAATGCAGTCACTTGATTGTACGCTCTTCAATTCTTGAATATTCATTCCCATCACTGCAAAGGCACAATTGCAGCAGAGTGCACGAACTACAAGATGCACTGGAGTAAGTCATCCTGGCATTTTTGACAGAACCTTCAAAGCTCAACATCTACAAGGATGATGCATTGAAACGCCACCGTTTGCAAGTTACCCACTAAGGCACATAGCACCCTGACTTGGAGAGGTATCAGTGATAAACTAATTGAGTCGTGAAGCGGTCTTGATGGGCGAAGTTGTATACTTAACCCTCCATCTTTTATCTGACAATTTTAAAAAATGTTGATTCATGCAGTGACCAGACATGTGCTCAGTCTTTTTGCTGTTCCCTAAACTGCAAAATTTCTACTATCCTACACAGCCTGTGGTCGACAACAGCAAATATCCAAAAACCCTCTGAATCACCTGATTCCCTCAAGATTAGAGTGGTCCTGGAGAAGCACAGCGGGTCCGGCAGCATCTGAGGAGGAGGAAAAATCGATGTTTCAGGCAAACGCCCATCATCACGAATGAGACTGGGAGCTAATGAAGTGGAGAGACAAATGGGAGGAGTGGGGCTGTGGAGAAGGTAGCTGAGCGTGCAGTAAGTGGATGGAGGAGGGGGTGAAGGTGATATGTCACAGAAGAATGTGGAGCGGATAGGTGGGGATGAAGATACACAGGTGGGACAAGTCAGGAGGACGGTGTTGAGCTGGAAGGTTGAAACTGAGGTAAGGTGGGAGGAATGGGAATGAGAAAACTGATGATGTGCACATTGATGCCATGGGGTTGAAGGGTCCTAAGGCAGAGGATAAGGGTTTCTTCATCCAGGCATCGGGTGGTGAGGCACTGGTGATGGAGGAGGCCCAGGACCTGCATTACGTCGAGTGATGGGAGAGGGAGTTGAAATATTTGGACAAGAAGCAGTGGGGTTGATTCTTGTGGGTATCCTGGAGGTGTTCTCTGAAGTGCTCTGTGAGAAGACATCCGATCTCCCCAATTTAAAGGAGACCACATCGGTAGCAACGGACGCAATAAATGACATGTGTGGAAGTGCAGGTGAACCTTTGATGGACGTTGAAGGCTCCATTGGCACCTTGGACGAGGTGAGAGGGAAACATATGGGTGCAGGTTTTACAATTCCTGCGGTGGCAGGGGAAGATGCCGTGGAAAGGGTGGATCATTGGAGGTTGTGGTCTTGATTAGGTAGTTGCGGAGAGAATGGTCTTTGGAGAAAGTGGATAGGCATGGGGAGGGACATATATCCCTGGTGGTGGTGTCCGTTTAGATGTGGCGAATTTGTCAGCGGATGATGTGATTTATGTGGAGGTTGGTGGGATGGTAGCTGAGGACCAGGGGGTTCTGTCCTTTTTGTGGTTGGAGGTGTATTGTTCGTGGGCGGAAGTGCGGGGCATGGATCAGATGTATTGGAGGGCATTTCAACCCCATGGGAGGGGAAGCTCTGTCTTTCAAGATGAAGGGGATCTGGTGTGTTCTGTGTTGGAACTGGTCCTTTGGGAGCATATGGGGTGGAGGCAGAGGAATTGTGAAGGCAGGGTAGCATTTCTGCAGAAGGTGGGGTGGGTGGAGGTGCAATCCAGATAGCTGTGAAAATCAATGGGTTAGTAAATAAAGTCAGTAACACTGACCTCCTGGGATATTTTTCCCTCCCCACCCCTATCCACTTTGAAATAAGACGGTTCTATTCACAAATACCTAGTCAAGTCCACGCCCTCCAACGACCCACCCTCCCATCCGAGGACCTTCCTCTGCCACTGCAGAAATTGCAAAACCTGCGCGCACACCCCTCCACCTCTGTCCAATGCCCCAAAGGAGCCTGCCACATCCAACAAAGTTTCAACTGCACTACCACACATGTCGTTTGTTGTATCCATTTCTCCCGATGTGGTCACCGCTACATTAGGGCTACAGGACACCTTCCCGCAGAGTGCTTCGGAGAACATCTCCAGGACACCCGCAACAATCAAACGCAATGCCCCGTGACCGAATACTTCCACTACCCCCGCTCTACCGAGGGTATGAAGGTCCTGAGCCTCCTCCACTACCACTCCCTCACCACGCGACGTCTGGTGGAAGAACACCTCGGGAACCTATAACCCCATGGCAACAATGTGGATTTCACCAGTTTCCTCATTGCCCCCCCCCCACCTTACTCTATTTCCAATCTTCCAGCTTGGCACCGTCTTACTCACCCGTCTTGCCTGTCTATCTTCTTTCCCATCTACCCGTTACACCCTCTTCTCGATCTATCATCTTTGTCCCCACCTCCATCCACCTATGGCACTCTTAACTAAATTCTCCCCAGCACCACCCCTTCCCATTTATCTCTCAACTCTCGATGCTCCCAGCCTTATTTCTGATGAAGGGCTTTTGCCCAAAGCGTGAATATTTCCTGCAGCTCGGATACTGCCTGACCTGCTGTGCTTCCTCAACCCGTGGGCGGCACGGTTGCACAGTTAGCACTGCTGCCTCACAGTGCCAGAGACCCGCGTTCAATTCCCGCCTCAGGCGACTGACTGTGTGGAGTTTGCACATTCTCCCCGTGTCTGGGTGGGTTTCCTCTGGGTGCTCCGGTTTCCTCCCACTGTCCAAAGATGTGCAGGTCAGGAGAATTGGCCATGCTAAATTGCCCGTAATGTTAGTTAAGGGGTATGGGTGGGTTGCGCTTCGGCGGGGCGGTGTGCAGAACAGAGCGTTCAAACAGGAATAAGGACGAGTCTTTTTGCTGGGTTTTTCGTGCGGAGGTTCGTGAGTATTAAATGGACTCAGTTCGTTCCTGGTCATTGTGACCAAATGTTCAAGGCAACAGATGGCAATGATGATGATGCTTGACACCATTCCTACTCATTAGAATCACCATTGTATTACAGATCAGGTGGGTAGGAGAGATGATGATCCTTATGGCAACCTGAGACAGTGCGACAATTTATCCCACGTTGTTAGTCTCACTCTATACCATAAACCAGTTAGCCAGAGGAGTGAGCTAACTGGCTTCCGTTTACTGCAAAGCTATAACAAACAATCAGTATATTTACAATTTGTAGTAGTTCACGTAGAACCAGCCGCGACACCTTTCAACACCACCAGCTCTTCTTATACTTAACTTCTTCAGTTGCAGTTGTTACACAATTTCTTTCCAATGAACGCTAAACAATTCGTGAGTGTGCCACTTTTGCATCCCCATCCAAGCAGCCCAGAATCCATGTCCCTGTTAAATTCGCTCCTTGTGTGCCTGAATGTGGCTTTTCAAATATTCTGGAATCAGCTTCTATTTTTTTTCTTTCTGAAAAATCATCTCTGATTTCAATAACTCTCAGAATAAAAAGCACCTGCTGTAAACTTCTTTGTAGTTCCTCGCTGGCTTTGAAGCTCCAACCTTTAGTTATACACCCACCTCAACGAGGGAATTTCCCTCCTATTTACCCTTACCAACCTCACATAAGCTGAAAAACCTCCATTTGGACACAACTCAGTCATTCCTGATTTGTTCTGCTTATTCTTCATCTATCCCACCATCCCATTAAACCCCTTAATTACTTTTCACTTGGCTTTATCTCCCAGTAAATGAGACCAGGGTAGTTTTAATTAACGTACACCAGAGATTGCTCAAATCTCGGGCTCATGAGATTGACAGCGAGCGATGTTGAACGAAATAGACTGTCTTGGCAAATATCAGTGTTATGAAGTTGTGGGTGTAGCTTAAAGGGTGCTGAAATTTCTGGCTAGCACAAGGAGTCCAGAACAAGCTAACAACATAACATTTGGTCGAAATAACTAACAGCTTTGTTACATGGATAAAAAAACAAATTCGAATTCGACTCATCAGTTTAAATTATGCCCCAATCAAGTTTGAATATGGTATTTTAACAATGTTAAAATCAGTGAAACGATCCGACTGTTTGTGGAACAAATATCAGACAGCTACTCAGATTGGCAAAGAACAGCAAAGAGAGCAGGCAAAAGTCCAACAGGTATCGGATGCTAGTCAGATCTCCGAGAGGTGCCTATCTGGAGAAATAGATTGCATAGAAAAAAGCATCGACACCGACCTGGAGAGAAAAGCTACAGAGGAAGATACAAAGAGAAGATTCGACAACAAGCTGGTTTTTAAATTTGAACATTTTTGTAAATATTAATGGGGTCGGGTTGGGGAAGGCTTTTCAGACCAGTATTGTAGAGCAGAAGGTTAAAGACAGGTTTAGAGAAAGGAATTGTAAGTAGTTGTAAGTTAATTATTCTCTGAAATGTAAAAAAGAAATAAAATTGTTATTTTTAACTTTAAATACTAATATTTGCCATAGTTCTTTGCCTCTTGAATTTTAACAGAATACAGCACGGGTTGAATGCTTTCTGTGTTGCTGGTTTACATTAGAAGATGAGTTTACCCCGTTATGTAATATCAGTTTCTGTGGTTGCTGTGTTGTTTCGCTCATTTGTGCATTTTGCCTCAGTAACGATTTTGTCCCCTCGATGCAAAAGTTTCGTGCTTGTGCTCCATTGTACAAAAGGTGCAGTGTGTCTAAGCAATAGGGCTCCCTACAATAACATCCGACGCTGATTCAATCTATCTATCCTGGTATTGATCCATGGAAGCAGCACTGCGCACTGTCCTCGAGTTTAGAAAATAATTCCCTCAAAGCTAATGTAACATCCCCGCATTCAAGGGGATTTCATTGCATCGCCTTCAATTCCTCACAGAATCCGATTTAACAAGTTTTGTCACTGAGTCATTTATTTGTTTGTGTTCAAATCATGTAAGCAAAGAGTCACCGTTGGAGAGTGCTGGTCCCATAAAACAGAGGTCAGACCACACTCTGTGAACTGTACTCTGCTGTTCATCATTTCACTAACAGCATCTATGCTCTGCAAAATTTCTACGCCTGGTTTAAGAAGCAAGATAAACAGTTCCTGGTTCCTACTTTTGTTGTCACACAGACCAAGATTGTAAATGATGGAAACATTCACTGGTAGAGACTGTCTGCTCTCCCAAATACTTTTTCTCCCCAGCAGGTGGTAAGATGCTGGTCTGAATCGCTTTCTTCTGTTCCCTGTCACTCTGAGATGATGTGAGCTGTGAAAACACTTTTCTGAGCTGGGGGTAACGTGGTAAAGTTTATACACATCAGGTTCAGTGTGCCTGAGCGACAGGGCTTGCTGCGGTAACTTTCCATGCTGATTCAGACAGCAGAGCCCTCGCTGTGAATTCGAGAAGTACGCAGACACTGTTCCCGATTACTGGCAGAGATTCTCTCTTTCCCAGCATTTCTGCACTTTCCTATCTGTCTCAGGTGGAATTATTGGGACAAGGTTCCCAAAAGAATATGAGTTCCTGTGCATGCAAGATCTCCCTTTTGTACAGCTTTCCAGAATTTCCATAACTCCCACTCCCACTAGCCCCCTCCCCCGCTGCAGAAGCCCGTGTTTGATAGGGAGCTGAAGAGCGCATTGACCTTGCTCTCCCACAACACTGAGTTCGTCCAGCTGCCAGCGGGGTAAGGGCTAGCGCAACCTTCTGGGAAACGCGAGTCAGAATGGCAAGGAGCTATTATTAAAACTCAGTGCTGCCTTCAATCCGAAACAAAAGAAAAAGCCTTTTTTTTTAAACAAAGAGACTCACTGATTTATAGATCATGTTTAAGGTGCGGTTCTGTCTCGTTGGTCTTGGATGTGATATCGCCTCGGGTGGGACAAGTGACACTTGAGCCCTGGAGTTTTGCTTCCGGTCCCATTTTTGACTCAGAAAGTATGATTTCGATGAGATCGAGGTCAGATCAAGATACTGAATCTTCAAGACACATACCAGCTGCTTCTTATAGGCGGTTACTAGACTGAGAAATGGATTTACTAACTTCAAAAGATGCTGATCCTGTTAATGTGGATCTTGCCGAGCGCACGTCCTGTGCGGAGTAACCTGAATGCCTTGTTTTTCTCACGCTGTGTTCTGCATGTCCTTGATTATAATGATCTGCCTTTACCAATTGCAAAGGTTTTCACTGCACTCAGGTAAATGTGACAATCAATCAATCAAATATAATCAATCAAACGAATGACACAGACATTTCCTTATTGTTTGGGGCCAGCACAGCGAAGGTGGGCTGTATGGTCTCACTTTGCACTATTTCGTGATTCTGAGTGAAATCACAGTTAAACCAACAGAATGTGAGAAGTTGCTGACAGGTTATGTTGACACAGCCGGGACACATCTGCGCCACAGTGTATCACACAATAATAGTGAAGTCCTACTTGGAATCATCCTCTGAGGCACATGCCACATGCCAGATTAAAAACTGAAGATCGCGGGAAACTGCTGTAGTCAGCGCTAACAGAGCGATCCAGCGGGAGCGTACTGGGCTCATAATCCAGAAATTAATGACTGAAATCATCCTCTGCTCGTTGACAATTCCAGGTTTCAGTGTGTGTACTGCCCCGCCAGTGTTCCTCTATAATATAGATTCATTCAACGTATTGCCTGTTGTTTCAATTTCCACTTCCTTTCTCTCAATGTATCTGAAATGAATATCTCGTACTGATACACCCGCTAAATTTACACAGGTGAGGAAACAGAGCTAAAAATGTGTTGCTGGAACAGCGCAGCAAGTCAGGCAGCATCCAGGGAACAGGAGAATCGACGTTTCGGGCATAAGCCCTTCTTCAGGAATCCTGAAGAAGGTCTTATGCCCGAAACGTCGATTCTCCTGTTCCCTGGATGCTTCCTGACCTGCTGCGCTTTTCCAGCAACACATTTTCAGCTCTGATCTCCAGCATCTGCAGACCTCACTTTCTCCACAGGTGAGGAAACACACTTGTGAATGTCTGGAAGCTCTTTTCCTGTTCTCTATCTGTCTTTTCTGATCTGATTCGCAAAATCACTTGCCCGAGCTGGGAATGAACTCGTATAAGTAAGATATATCAGTTGCAGAGTGCTCTGTGCGCATGACGCCCTGCATTTATTCCCCACGCTGTTTCACACAGCAATGTCCTCCCTGTGAAATGAAAAGCCGTGAATAGCAATTGGATCATCTTGTTGGAGACAGCATTACGACACCTGTACAGTTCCGCATTATTAGGACATACATCACCAATTATGAATAACCACAGAGATGTACAGGTGACACAGAGTCGCAGTGGACTCATGGGCTGAACGGCTTCTGCCGGCGCGTGAGTGACGCCACGCATTGATGCTGTCCCTCCTCCTGTTTCTGGGACAGAATGGCTGAGGGTGAAACAATGTCTTATCTTTAACCCTCCTTCCACGTTAGATTATCTGCAGCCTGCTGCTCAGGGCTGTGGGAATGGCTCTCAGTGAGTGAGGGTTTTACTCGGATTCTCTTCATCTCGGACAGTTGGGGCTCAGATGCTAACTGCTGCCCGATTGCAGCAAAGAAACAGATGTCCGTATTAGAAAAACTTCTCTACAGGATTGCTGTGTGAAGATGGATTCTGAACACCAAACAGTCTGTACAAAAATGCCCTCACATGAATTTACCTGAGGGAAGAGTATTGGGAGTACATTTCTATATTTCCCACTAGCACAACATCTTTGTCGCTCTCTCAGATAAATGATATTGGGAGCAAGTTGCTGATTTCCAGCACTTGAGGGACGTGGTTGTGCCGTTGAGAGAGAGCTTTAGAGCGTATTCGCGCTTGCCTCCCCTCACACTACCTGCAGGTGGATGGAAATAGATGAATAATCTGCCAATTGACACAGCTTGGTCCAAACATATGGAATAAACTGCACCATCCCGCGAACAAGGAGAGGGAATGAGTAGGTGATATTCTTGAAACTCTTTGCTGCTTCGAAATCCGAGAGCAAAGTGGGATGTAGTTGGATCAGAGTGACTCTCAGCTGGTTTAGTGTTGGAAATGCAAGAGTGTCTAGTGGTATTATCTTCGCTTCGTAGCTTGTGTTAATAGTGGCATGTGGGAATTCTTAGTTCAAGTCGCCTTCGAGCCTTGGTTGTTTAATTTCACTTTTGCCCGGTCGCCCTATCAACTGTTAGATTAAAAAGGTGCAAATTATGAAGTTGCACCCCTTGAAATAACTTTGTGTTTTGGGGTCAGAAGTGTCATTGTAGTGGGCATGACACAGTACCATACGTGGTGAAAGCGAAACAAATGTTTCAGGATGTTCACACACACAATCCCACTCTGAATAAATCCACCATCTGGATGTTCGCACAGTTCTGAATGTTGACCTTTAGGAAATGGGAACGTGAAATGATTAGAAACAGCGCTGAACAGGTTGATGGGAATGGTGTGGTGTATGAGGAATAGCAACAATAAAGGTCATTTGGAAAGTTGGAACAGTTCTCCTTGGAGAGCAGAAGGCCGAAAGCTGGCTTTATTGAAACTTTCCAAGTCATGAGTGGTTTAGACATAGGAGAAAATAAAAGGAGAACGTTCCCTACGCCTGAAAGTATCGAGAACGATTCGGTAGAGTTTTAAAGTCATTAGTAAAAGAAGAAAAATGTACATGAGGAAAAACGTTTTCACATAGGGAGTAGTTAGGGTCTGTTTACATTGCCTGACTTGACAAAGACACAGTTTCAATCAAGTTATTTAAAAACTAATTCGATGTTTATGTTGAAACTAAAAGTGTGCAGAGTTACAGGGAGAAGGCAAGAGAATGATACCAAAACAGAAGCACATTTATCTCTGTGGAGACCCAGCACAGCTAAGGTGGTTTGTGACACATTGTGATTCGGAGTGGAATCACAATTCGACCAACAGAATGCAGGGAGCTAGACAACAGTGATATTGGCAAAGCCAAGACACATCTACAGAACAGAATATTACCCAGCAGGTACATGTCACAGGGAGGATGGCGCTGTCTGAAAATCCTGCAGGGTGTCCTGCCATCAGACACAGTGCACTTCACTATTCAGATTAAACCAGAGTGAGAGCCAGAGAAGGCAACTTGGTTAATTGCACGTTTTTTCAACAAGGGAGTTACGAACAATGAGGGAAAGTGGAAATACTGCTGATTTGTTCACATTTGAAGTGTTTACGGGAAACAGGGAGTTGAGGAAGATACAAGGTAAAGCTATTGAGATCTGACTACAGGAGCAGCAAATACGTTGGACAGCGCAGAGGAGATCTTTGAAGTCTTGAATTCTGGTAGATGGCCGGAGCGTGCTTTCAGAAGGCCACACTTTTACAAAAGGTAATGTGTCCTTGTCTCTTGGCCTGTGTTGTAGCAAGGCAAATATCACCGTTACACTGCAAGAAATTCAAATTTCCAAGGAGACGGCAGTCAGCATTTAACAAAGGATATATTCTGAAACCTTTCACATTAAATTGTTGCATTCCATCTTTGTGTCTTGCTTTGTTTCCTTCCCACTTTACCTGTCATTGTGCCTGCACTGAAGGTGTTTTGTTTCTTCTGCGTGGCTTTTACAGTCCGAGTGACATGATGATGCTGCACTGCCCCATCCTCTGATGCAATTTTCCACTTCATATCAGCTTACCCTAACTTCGTTATCTGATACCTTTTCCCTTGCTTCGGTTTTAAGCGTTCGTCTTAGAACCAACCTGTCCTCCTACAAAATAAATACGAAACTCAGCCACACTGTTATCACTGCAAATCAGCGACACCTTCATTCGGAGGTCAATATTTACTGCTGTCTCATTTCACATTATCAGCTACCGTGCTCTCTGGTGGCCGCTAGAAATCACTATTATTATAAACTGCTGCAACATCCGCCAATATGAAATAAAAACAGGAAGATTCAGGAAATTCTATCATCCACAAACAAACGACAATAAGGAATGCAACTGTTGGGACAAACGTTAATGCAAGCAGGTTGCAAAATCTTTGTCTGAAAATCTTGCTGCAATTGTTTTGCTTTTATTGAGCACACACATTGAGTTCAATGAAGAACCAATCCCCAACTAGGAGAAGGGAATCCTTGGCTTTGAAGATGCGTTGAGAATGTTCATTGGATTCATCACAGTACTGGGACGACTGTCCTCTGGGAGCAAATGAGTAAAATCATTCAATGTCGAATGGGGTTTCCAAACATCAGCGGTGAAGGGAATGTCTCCATTCACAAATTAAACGTTGGGTAGGATTTAATACAGGGACACACGAACAAACCAGACAAGAACACAGAAAGATGATAAACAACAGATGATAATTAATTTTTGGAAAGTTTTGATTTTAGATCCACGGTGGTCTTTGGCAATGGGTATTTCATGTCCACAACCAGTCTGCACAGAAAACGTCTGCAGCCCCACTGTGATGTGACTGAATCTCAGTTACCTTTAGGAAAAGCTGAGACTCACTCATGTCAAGGGGATTTAGGGATGCTGGCCTTGCAAACCTTTTCCCAAATTCCTTGGAAGTACAAAGAAGGTTTTATGGCGAGGTTGTTCATGATCTGGTTAGATAATAATGAATGTTGTTTGAATTTATGAATAGGGAAATTGTATTACAAAGCAAAGAGTTCATAGTGGAACTGTAAAATCTAAAGGTCAAACTCAGTGCAAACATTGTTTTTAATCTTTGCCCTCACTCTCCAACAAAAAAGTAAAGACATTAGAGAGGGCACAGCCACAATTTCCTGTATAGAAAGGCATGAGGAAACTCAGGGTTGAGGTTTACTGAGGCGTAAAAACATTAGAAATGATACAAACCGGTTTTATGGGGATGATAGACAGAATGAGGGATTTTATTCACATGATTTTGAAAATGCTGTACCGGAAACATGCAAGTTTGGGGAGTAAACGAAAAATATCTTTCACGTAACACAAGGTTTGAAGTGACTAAATCAACGGTATTCCCTCTTTTGAGTAAATCAATAAATAAAGTCTCAGATTCAAAACCATTGGGCAATGATCCAGAAAAACTTGGGTCAGAGTTTCTTCTGCTCAAGAGCTATTTAAATCCAGAACGAATTTCCAGAAAGAATGATAGAAGCTGAGTCCAGGGTGTTTCATAAGACGCATGAACTAGAACACAAGTAGGGAATTTACCATTGGGAGAAAGTCAAAGTGTGTGTAAAAATTTCGAATTTTGTTGACTTATCAAAAAAGACTTTTCATGAACACGTCCAGCTGGATAAGATGGAATATAAAATGTTCATGAATATGAAAGGTATGGCATATTATTCAACGTGAAACATTGTAAATGGATATGATCTTCTAGAAGATTACAAACAAAAGTTACTTCCAAATGAGAAGGAATTGAATTGTCGCTAGGAGACATAATGCCTGCTTTAAATATTTGACCACATTTACATTATGTTACATACATTTCATGCTCTCTGATCTCCATCCATTAAATTCTCAAAGTTGTCTCTACCTTTTTTAGCCCTCTGTTCTTTCCTACAGCACGCAATTTTAAGCTGAAAGAAGCTCTGACCAAAACTGAATGCAATATTCGAACTGTCCCTTGTGATCAATCTAATTCCTTTTTGATTATTACAATGACTTTTGCGAGTTTACAGCAAATTGAGTAAGACGAAATGGGCTCAACATGTTTTGTTTTCTCTGAATTTATCGCAGTGCGCATGGGAAACGCATTCATTTGTTGAAAAATTATTTTCTGTTCTCTGTCCACACGTTGTCACGGTTTAAAAATTTGCAGCATGTTTGAGTCATTTTCCAGAAAAGATCGTTTCTCAATTCAAAAAACAGGTACTTTCCAATCAACTTGGCTTTGCTCAACGCCTTCCGTTCTGAAACTTCAACACAATGACAAATTGAAGCTGCTCCATGTGAGGGTCAAATTTAAAACCTCTACTCAACACAGCCTACTACATTGGCACAGAGATACCATCCACCTGCTGCACTGGATCCACGCATTAATGCTTACAGCCACATTCCTGGTTGTATCAAAACGGATGGGAAAACGAGTATCTCTGCTTCCACAGCTGGTACCTGGAATTATATGAACGCGTTTACCAGTGGTTCCAACGTTCTATGCGGAAATGGATGAGTTGCTCATTGCTAAGATGAGTTAACTATTTAATAACATAATTGCAATATTTACGTCCACTAACCCCTGGACTTTTCTATTTTGATTTTAATCCGTAGAAATATTTTAATTTTAATTTTGAACAGACTCAATGACTGATCTCAACAGGGCCTGCGGAATCAATTAGAACATTTCATAACACTCTGAGTTCTTCCATCTCACTCCGCTGTTTGGGAAGTGTTCCCGTTGTGGGAGATTCACTTCCCTGTGTATCTGCTGCTGCTCCCAACTTGCCCTGTGGTACTACACATACTTTCCCTCTGCCATTTGCTCACTGTGTTTCTGTGATCGTACAGTGACGTGGTGTCACTCGGCCCAGAAAAAGAACACAGGCAAGGTTGAGCAAAATAAACTTTATTGTAAAGTGTCGCTCCAGTCGTTTTTTGCGTTGTTCAATTCAATTTTCATTTCGTCTTATTTAAGATTTTGAAATTGTCCGCTCTGTACATAAGCGCGATCGTCAAAAATATCTGTCCAGAAGAGAGGGAGTGCTAGTTCTGCCACTGAGCACTGTGGACTGTCCTCGAGTCGGGAAAACAATTCTTCAGAAATAGTGTTACATCGCCCCCGTCACGAGGCTTTCCATTCCAACAGCTCCAATTCTTGATAAAATTCAATTCAACAGATCTTGTTACTTCGTCATTTCTTTATTTCAGTTCAGATCATGTGAGCAGAATGCCACATTGGGAATGCGTTTGCCCCATCGAGCAGAGGTGAGGCCATTCTTTGTGAACAGGACTGTGCTATTTATCATTTCACCAACAGCAGGGAGAAGAATCCGCTTCTATGCACAACTTACTCAACTCAGTTAAACATATGGTCAGAAGTGCAAAGCATGTGCAACGAGGTATCTGAGAGGTTAAAGTGATTGACTACTGACTCATTGGCCTCTGCAGGCGTGGGATTGAATCGCACTCTCGTCGCTTATGGAGTGCAGTCGTTGATGGCGCTGCTTTTGTTTGGGTGTCGGCTAAATTGGAGGTCGACTGGTCAGTTTATCGCCATCGATGCTGCAGTAAAGTCTCCATTAATTAGTCGAATCTGTCGCTAAAACGGTATTGAAATGCAGACTGACTTCGGATAGTGAATAGGAACACGGTTTTCCTTTCAAAGACATGTTATTGTGAGCTTTTATCGAATGAATGAGATCCAGGAAAAGCAAATAACGAGAGATGGCAAGCGCATGTTTATCCAATGTATTGTTAATGAGTCTTTTGTCAGATGAAACCTGTAGCAGAGTGGGTAGAAGTGATTCATCTTAGTGACAAAAGCACAGACAGACAGCAGAAAATAATGGAGATATTTCGAAAGGGGCAGAGGAAGGGTTCAGGGACACCGAGTACTGGCTGTAAATGCACAGCAGAGAACTTGGTAATGTAGGTATTGTGCATGGGCATGGACACAGTTACATGTTCAGGGACACCGAGTACTGGCTGTAAATGCACAGCAGAGAACTTGGTAATGTAGGTATTGTGCATGGGCATGGACACAGTTACATGTTGGTCTCTCCCTTTCTCATTGCTCTTGCCAGTGATGAATGCTGAACATGAGACGCAGACAAAGACAAGAAGTGGGAAGCAAGCTCCCTCTCTTTATTAACAATTGGAGCAGACGTCATATTAACTGCAGGGACTGACCAAAACTGTGGATCAATAACCGCTGACTAATGTAGAACAAACATGTGAAATTATTTAAATTTCGTTTATTCTCTTGTCATTAATAGGTCGTTAGTTCTAACAACGGTGTTGCCAATAGAAGACAACGCCTCATTTCATGTTGGATAACAACATTATCGAACATTTTTCAAATTGAGATCTATTGTAATCATTTTACGCATTTAACATGTTCAATTTAATGAATACAAACCTCATTCCCTCACAGGAAATAAAACTGCTGATTTCCTCAAATACATTCTCCTTGCTAAATAGCAGTTACACAGCATGAATCATATGATGTAATATTTATTGAAAATCCGCCATTTAGAACTATTACCTTATGTCGCATTGAGTGCAATAGGCACATGCTAAACAAGTCTTTGGAATGAAAGTCTTTCACAAAGTATACTTGGGTGTTGATTAAAAATAAGGTAAGGTTCTCATGGTGCGGATAATACACCTGCATTTAGATACAACTTTAATAGTGCAACTATTCTGTGGCCCCCGGGGATGCAATCTGTGAGCGCACGGTACTTCTAAAATCGTATAGAGGCGCATGAGATGCCCGGGCTTCAGCTCAAATAGCACCTTGAGCACCTTCTATTGACATAGAACATAGAACATAGAAGAATACAGCGCAGTACAGGCCCTTCGGCCCTCGATGTTGCGCTGATCCAAGCCCACCTAACCTACACTAGCCCACTATCCTCCATAAGCCTATCCAATGCCCGCTTAAATGCCCATAATGAGGGAGAGTCCACCACTGCTACTGGCAGGGCATTCCATGAACTCACGACTCGCTGAGTAAAGAACCTACCCCTAACATCTGTCCTATACCTAGCTCCCCTTAATTTAAAGCTATGCCCCCTTGTAATAGCTGACTCCATACGTGGAAAAAGATTCTCACTGTCAACCCTATCTAAACCCGTAATCATCTTATACACCTCTATCAAGTCACCCCTAAACCTTCTTTCCTCCAATGAAAACAACCCCAAGTGCCTCAGCCTTTCCTCATACGATCTTTCTACCATACCAGGCAACATCCTGGTAAACCTCCTCTGCAACCGTTCCAGTGCCTCCATATCCTTCCTATAGTATGGCGACCAAAACTGCACACAATACTCCAGATACAGCCGCACCAGAGTCTTATACAACTGCAACATGATCTCAGTACATGGAGTCGCTGGGAGCATTGGGGCATCAGGCTTGGACCGCCACCCTCACATGGAGCAGTTTCTATTGACATGGCGCAGCAGGGAGCATTGGGACACCAGACGGTAAGCTCCAACCGCACCTGGAGAAGCTTCTATTGACATGGAGCAGGGAATACTGGGACATCAGGCTGGGAGCTCAAAATTCACCTGGAGCAAGTTCTATTGACATTGATCAGCGGGGAGCATTGGGACATCAACCTGGGATCACAAAACTCACCTAGAGCAGCTTTTATTGACATGGCAGGGAGCATTGGAACATCAGGCTGGGATCTCCAACTTTACCTCGTGCACCTCGAACTCATGCAGCTCATGGTTATTTTATGAAATCAAAACCGAACATACATTCTTACACACCACATAATATTTTTGCAGCTGAAAAGCGTCTCAGAAGATAGATTCAGATAACCATTGATTTATGTCTGGATTCATGGGCTATCCTTATCTGCTGCGAAATTGATATTGTAGCCAGCATTTCCCAGCAGCTGTACAAGCAGGAGAGGGATGACGGAACCCTTTCCCTGGGAACGTACTTCTGTTACTTTGCAGGCACATATGTGAAAACGTATGAAAGTGCACAAAAAGGTCGCATGGCACAGTGAGCTAAACAGGTGCGTTGTGGTTTTTGAATCTCGGTTATGTGAATTCGAATGACTGTGCTGCCATGTCAGTGGATCAACTGTAATGCTACAGCATGTTGAAATGTGGGTCAAAGTTAA
Source organism: Chiloscyllium plagiosum (assembly GCF_037043375.1). NCBI lineage: Eukaryota > Metazoa > Chordata > Chondrichthyes > Orectolobiformes > Hemiscylliidae > Chiloscyllium > Chiloscyllium plagiosum. The sequence continues at coordinate 54,328,335 of NW_028270172.1, read as the reverse complement.
AAAGTTGGGGTTTGCTTCTCAAAGTCTTGACAGTGGTGGGTGCGAATATAGACTCAGGCAAAGGGGTCAGTGCCGGTGCTGACATAACACTGTTCGCCTCCCATACGAAACATCGCGGGATCAAGCAGCTCGACCGCTGCTGTTTCGTTTCAGAAAAGTTGAGTTTTCACTAGAGCCGAATGCAGACTCTTATACCATCGCTGTTGTGAAACAAAGTCGTGTGGTGACTCGACTCGTCGTTATTTGGTGTTTTGGTGAATGGGAAACTGTTTGTGATGTCATGTGTTCCATCATATCCATCATTTCTGTCCGAGAGACAGAAGGGAAAGATAATCTAATCGAGACTGGGATTGATGAAATTCACTGTTTATGGCACATTCTCATTATGTTCCTTCTGTCGCTCTTTCCAAAACTTTCTGCTATGTGGTTGCGCACTAAGGCTGAGGTAGAAGCGAAGGCAAAGTTTGGGTTTGCCCTGCGGTTAAGTCACTGGATCCAAATTCCGGCCGTGAGGTGTGAGTTCGCATCCCACCACTGCTAGTTTTACTGATCAACTCGAACGACCCAGTTCGTTAAACTGCTGCTTCGATCCCTGCTGTATTGATGTTCAAAACAAAAGGAGAATGGGTTTGTCTGCCGTGGAATTAACTGTGGTGTGGGAAAGTACTGAATAGTTCAAGGTGTCTGTGCTGTCATGATCGTGTTCGCCTCCCACGTGGAAAATCGCAAACAGCTGGACTGTTGCATTTTGTTCCAGGCAAGTTGAGTTTTTACTGGAACCGAATGGAGACTGTTGGTTCATCGCTTTTGTGAAACAAAGTCCTACGGTGAATCGACTCGTCGTTATTTGGTTTTCTGACCAATGGGAAAATCGTTCCAATGAATTTCGATGTGATATGTTCTTGAATTTCTCCCATTTCCATCATTTCCATCCTGGAGACATCGGAAGGGAAAGGTAATCTTATCGAGACTGTGATTGGTGAAATTCATTTTTTTATGGCCCATTCTTATAATGTTCTTTCTTTCTCTCTTTTCAGCATTGTCTGGCAAGTGGTGGTGCACTAAGGCTGCACTATGTTTGAAAGAGTAGTTTGGAATTGCCCTGTTGTTAGTTGTGAGATTACTTTCTGACTCATGCCCTTGGACTGTCTCACATTTAGTATTCATGCTTCGCTGTGTCAGAAAAAGCGTTAGGTAGAGGGGGTCATAGATCAGAGTTATAGGGAAGTAGTAACTCCAAAGATGGCAGATAGATGGGTGACAGTGAGGGGGACTGGGAGGAAGCAGCCAGTGCAGGGACCCCCTGCGGCCGTTCCCCTCAAGAACAAGTATACCGTTTTGGATACTTGTGGGGGGGATGACTTACCAGGGGTAAGTAACGGGGCTCAGGTCTCTGGCACGGAGCCTGTCCCCGTTACTCAGAAGGGAAGGGTGAAGAAGAGCAGAGCAGTAGTAATTGGGGACTCGATAGTTCGGGGCACAGATAGGCGGTTTTGTGGGAACGAGAGAGACTCACGTTTGGTATGTTGCCTCCCAGGTGCAAGGGTACGTGATGTCTCTGATCGTGTTTTCCGGGTCCTGGAGGGGGAGGGTGAGCAGCCCCAAGTCGTGGTCCATATTGGCACCAACGACATAGGTAGGAGGAGTGCCGAGGATGTTAGACAGGCTTTCAGGGAGCTAGGTTGGAAGCTCAGAGTTAGAACGAACAGAGTTGTTGTCTCTGGTTTGTTACCCGTGCCACGTGATAGAGATTCGAGGAATAGGGAAAGAGAACACTTAAATGCGTGGCTACAGGGATGGTGCAGGAGGGAGGGATTCCGGTTTTTGGATAACTGGGGTTCTTTCTGGGGACGGTGGGACCTCTATAAACAGGATGGTCTACACCTGAACCTGAGGGGCACCAGTATCCTTGGGGGGAGGTTTGCTAGTGCTCTTGGGGGGGGTTTAAACTAACTCTGCAGGGGCATGGGAACCCAGATTGTAGCTTCAGGGTGCAGGGCCTGGAGTGTAGGGAGGTTAGGAACATGGCATCAATTTCCAAGGAGGGTGTCTGTAAACAGGAAAGTGGCTTGAAGTGTGTATAAATCAATGCAAGAAGTATACGAAATAAGGTAGGTGAACTTGCAGCGTGGGTTGGTACCTGGGACTTCGATGTTGTGGCTATTACGGAGACATGGCTAGAACATGGACAGGATTGGCTGTTGCAGGTTCCAGGATTTAAATGTTTTAGTAGGGTCAGAGGTGGGGGTAAAAGAGGGGGAGGTGTGGCATTGCTTGTCAAAGATAGTATTACAGTGGTGGAAAGGACGATGGATGAGGACTTGCCATCTGAGGTAGTTTGGGCTGAGGTTAGGAATAGGAAAGGTGAGGTCACCCTGTTAGGAGTCTTTTACAGGCCTCCTAATAGTCCTAGAATCATTGAAGAAAGGATAGGGAAGGTGATTCAGGAGATGAGTGACAGTAATAGGGTGGTTGTTATGGGGGACTTTAACTTTCCTGATATTGATTGGGAAAGCTATAGCTCAAGTTCGTTAGATGGGTCAGTGTTTGTTCAATGTGTGCAGGAGAGTTTCCTGACACAATATGTAGACAGGCCAACAAGAGGTGAGGCCATACTGGATTTGGTTCTGGGTAACGAACCAGGCCAGGTGTTAGAATTAGAGGAAGGTGAGCACTTTGGGGATAGTGACCATAATTCGGTGATTTTTACTCTCGTGATGGAGAGGGATAAGTGTGTACTACAGGGCAAGAGTTATAGCTGGGGTCAGGGAAATTATGATGCGGTGAGGCATGACTTAGGATGTGTGGCTTGGAAAAGTAGACTCCAAGGCAAGAGTGTAAATGATATGTGGAGCTTGTTCAAGGAGCAACTATTGAGTGTCCTTGATAATTATGTACCTGTCAGGCAGGGAGGAAAGGGTCGTGCGAGGGACCGTGGTTTAATAAGGAATTGGAATCCCTTGTTAAATGGAAGAGGGCGGCCTATCTCAAGATGAGACGTGAAGGTTCAATTGGGGCGATTGAGAGTTATAGGGTAGCCAGGAAGGACCTGAAGAGAGAGCTAAGAGCAGCAAGGAGGGGACATGAAAGGTCCTTAGTCGGTAGGATTAGGGAAAACCCTAAGGCTTTCTATCGGTATGTTAGGAATAAAAGAATGACTAGGGTAGGAATAGGTCCAGTCAAGGATAGTAGTGGGAAGTTGCATGTGGAGGCGGAAGAGATTGGGGAGACACTGAATGAATACTTTTCTTCAGTATTTACTCAGGAACAGGGCCTTGTCGTCGATGTGAATACTGAGTCACAAATAAGTAGAATGGATGGCTTTGAGGTATGTAGAGAAGAGGTGTTGGAAATCCTGGAAAAGGTGAAAATAGATAAGTCCCCTGGGCCTGATGGCATTTATCCTAGGATTCTCTGGGAAGCAAGGGAGGAGATTGCAGAGCCATTGGCCTTGATTTTTATGTCCTCTTTGTCTACAGGAGTAGTGCCAGAAGACTGGAGGATAGAAAATGTGGTTCCCTTGTTCAAAAAGGGGAGTAGGGATAACCCTAGTAACTATAGGCCGGTGAGTCTCACTTCTGTTGTGGGCAAAGTCTTAGAGAGAATTGTAAGGGATAGGATTTATGCACATCTGGATAGGAATAAATTGATCAAGGATAGTCAGCATGGTTTTGTGAAGGGCAGGTCGTGCCTCACAAACCTTATTGAATTCTTTGAAAAGGTGACGAAGGAGGTTGATGAGGGAAAGCGGTAGATGTGGTATATATGGATTTTACTAAGGCGTTTGATAAGGTTCCCCATGGTAGGCTACTGCAGAAAATACGGAGATATGGCATTGAGGGTGAGTTGGAGGTTTGGATTAGGAATTGGCTGGATGGTAGTAGTTGATGGCAAAGTTTCTTCATGGAGTGCCGTCACTAGCGGTGTTCCGCAAGGATCTGTTTTGGGACCATTGCTGTTTGTCATTTTTATAAATGACCTGGAAGAGGGGTTAGAAGGTTGGGTGAGCAAGTTTGCGGATGATACGAAAGTCGGAGGAGTTGTTGACAGTGAGGAAGGATGTGGCAGGTTACAGCGGGATATAGAGAAGCTGCAGAGCTGGGCAGAAAGGTGGCAAATGGAATTCAATGTAGCTAAGTGTGAGGTGATTCACTTTGGGAAGAATAACAAAAAGATGGGGTACTGGGCTAATGGTCGGATACTTGGTAGTGTGGATGAGCAGAGGGATCTTGGTGTCCATGTACACAGATCTCTGAAAGTTGCCACCCAAATAAATAGTGCGGTGAGGAAGGCATATGGCGTATTGGCTTTTATTGGTAGAGGAATTGAGTTCCGGAGTCCTGAGGTCATGATGCAGTTGTATAAGACTCTGGTGCGGCCGCATCTGGAATATTGTGTGCAGTTTTGGTCGCCATACTATAGGAAGGATGTGGAGGCACTGGAACGGGTGCAGAGGAGGTTTACCAGGATGTTGCCTGGTATGGAAGGAAGATCGTATGAGGAAAGACTGAGACACTTGGGGCTGTTTTCATTAGAGAAAAGAAGGTTTAGGGGTGACTTGATTGAGGTGTACAAGATGATTAGGGGGTTAGATAGGGTTAACAGTGTGAACCTTTTCCCGCGTATGGAGTCGGGTATTACAAGGGGGCATAGCTTTAAATTAAGGGGGGGTAGATATAGGACTGAAGTTAGGGGTAGGTTCTTCACTCAGCGAGTCGTAAGTTCATGGAATGCCCTGCCAGTAGCAGTGGTGGACTCTCCCTCTTTATGGGCATTTAAGCGGGCATTGGATAGGTATATGGAGGATAGTGGGTTAGTATCGGTTAGGTGGTCTTGGATCGGCGCAACATCGAGGGCCAAAGGGCCTGTACTGCGCTGTATTCTTCTATGTTCTATGTTCTATGTATGCCAGTTTTGTTTGTGTTCCGTGTTAAATGCTTTTTGTTTTGCGATTCGCTCAATACATTACGAGTTAACAGGGTTTCTGAGGTAACTTTCAGCAGCAAAAATCCTCAACTGATGATCTGGGAAAATTTCACGGAGTATGGTCAGTCGGAGCAAAAGTAAGTTCGTTTCTGCAGTGTTTCACAATATTACCTTTCCTGTGAGCAGTGGAACAGACTAAATGATTGTGCCACAGACTGCGACGGCAAGCTCCGCTAAAAAGTAATCATTTAAAGCCGGTGTAAGCAACACGAGTTATTGGGGTACACCGATACACTTCGGTGTATCTCGTCCATGCTCACCACATAGCCAAAATTAAACAAGTCCCGTTCCCCAGCATTTGGCCCCAATCCCTCTAAACCCATCCTATCCAGAAACTCATCCGATTACCTTTGCAATTTTCTGAGCCTCCTCCACTTCCTCTGGTAGCTCATTCCATACACGCACAACCATCTGTGTGGGAAATGTGCCTCAGGTCCTTGGTCAATTTCGGCCCACTCAACTTAAACCTATGCTCTCGAGTTTTCCACTTACCCCAACTTGGGTAAAACACGTAAATACTCAGTTTACAACCCTTCCATAAGATCATGTCGCAGCCGTTATGCTGCAGTGAAAGTCTTCCCAGCCTATTCCACCTCGCCCTACGGTCCAAACATTGACGACATCCTTGTCATCAATTTCACGTGTCTTTTTTTTTACGTTTTCAAGATGTCAATTACGCTGGACAACAACGAGCTCTTGGAAGCAAAAAGGTGAAACGTAGAATGCCTTCAACTTTCAGTGCTGGATGCCACTGAGCCGCAGCCGGGTGGAGTCCGGCTTGTTTTTGTAGTGTAGTGGTCATCACGTTCGCCTCACACGCGAAAGGTCCCCAGTTCGAAACTGGACAGAAACTGCTTTGTTCTTCTACTGCAGCCTTTTACATAGACAAGAACCAAGCTTTTTGCTTGCTTTCCCATCTGCAAACCTGCCCTCGAATTTGCTGGAACAAATCTGCTCTAGTAGTGAAATGTAATGCAAGTCCATTTAATTACTGTGCAAAGCATTGTAAAGTTTTTCTCCAACCTGGTTTGGATCATATGCCATTCTGTTTGAGAGTGTCGTTACCGCGTTCTGATCCTTCCACGAAAAGCAGGACCACATTTGCATTCCTTGCGCATGCGGCTCGGTTCAAAGACAGGGAAGAAGCTGATGCGCTGGTGTCACAGCGCACCACGAATTCCTGAACTTGTCTGTCTGTCAAATGTATCCCAAAGTCGTCTCTGAAAGGCCTCATTTGGAAGCTGGATTAGTGGTGCTGGAAGAGCACAGCAATTCAGGCAGCATCCGAGGAGCTTCGAAATCGACGTTTCGGGCAAAAGCCCTTCATCAGGAATAAAGGCAGAGAGCCTGAAGCGTGGAGAGATAAGCTAGAAGAGGGTGGGGGTGGGGTTAGAGTAGCATAGAGTACAATAGGTGAGTGGGGGAGGAGATAAAGGTGATAGGTCAGGGAGGAGAGGGTGGAGTGGATAGGTGGAAAAGGAGCTGGGCAGGTCGGACAAGTCCGGACAAGTCAAGGGGACAGTTTTGCTGGAGGTTAGAAACTAGGATGATGTGGGGGAAGGAGAAATGAAGAAGCTGTTGAAATCCACATTGATGCCCTAGGGTTGAAGTGTTCCGAGGCGGAAGATGAGGCGTTCTTCTTCCATGCGTCTGGTGGTGAGGGAGCGGCAGTGAAGGAGGCCCAGGACCTCCATGTCCTCAGCAGAGTGGGAAGGGGAGTTGAAATGTTGAGCCACGGAGCGGTTTGGTTGATTGGTGCGGGTGTCTCGGCATCATCAGCGTGGGTGTAGGAGCTGCATGAGCCGCATGGCTAATGGTGTTTCCGAGGCCAGGGGAATCTGCTGGAATGTTCGAGGTGCGCTGGTTATGGAGGTGGGTAGATAAAAGTTTGTTGTACTTACAGTTTTTGATGTTTGAGATGGAATTGAAGTATTGTTTGTTGAGAGTATGGATTCTCCTGAGGATGTAGTACAGAGTGGGTCCTTTGCAATTCTGAGAGAGTGTGGCCCTCAGCTGAGGCAGGGCAGACTGTAGAGAGGTTAGGTGCCGGCGCATTGCTGCAAGCGTGGAGCGGAAGATATTGAAGGAGAACTGTTGCTGGTGTTTTTGAATCTGTAGTCTGTACTGTTTGTCCTGTTCGGGTCTGAACTCTGCTGGTTTAAAGGTGGTCCGGAGTCCGCGTGGGATGAGTTGGTTACGGAGGCAGGCACTGAGGAAGCAAATGTGGTTGTAGTAGCGGGTTTGTTTCAGGACATGGTTGAAGAGCTTCAGGGCAGAGGAAATGACCTGGGAGTTGCAGTGGGAGAGAGACTCCCTGAGATTGTTGTCGAGAGAGGAGGAAAACTTCTTCAAGGCAGGCATCCTTGCAAGAGGATTCACAGTAGGGTTAAAATCAACGAGGTAAAAACAATAAGTGCAGATGCTGGAAACCAGATTCTGGATCAGTGGTGCTGGAAGAGCACAGCAATTCAGGCAGCATCCGAGGAGCTTCGAAATCGACGTTTCGGGCAAAAGCCCTTCATCAGGAATAAAGGCAGAGAGCCTGAAGCGTGGAGAGATAAGCTAGAGGAGGGTGGGGTGGGGATAGAGTAGCATAGAGTACAATAGGTGAGTGGGGGAGGAGATGAAGGTGATAGGTCAGGGAGGAGAGGGTGGACTGGATAGGTGGAAAAGGAGCTGGGCAGGTCGGGCAAGTCCGGACAAGTCAAGGGGACAGTTTTGCTGGAGGTTAGAAACTAGGATGAGGTGGGGGAAGGGGAAATGAGGAAGCTATTGAAATCCACATTGATGCCCTGGGGTTGAAGTGTTCCGAGGCGGAAGATGAGGCGTTCTTCTTCCATGCATCTGGTGGTGAGGGAGCGGCGGTGAAGGAGGCCCAGGACCTCCATGTCCTCGGCAGAGTGGGAGGGGGAGTTGAAATGTTGAGCCACGGAGCGGTTTGGTTGATTGGTGCGGGTGCAGAGAAGCCTGGTAGTGTGGCCGAGCAGTCTAAGGTGCTCGATCCCGGTTCCAGTCTCGCAAGGGGCGTGCGTTCGAATCCCACCATTGTCTTTTCTGCTGACCACCTCCAACGCTGCAGCTTGTTAAAATGCTGTTTCGGTCGCCACGATATTGATGTTGAAAACAAAAGAAAAATGGATTTGCTTCCCGGGGAATTAACTGTGGTGTGGGATAGTGCCAAATATCTCAAAGTGTCTCTGCTCTCATGATTGTGTTTGCCTCCCGCGCGGAAGATCCCAAACCGCTCTGCTGTTCCGGTCAAGTTGAGCGTTTACTATTATTTCATCGCTGTTGTGAAACAAAGTCCTGCGGTGACTCGACTCGTCGTTATTTGGTTTTCTGACCAATGGGAAAATCGTTCCAATGAATTTCGATGTGATATGTTCTTGAATTTCTCCCATTTCCTTCATTTCCATCCTGGAGACATCGGAAGGGAAAGGTAATCTTATCGAGACTGTGATTGGTGAAATTCACTTTTTTATGGCCCATTCATATTATGTTCTTTCTTTCTCTCTTTTCAGCATTGTCTGGCAAGTGGTGGTGCACTAAGGCTGCACTATGTTTGAAAGACTAGTTTGGAATTGCCCTGTTGTTTGTTGTGAGATTACTTTCTGACTCATTCCCTCGGACTGTCTCACATTTAGCATTCATGCTTCGCTGTGTCTGAAAATGCGTTAGGTATGCCAGTTTTGTTTGTGTTCCGTGTTAAATGCTTTCTGTTTTGCGATTCGCTCAATACATTACGAGTTAACAGGGTTTCTGAGGTAACTTCCAGCAGCAAAAATCTGGGAAAATTGCATGGAGTATGGTCAGTCGGAGCAAAAGTAAGGAATTCGTTCGTTTCTGTAGTGTTTCACAATACTACCTTTCCCGTGAGCAGTGGAACAGACTAAATGATTGTGCCACAGACTGCGACGGCAAGCTCCGCTAAAAAGTAATCCTTTAAAGCCGGTGTAAGCAACACGACGTTATTGGGGTACACAGCGTGGAAACAGATACTTTGGTGTATCTCGTCTATGCTCACCACATAGCCAAAATTAAACAAGTCCTGTTCCCCAGCATTTGGCCCCAATCCCTCTAAACCCATCCTATCCAGAAAATCATCCAATTACCTTTGCAATTTTCTGAGCCTCCTCCACTTCCTCTGGTAGCTCATTCCATACACGCACAACCTTCTGTGTGGGAAATGTGCCTCAGCCCACTCTCCTTACACCTGTGCTCTCGAGTTTTCCACTCACCCCAACTTGGTTAAAACACGTAAATACTCAGTTTACAACCCAATGTCGCAGCCGTTACGCTGCAGTGAAAGTCGTCCCAGCCTCTTCCACCTCGCCCTACGGTCCAAACATTAACGACATCCTTGTCATCAATTTCACGTGTCTTTTTTTTACGTTTTCAAGATGTCAATTACGCTGGACAACAACGAGCTCTTGGAGGCAAAAAGGTGAAACGTAGAATGCCTTCAACTTTCAGTGCTGGATGCCACTGAGCCGCAGCAGGATGGAGTCCGGCTTGTTTTTGTAGTGTAGCGGTCATCACGTTCGCCTCACACGCGAAAGGTCCCCAGTTCGAAACTGGACAGAAACTGCTTTGTTCTTCTACTGCAGCCTTTTACATGGACAAGAACCAAGCTTTTTGCTTGCTTTCCCATCTGCAAACCTGCCCTCGAATTTGCTGGAACAAATCTGCTCTCGAAGTGAAATGTAATGCAAGTCCATTTAATTACTGTGCAAAGCATTGTAAAGTTTTTCTCCAACCTGGTTCGGATCATATGCCATTCTGTTTGAGAGTGTCGTTACCGCGTTCTGATCCTTCCACGAAAAGCAGTACCGCATTTGCATTTCTTGCGCATGCGGCTCGGTTCAAAGACAGGGAAGAAGCTGATGCGCTGGTGTCACAGCGCACCACGAATTCCTGAACTTATCTGTCTGTCAAATGTACCCCAAAGTCGTCTCTGAAAGGCCTCATTTGGAAATGGTCTGTCGTTATTCAACGTGCGAGAATTGGCACCAGAGGTCCTGAATCATGTTTAGGAGCAGTTCGCACGTTAGTTGCTCATTCAATCAGCAACAGCAATGAAAGAAATTACACTCTCAGAGGAACCTTTGGACTTGTCCTTTCATAGCGTCGCTAGTATTAAGGTGCGTCCCGAGATCTCAGCCATGTTGGAACTGAAACGGAGGAATCGACAGAGAGGCTACAGAATGACATCGCATCCATCTGGTTTTCTTTAAATCACTGACGAGCAGGAAAATGTAAACGGGGAGAACGAGTGGAGAAGTGAGGCAGTTGCAGCTCTTGTGAAACTCCTTCTTTGTGATTCAGTCAGCCACAAGAGACGTGAAGGTGACTCAGGCGTGAGAGCTCTTCACATCGAGAACAAAAAGCACTCAAGGGCAGTTAGTACCTCTTCCGGAGTGGGGGTGGGGTGAGGTAATTACCTTTTGACTTCTGTTACTATGTTCAGAAACTGCCTTTTAGATTGAGGTGAACAGAAACTGCATTTCTAATAAGCACCATGGAATTTAGCAAACTTTATTGAGTCGCTTCTCGTCGATTCCCACACAGGTTTCCAACTCAGTTGGTATCCATGTGGCTCATGTCCAGGAGTAAACATCTCTGCAGCAAATTGCACGGTTAAGGTAAAAGGCAAGGAAAGTGGCATCTCGAACTGGCCCAGAGGTCAGAGCATCCTCACAATGTGATCTGTCATTCTCGGATTGTAATGCTACCTCCGGTTTTAGGGTGGAGAACATTCTTTGGGACTCTTATTCTGCAAAACAGACACAGTGACTGAAACTATGCTGCACGGTATGATGTGGAAGACGACCTGCTCAGCTTTGTGCATTTTCCCTGTAGTCCGGTGTGTTTCGTGTTCCGTGTCCTGTTTCGAGCAATGGGTGAAATCATTTAGCAAAGCAAGAATCGAAATTGCAGTAATGTCAAGCAGCTCATGGTTATTTGACCAAATCATAAGCGAACATATATTCTCACGCACTCACAGATACATTTGTAGCTGAAAAGAGTCTGAGAAGATAGACTCAGTTTACCATTGATTTTTGTCTGGATTGATGGGCTATGATTATCTGCTGCGAAATTGACATTGTAGCCGGGCACAGCTCAGCACTGTGCGAGTCCGAGAGGGATCATTGAACCCTTTTCATGTGACTTTGCATCAGTTGTAATGCAGGAGTACAATTGGAAATGCAAGGAAAGGGGGTGCGGGGCCGGCTGGTAGTGTGGCCGAGCGGTCTAAGGTGCTCGTTCCAGGTTCCAGTACGGAACTCAATCAATCTTTTTCAATAATGGGGATGTTGTATTTATTTCTGGTTGATATTGAGCTTTTTCGACAAGTAGCCAATTGGCCATTCAATTCCATCATCATCTTTCTGCATCAATACATCTCCGACCACTATACCCCGAGTATCAAACAAAATTTTAAAAGGATTTCAAAATATTTGGTGCAGCTAAAACTGATGCAGTGATTAAATCTGCTCTAAAATTCTATGTTCTGGGTTCTTATTCAATAAATCAATCAGTGGTGCCAATACGCTGCTGAAGTTTGCGACAAACTTCTGATTGCATCCATCCTTCCATGTCCAATGTAATGTCCCAAAAACATTACCTCTGCCTTCGCGAATTCTGCTTTCTTTTCGTTTATTACCAGGTTTGCTTCTTGTAATCGTTCAACATGCTCTGACAACTGTAACATGTGAGCTTTCAATCACTTGCTAAAAATCACTACATCATACAGATAAACTGCACAATTTGTTCATCTGGCCACAACTCCGTTCCTGAGTCTTAAATGTGGCTGGAGCATTATTCGTTCACATGACATACTCGATAACGTTTTTGTCATATCTGGTATTTTTACCAGATAGTTTAATTGACTCAACATTTTTTTTAATTTGAAAGGGGCCACTAAACCTGGCTTTAAAGGGATTTCCTACTACTGCTGACAATACTAATACGTCACCCCCACCTGCTTTACTCTATGTTGTGCCCTCTTCTGGTGTTGTTTAGCTAACTGACCTACTCAATGTAATCTCTCCCTCACCTGAAAAATGTGCTGCTGGAAAAGCGCAGCAGGTCAGGCAGCATCCAAGGAGCAGGAGAATCGACGTTTCGGGCATAAGCCCTACTTCTGAAGCCTTTCCTGAAGAAAGGCTTATGCCTGAAAATTCGATTCTCCTGCTCCTTGAATGCTGCCTGACCTGCTGCGCTTTTCCAGCAACACATTTTTCAGCTCTGATCTCCAGCATCTGCAGTCCTCACTTTCTCTCTCCCTCAACTCACATACATAATCCAAGTGTGAGATCTTTGACTTCGGTCCTGTAAATTTATATTTAATAAATTTCAAAAAACCTCACTTCATGTATGAATATTAACTGAAAGGAAGTAAACGGAGTATATTTGTTTGGGGCACCTTCGATGATAAGCAATTTAATGGGACATCTTTATCCCAATCATTTGGCCAACTCTGATAGTACGCTGTTAACATGGTCTTCAGTGTCTGTTGCTAACCTTCCAAGGCTCCCTGAGATTCAGGATGGGGCACACTTGATTTGAAGTGCTGTATGCCTAAGCTATCCATGACTTCCTTAAACAGCTGAGCGGTAAAACGAGACCCTTCGTCTGACTGACTCTCTCTGTGTAGGCAATAGCGAGAAAAGAAAGCAACCAACTCCTCCACCTCCCGTTTTTCCTTAACACTCCGTAACGGAATTGCCTCTGGAAATCTGGAAAACACATACATTATGGTCAGCAAATATTGGTTTCCACTTTTATTTTAGAAAGGGAGCTACACAATTAATCATAACCTACGGGAAAGGTTCTTCGAATGCAGGAATTGGCAACAAAGGTGCGGTTTTATTACTGCCTGTGACTGACCTACTATTTGGCATGTATGACATGTACAACAAAAATTAACCACATCCTTGTGCTTTTCAGGCCACTAGAAATGCTTCTGTACCTTAGCCTGAGTCTGTGTACCTAGGTGACCACCTGCAGTTAGTTTGTGTGCTACCCGTAACACAGTATGCTACCGGTAACATGATCGAGTGCACTTCGGCCCATTTCCCTTCTGAACTAACCTACCGTTTCTCTCCACGTTCAGGTATTTTCCTGCACAATTGCATCAAACAGGGTGTCATGTCAGTTAACTGAACATCAACTCCTTTGTCTTTTTCATTTTATTTCCTTCCTGCTGTAACTTATGACAGTGGGATCTTGTTCGTACACAGTGAGGAAAAATTCCTGGGTATATTTCTTTTAACTCCTCAGTTCCCTAGTTTTCATTTGACTTCTCCACCACAAGGGGTGCCCCTCCTACCTTGGATCCAGCTAAACCTTTCCCAAAAATAAAGCGTATTCCTGGAACTGACAGTCTGTCACTCACTCTCACTTTTACTTCCCCAATTTTGATTTGGAACTCCAACCTGATGTTTCTGTCCCCCAACCTTAATTTCTGTTCCCATTCCACAAATTATCACACTCTTGAGTAACATGTCAGAACGAGTGAAATTACTTCCATCTCTTACTATTAGGGTCTGAGAGAAAGTGAGGACTGCCGATGCTGGAGATCAGAGTTGAAAACTGTGGGGCTGGAAAAGCACAGCAGGTCAGGCAGGATCCGGGAGGCAGGAGTGTTGACGTTTCAGGCACAAGTCCTTCATCAGGAAAGTGGGGGGGGGGGGGTAACGGAGGGGGAAGGGGGCTGAGAAATAAATAAGAGGGTGGGGGTTGAGCTGGGTGGAAGGTAACATGGAAGGTGATAGGTCGATGCAGGTGGGGTGTGGTGATGATAGGTCGGAGAGGAGGGTGAAGTGGATAGGTGGTAGGATAGCTGGATCCCTCAAACTATACAGCATCAACATCAACTTTACCAAATTCCAAACCTCCCCTCCCCAAACCGCATCCCAGATCCAACCGTTCAAATTAGCACCGCCCTCTTGAACTGTCTTAATTGTCCATCTTCCTGCCCACCTACCCACTCCACCCTCCCTTCCGACATATTACAATCACTCCCACCTACATCTTCCTATAGCCTTCCCAGTGAACCTCCTTCCAGCCCAGCTCCTACACTCCTATTTATCTTTCAGCCCCCTTGTCCCCAAGCCACATTCCTGATGATGGGTTTATGCCAGATATGTCGATTGTCCTGTTCTTCAGATGCTGCCTGATCTGTTGTGCTTTTCGGGAACCTCACTTCTCAACTATTAGAGACTGAGCAGATCTCGTATCTCACAAAATTAGAATTTATTGTCCTTTCCCTTCCCCTGCACCCCCCCCCCCTCACCCTTTCTGAGTAAAGTTTATCCACAGAGGCAAATTCTTAACAGAGATCAGGTACTAACTCCATAGCAAGCCCCTGCCTTGGCTGTGCACTCTCCTGCAGTTCCTCGGCACCACTTGGGATCTCCTTTACCAGTTTCACTAATGCCACTGGCTTAGCCTCTTTTACCACATATTTTCAAAAAATGTCTTCTGTCAATGCCCAGCACTGTATCCCCCAGCTTACAGCAGTTAAAACACTTTTTTCCCAGTGCCCTTTTTGTACCCTCAGCACTCTAATTTTAGGTATTCCACTCCCTTATAGTGAGAATACCTGAGGACTTTCACCTCCTTTCAACTCCCTTGGGCTTCTTTCTTTTATTTGTGCTAAACTATTGTCAGTGTGCTCTACTGTTCACTTTGTAGTGTAGGATCTCACCTTCTCCCAATTTCTATCCCTCACCAGATGAAAATCCTCCCAGAAGCTACACTTCATCTCATGCACCAATGCATTTTTACCTGCCATTTCTGCCGTACTTCTCACTGCTTGAACTTTCTATTCATTCACGTGAATTCTTACCGTCTCTGGAAGTGAGTATTTAAACTCCTCCAGCAGAATTATCTCCCTTCGAGCCTCACAAGTCTTATCCAGTTTTAAGGCCAGCACCCATCTATCAAAATGACTGTGGTTAATTCTTTCAAACTAATTTAAGTCTGACCTGGTTTCGACACTATATTTCTGAACCTCTGTCTATGTTCTTCTCGTACCAATGCAGAACAACACAAAATAGCCAGTTTGACATCAGCATAATCTCTTGACCATTCATCTGACAGCGCTGCACATAGCTCACCAGTTGTGCCCATCCGCTACGTCTGAACTAGCATTACCCACAAGTTCACTGGACATACCATCTGCCGAGCCATTTTTTTCAAATGAAATAAAAACAGATTTTGACATTTTTCTCACCGAAATATAGCAATGTATTAACATTGCTGTATACGTCCCTACCTTCTCTCTTCATCTCCATCCTGATGATATTACCTAGTCATAGCGACAAAACTTCTGAAAACAAACCTTCCAGCTCAGCGAGCTAACTTGCATACATGTAAATTGATATTTTTCATTTATTATTTATTATTTTTCATTTGGAAGTTCATTTGGAAGTTCTCTGTCACTCATTGTAACAGATTACCAGGTGAGATGAAACTTAATTTAACTTTCTTTTCTAATTTGCAATTTCTGAGTTTCAAATTATCTCTCTCTCCTTTTCCTCTCTTTCCCTTTCTCTTTCTTCTCTCTCTGTGTCCGTGTCTTTTCTCATCTTCTAACTCCAGTTGCCACGTATGCAATTTAAGTTTTTTTTCTAATTCTACTGCAGTTGCCTGTTTCTCTGATACTTCAACGTTCTTGACTGACTCCATTAAAATTTCAACTTTCCTTTTGTCCCTGGTTAAACTCAATTTCATCCTATTTGCTAATTCTAAAACAATGTCCTTCTTTCTTTTTAATCTTCCTTGGCAAATTTGGGAATGTTAAAAGCCATTTCTCTCACTTTTAATTTAACCCGCCACAAGCTAACAAAATTAAAGGAATTTTCCCATCAGTTTTATTTGAAGATCTAGGTCACTAATTGCCACATGTTGAAATTTTCTGGGACCTTTTGTACCCCAACTCTGTTCAAGTCTGTCCAAATCCCATACGGCAAGGCCCCAAACTGTTATGACATCAATATCGTACCCCTCTGTTAATTGAAATCACACACCCAGAAAAGTTCGCCTCACCTCGTAATCTGTTACAATGAGTGACAGAGAACTTCCAAATTCCACTAATAAATGAAAAATATCAATTTATATGTATGCAAATTAGCTCGCTGAGCTTGAAGGTTTGTTTTCAGAAGTTTCATCGCTATGACTAGGTAACATCATTAGTGAGAGTCTCTGCTGAAGCGCTGGTGGTATTGTCCTGCCTCTCTATTTATCGTCTCGGTTTCTTATGATGGGTGATGTCATTTCCAGTTTTTTTTTATAAGAGAAGGAAGGTAGGATCTAAATTGATGCGTTTATTGATGGACTTCTGGTTAGAATGCCATTCCTCTAAGAACGACCTTGCTTGTCTTCGTCTGTGTGTCTGTTGTCCCAATCAAAGTGGTGCCTTTCTTTGTCTGTATGTATGGAACATAGTGATAGTGGGTCATGTCTTTTAGTGGTCAGTTGGTGTTCATGTATCCGAGTAACACGACAACAGGACCATTTCAATGGCAGAAAAATTATTTTATATACACTGTTTAATTAATGTGTGTGCAGATAAGTAACATTTTTCATATGTGCACAACAGTCTAAATGAACAACGGAGACTCAGTTATCGAAAAATGATGCACATGACGTATAAATTGTATTAAACATTATTTGATGCTCATCTAATGTGATATGTTCCCCTTCTCTCATATGTTCCCTGCTTTTCTAGAATTTTCGATTCTAATCTCTCATTCTTATCAGGATGTGTGTTATAAATTCTTGCTTCTGGTATCCCAACTTATTTCAGTGAATCCCTTTTCTACTGGGACTTCAATATATTGGCCTGCTGGGTTCTTTCCAAAGCTAGTGTCTGTCATATTATTGAGATTAAAATTCTGGCATCAGACCTAGCATTTGAACACATTACTTTGTTGTCCATGCACTGTACAAAGGACCACAGCACACAGGCATTGCCAAAAATTGAGGGATGTACATCTACTTCTTTCAATAATCTAGTTTTGTCATTTTTCACATTTCCTCATTTATATCCTCTCTCCCGTTCTCTCTTTGCATCTGGTTAAGACATTTACCAATTATTCTCTGCGTCCCTTCTCTCAAAACTCCTTCTTTCGGTTTATACCTATTGCTCTCTTCTCGAATTAATATGATTATAAGTGAGCAACATAATTACAAAGGCATGTGGCAGGAGCTGACCCGAGTTAATTGGAAGGGGAGCCGAGCAGGGCTGACGATGGAGCAGCAAAGGCAGGATTTTCTATGGATATTTCGGAGGATGTCAGAAATTCATCCCAAAGGAGATGAAACGTACTTATGGGAGGACAAGGCAGCCATGAGTGATAAGTCATCAAACCAAAAGAGGAAACATACAATGTGGTGAATATTCATTGATTCATTACACAAGGTAAAAATATTCAAATGTATTAAATAATTGAATTAAAATCAGTTAATTTGTTTTGCAGAATGTGTCAGATTGGAAGGTTGACCTGGGGAGGGACCCTCAGCAGAATGAGAGTAAGGACATTAGAAACCAGAGTAGGTCACTGAGTACAGGGGTGATGGGTGAATGGGTCTTGATGTGAACTAAGGGACAGACAGCAGAATTGCATTGCAGATATTGCAGCTCAAACCTGCGTATTTATGTAGTGCTGTAGATCACGCAACAGGAGAAGCAGAACAGCACTCAACCAGAACCTGTAACATTTTGGCCAGGGATAATCTCCTCAGTCTGCCATTACCATCAACACAATCTATGTTTCAGTAATGACTGTGGGGTGAACATGTCAGGGTCAGAACCATTAAAGCTAACTCATGAAAGCTACCGCACTTGACCAACAGATCTGATCGAAGCTCTGAGGTCCTGCCACATTCAGTCACAAATGGTGATGGACGATTAAGCAAATGACTGGAGGACAGGATACCATAAATATCCCCGGACTACATAACAGAACTGCCCTGTACACCAGTGCAAAACACAAGGATGTAGTATCTGCACCATTCTCAGCCAGAAGTCTGGAGTTGATGATCCACTTCACCCTCGCCATGATATCCATAGAATGACAGATGCCAGTCTTCAACCAATTCGATTTGCTGCCCGTGACATGAAGAAACATCTGACCACAGAATGTACGACAAAGGCAATCGTCCCTGACCCCATTCCTGCAATTTAACTGAAGCCTTGTTCTGCGCAACAAGTCGTGTCCCTGGGGAAGCTGTTTCATTCCAGCTCCAACTCTGACATCTCCCTGGCAATGTGGAAAATTACTCAGCTATGTCCAGTTCTCTAAGAGAGGAGTAGTTAAAATCTGACCAATTACCACGCCCTCAGGCCCATCACTATAGTCAGATTGGTGGGAGTTCTGTTTGACAGAATGTCAAGCAGCACAGAAATAACCAGCTCAGTGTGGTCCCCATGTGGAGATGGTGCTGTTGTGGAAATGTCACTGAATTACTAATCCAAACCGGGATAATTCTCGGCAGCTGATGGAAGTTAAAAGCAATTCATAAAATATTAAGATGCAAAATCTGGTGTCAGTAACAGTGACCTTGAAGTCAATGTCGATTGTAAACACCAATTTGCTTTACCAATGTAATTTCCGGAAGTGAATTTCCCGTGCTTTCCTGGTCTGGCCTAAAAGTGACTCCAGACACACAGACATGTGATAAACTCTTCAATGGTCTCTGAATCGGCCAAGCAAGACAATCTATTGTATCAAACTGCTTTAAGTTTTTAAAAGATAAACCTAGACAGAACACCCAGCACCAGTCTCGGTATCAGAAAAGGGAACAGGAAACACAGTCCTGTTGACCCTGCAGAGACCACTTTCCTAACATCCGAGAGCTTGTGACAACATTTGCAGAACTTTCCCACAGATTGCACAGAAACGTCGGGAAAATGTAGGCCACTCAACACATTGAGCCTTCCTCATTTTCGTTCATGTTCAAACATCTCCAAACCACGACAAGCAGACCAAACACAGCCAGAAACCCTGACCAGCTTACCATACATCAAAGAAATTTCAGGAATGACAGCCCTCTGAATCCTAGGATTCCTACCCCTCGGAATCCTAGTAGACCCAAACCCACCAACACTCTCAAACAAAAACTAGCAAACTTAAAAGACCCAGTACATCCCATGGACAAAACCAACGTCGCCTACAAAATTCCATGCAAGGACTGCCACAAATACTACGTAGGACACATAGGAAGAAAGTTATCCACCAGGATACACGAACACCAGTTAGTCACAAAAAGACACGAGCCTCTCTCCCTCGTAGCCGTACACACGGATGAAAAAAAAACACCATTTCAACTGGGACAACACATCTTTCTTTGGACAGGGTAAGCAAAGGCTAGCCAGAGAATTCCTAGAGGCCTGGCACTCCAACCACAATTCCATAAACAAATACACAGATATAAATACCCTCTCTCAACGCCTCAGAAAACGAACAGGAAATGACATCACCACAAACCCCCAGCAACCCCATCCAGGACAAACATAGAAATAGAAAGCAGGAGACAACATCTTCGCTTCACTTGGAGGTCGCTACTGATGATGTTACCTAGCCAGGTAATGAAACGTCAGGATTGTAAGGGATAGGATTTATGCACATCTGGATAGGAATAATGTGATCAAGGATAGTCAGCATGGTTTTGTGAAGGGCAGGTCGTGCCTCACAAACCTTATTGAATTCTTTGAAAAGGTGACGAAGGAGGTTGATGAGGGGAAAGCGGTAGATGTGGTATATATGGATTTTAGTAAGGCGTTTGATAAGGTTCCCCATGGTAGGCTACTGCAGAAAATACGGAGATATGGCATTGAGGGTGAGTTGGAGGTTTGGATTAGGAATTGGCTGGATGGAAGAAGACAGAGGGTAGTAGTTGATGGCAAAGTTTCTTCATGGAGTGCCGTCACTAGCGGTGTTCCGCAAGGATCTGTTTTGGGACCACTGCTGTTTGTCATTTTTATAAATGACCTGGAAGAGGGGTTAGAAGGTTGGGTGAGCAAGTTTGCGGATGATACGAAAGTCGGAGGAGTTGTTGACAGTGAGGAAGGATGTGGCAGGTTACAGCAGGATATAGAGAAGCTGCAGAGCTGGGCAGAAAGGTGGCAAATGGAATTCAATGTAGCTAAGTGTGAGGTGATTCACTTTGGGAAGAATAACAAAAAGATGGGGTACTGGGCTAATGGTCGGATACTTGGTAGTGTGGATGAGCAGAGGGATCTTGGTGTCCATGTACACAGATCTCTGAAAGTTGCCACCCAGGTAAATAGTGCGGTGGGGAAGGCATATGGCGTACTGGCTACACTTGGTCGAAGACAACCTTGTTTTAAAGGGCTGTCACTCTCACCCCACCCCTGGAATTCAGCTCCTTTGTCCATGTTTGAACCACGGTAATGAGATCAGGAGCTGAATAGCTCTGGTGGATCCCAAACTGGGCGTCATTGACCAGGTTATTGCTGAGCAGGTGCTGCTTGAAAGCACTGACACCTTCCATCGCTTTACTGATGATCGAGAGTAGACTGATGGGTTGGTAATTGGTCGGATTGGATTTGTTCTGCTTTTTGTGTATAGGAGATACTTGGGGTAATTTTCCACATTATCGGGGAAATGTCGTTGTTATAACGGTATTAGAACAGCTTGGCGAGCGCCGTGACCAGTTCTGGAGCACAACTTTTCCGTACTATTGCCAGAATACACAAAAAGCAGAACAAATCCAATCCGACCAATTATCAACCCATCAGTCTACTCCCGAACATCAGTCAAGTAATGGAAGGCCTGGTAGTGTGGCCGAGCGGTCTAACGTGCTTGATCCAGGTTCCAGTCTCGAAAGGGGCGTGTGTTCGAATCCCACCATTGCCTTTTCTGCTGATCACCTCCAACGCTGCAGCTTGTTAAAATGCTGTTTCGGTCGCCACTGTATTGATATTGAAAACAAAAGAAACATGGATTTGCTTCCCAGAGAATTAACTGTGGTGTGGGATAGTGCTAGTGGGCGGCACAGTGGTTAGCACTGCTGCCTCACAGTGCTCGAGACCCGAGTTCAATTCCCGCTCAGGCGACTGACTGTGTGGAGTCTGCACGTTCTCTCCATGTCTGGGTGGGTTTCCTCCGGGTGCTCCGGTTTCCTCCCACAGTCACAAAGATGTGCAGGTCAGGTGAATTGGCCATACTAAATTGCCTGTAGTGTTAGGTAAGGGGTAAAATGTAAATGTAAATGTAGTGGGGTTGCGCTTCGGCGGGTCGGTGTGGACTTGTTGGGCCGAAGTGCCTGTTTCCACACGGCTGGAAAAGAGCAGCAGGTCAGGCAGCATCCAGAGAACAGGAAAATCGACGTTTCGGGCATAAGCTCCTTCTGTTTCCACACTGTAATGTAATCTAAATCTAATTTAAAAATGTTGTCAGGGTATGTACCCTCTGGGGTCTCCATCTGTACCTGGATATCGTGTGGACTGAATCAAATTGACTGATAACTGAATTGCGGAGGAGGCTGAGGTGGATCATCCACTCAACACTTCTGACTGAAGATTATTGCGAATGCATGAACGTTATCTTTTGCACTGAAGTGCTGGGCTCTTCCATCATTAAGGATGGGGATACTTGTGGAATCTCCTCCCCCAATGACTTGTTTAATTGTCCATAACTATTCTCAGCTGGAAGTAGAAGGACTGCAGAGCTTAGATCTGATCCGTTGCTTGTGGGATAACTTAGCTCTGTCTATGACTTACTGCTTGTGCTGTTTGGTGCACAATCAGTCCTGTTTGGTGGCTTCACCAGGCTGACACCTCATTTTCAGGTATGCCCAGTGTTGCTCCTGCCCTCCTGCACACTCCATTGAACCATGGTTGATCCTCTCGCTTGATTTTAATTGTTGTGAGGGGGACATGCCAGGCCATGAGGTTGTGCTGGAGTAAAATTCTGCTGCTATTGATGACCCACAGCACGTTATGGAAAACCAGTTTTGAGATGCTCGATCTGTTCGAAGTCTGTCCTATTTAGCACAGTGATAGTTCCACCCAAAATTGTGGATTTTATTCTCAATGTGAAGGTGTGATTTTATCTCCACAATGACTATGCGGTGGTCACTCTTACCCGATACTCTCATGGACAGATATCTCTGCAACTGGCAGATTAGTAAGGCTGTGGTTAAATATGTCTTTTCCCTCTTGTTGGTTCCTTCGCCACCTGCCACAGACCCGAGTCGAGAAGTTATATCCTTTAGGACCCAACCAGCTCAATCAGTAATGATGCTGCCAAACCACTCATTTTGTGAACATTGAAATCCCCCACCCGGAGTACATTTTGTGCCTTTGCCACACTCAATGCTTCCGCCAAGTATTGGTCAGCATGGAGGAGTACTGATGCATCAGATGAGAGAGGCTAGTGCATGGTAATCAGCAGGAGGTTTCCTTTCCCGTGTGTAAACTAACGCCATGAGACTTTATGCAATACACAGACACTGTTGGGGACACCCAGAGCAATTCCCTTCCAAGTGTATCCCTCTGTGCCACCACTTCTGCTGGGTATATCCTGCTGGTGAAACAGAAGATATCCAGGGAAGGTGATTGGGTGTCTGGGACATAGTCATCCTCACAGAATCATACCTTACAGACAATGTCAGGCTGTTGCTTGACGAGTCTGTTTATTTCTATTCACTGTTTCCTGCCAGCTGTCCCATTCTAGAAACATGGCCATATATTCGCCCCAATCCACTAAGATTTGATTTTGCAAATTGGGCTTGGAGCTTTACCAAATTCTTTCTGAAAATCCACATGTTTTACATCCCTTGCTTCTCTTTCATTTGTCTCCCAGTTTGTTTCGCAAACATAATTCCCACTTCATAAATCGATGTTAGTGTTGTCTATGACCATTACTTTCAGTCCCAATAATTTCTCCCAATCAATTAACTGACAGTTTCTATTTTCCATGTAATATTTCGTTTTCCACACCAGCCTTGGTTTTCCTGGTATTGTCAGAAAGTTCCGTGAAATCAGAACTGAAGTAGTGGATTCATAGTTCTGCCATTTCCCTGTTTCTCATTCTCCATTCTCTGGTCTCAAACTGGAAGGAACCTGCATTGTTTTTTCATACTTCTCACATTGACATAATTTGTCAAGCTATAGCAGTTCACTCTTAGAACCTTTGTGAACATTATGCTCAGAAACCCATCAGTTCCTGTCTTAAACTGCTCAATAATTGATTTTCCACATTATACACTCACAGGAGCATAGTCTCTGTACCAACAGAAATACAAAACAAAGCCTTTTATAGCAATTATAATCTACGCCATGATTAATAAACGCGACACCCAAGGATCAATCCTTAACTAGTCCATTACCCCGTTCAGTTACATTCAGGGATGTATGGAGAAAAACCCTCTGAGATTCCTAGTGTGCTGCCAATCATTGTGTACACCCCATGTCTGGTTCCTCCTTCCAAAGTACATCACCTCATATTTATCAGGATTACATTCCATCTGCCATTGATCTGCCAACTGACCATTCCACTTGTATCTTCCTGTAAAATCAGACCTTCCTCCTCACTGCTAACCACCCGGCCAATCTTTGTGTCAAGCAGAAACTTACTTATCACAACTCCCACCCCTCCACCCACACCCCTCCAGATTGACATCGATAGCATTTATGATTGATACAAATAATAAAGGACACAGCACTGATCCCTATGGTACACCAGGGGACACTGGTCTCCAATCACACAAACAGCCTTCTCCCAACACCCTCTGCCTACTGACACTAAGACAATTTTCATTGTAACTTGTCAAGTTATCCTTGATATTGTGAGATTTTACTTTTTTTTAAGTTTCCCATGTGGAACTTTGTCAAAGGCCTTGCTGAAAACTAAATAAGCGACCTCCTCAAACTAATTCAATCAAATCCATTAGATGTGACTTCCCTCTGATAAAGTCATGATGATTATCCCTGATTAAACCTTGCCATTCTGATTTGAGTTCAATTTTCTCCTTCCCTATCTTCTCTAGTAGTTTCCCTAACAGTGATGTAATACTCGCTCGTCTATAGTTACCTGGTCTATCTCTACCACCCTTACTGTGAATTTGGAATCATATTAGCTGTTCTCCAGTCCTCTGGCACCCTCCCTATGATCGGATTCGAATTAAAATTTCCAGTCAGGGTCTTTCCTCCCTTGATTCCGATAGTATTGTGGTTGTTATGGGGGACTTTAGCTTTCCAGGTATTGACTGGGAAAGCTATAGCTCGAGTTCGTTAGATGGGTCGGTGTTTGTCCAATGTGTGCAGAAGGGTTTCCTGACACAATATGTAGAGAGGCCAACAAGAGGTGAGGCCATACTGGATTTGGTTCTGGGTAACGAACCAGGCCAGGTGTTAGAATGGGAGGGAGGTGAGCATTTTTGGGACAGTGACCACAATTCGGTGACTTTTACTATAGTGATGGAGAGGGATAAGTGTGCACTGCAGGGCAAGACTTATACCTGGGGGCAGGGAAATTATGATGCGGTGAGGCACGGCTTAGGATGAGTGGCTTGGAAAAGTAGGCTTGAAGGGAAGGGTGCAATTCATATGTGGAGCTTGTTCAAGGAGCAACTATTGAGTGTCCTTGATAAGTATGTACCTGTCAGGCAGGGAGGAAAGGGTCGTGTGAGGGAGCCGTGGTTTAATAAGGAATTTGAATCTCTTGTTAAAGGGAAGAGGGTGGCCTATGTAAAGATGAGATATGAAGGTTCAATTGGGGCGATTGAGAGTTATAAGGTAGCCAGGAAGGATCTGAAGAGAGAGCTAAGAGCAGCAAGGAGGGGACATGAAAAGTCCTTAGTTGGTAGGATTAGGGAAAACCCAAAGGCTTTCTATAGGTATGTCAGGAATAAAAGAATGACTAGGGTAGGAATAGGTCCAGTCAAGGATAGTAGTGGGAAGTTGCATGTGGAGGCTGAGGAGATTGGGGAGACACTGAATGAATACTTTACATCAGTATTCACTCAGGAACAGGACATTGTTGCCGATGTGAATACTGAGTCACAATTAAATAGAATGGATGGCTTTGAGGTATGTAGGGAAGAGGTGTTGGAAATTCTGGAAAGGGTGAAAATAGATAAGTCCCCTGGGCCTGATGGCATTTATCCTAGGATTCTCTGTGAAGCAAGGGAGGAGATTGCAGAGCCATTGGCCTTGATTTGTATGTCCTTGTTGTCTACAGGAATAGTGTCAGAAGACTGGAGGATAGCAAATGTGGTTCCCTTGTTCAAGAAGGGGAGTAGGGATAACCCTAGTAACGAGAGGCTGGTGAGTCTTACTTCTGTTGTGGGCAAAGTCTTAGAGAGAATTGTAAGGGATAGAATTTATGAACATCTGGATAGGATTAATGTGATCAAGGATAGTTAGCATGGTTTTGTGAAGGGCAGGTCGTGCCTCACAAACCTTATTGAATTCTTTGAGAAGGTGACTAAGGAGGTAGACGAGGGTAAAGCGGTAGATGTGGTGTATATGGATTTTAGTTAGGCGTTTGATAAGGTTCCCCATGGTTGGCTACTGCAAAAAATACGGAGGTATGGTATTGAGGGTGAGTTGGAGGTTTGGATTAGGAATTGGCTGGCTGGAAGAAGACAGAGGGTAGTAGTTGATGGTAAAGGTTCATCTTGGAGTGCAGTTACTAGCTGTGTTCCACAAGGATCTGTTTTGGGACCATTGCTGTTTGTCATTTTTATAAATGACCTGGAGGAGGGGCTAGAAGTTTGGGTGAGCAATCTTCCGGATGATACGAAAGTCGGTAGAGTTGTTGACAGTGAGGAAGGATGTGGCAGGTTACAGCAGGATATAGATAAGCTGCAGAACTGGGCAGAAAGGTGGCAAATGGAGTTCAATGTAGGTAAGTGTGAGGTGATTCACTTTGGTAAGAGTAACAAAAAGATGGGGTACTGGGCTAATGGTCGGATACTTGGTAGTGTGGATGAGCAGAGGGATCTTGGTGTCCATGTACACAGATCTCTGAAAGTTGCCACCCAGGTAAATAGTGCGGTGAAGAAGGCAAATGGCGTACTGGCTTTTATTGTAGAGGAATTGAGTTCCGGTGTCCTGAGGTCATGTTGCAGTTGTATAAGACTCTGGTGCGACTGCATCTGGAGTATTGTGTGCAGTTTTAGTCGGCATACTATACAAGGATCTGGAGGCACTGGAACGGGTGCAGAGGAGGTTTACCAGGATGTTGCCTGGTATGGTAGGAAGATCGTATGAGGAAAGGCTGAGGCACTTGGGGCTGTTTTCATTGGAGAAAAGAAGGTTTAGGGGTGACTTGATAGAGGTGTACAAGATGATTAGGGGTTTAGATAGGGTTGACCATTTTCCACGTATGGAGTCAGCTATTACGAGGGGGCATAGTTTTAAATTAAGGGATGGTAGGTATAGGACAGATGTTAGGAGTAGATTGTTTACTCAGCGAGTCGTGAGTTCATGGAATGCCCTGCCAGTAGCAGTGGTGGACTCTCCCTCTTTATGGGCATTTAAACGGGCATTGGATAGGCATATAGAGGATAGTGTAGGTTAGGTGGGCTTGGATCGGCGCAACATCGAGGGCCAAAGGGCCTGTACTGCTCTGTATTTTTCTATGTTCTCGTATCCAGACCTGCGGTTTGGTCCCATTTCATACCAGACAAAGCCTCAAACCCCTGCTCGTATTTTACATCAATCCCTTCAAGAGTTTTCCAGTCCATCTTCTCGAATTCTGTACCTGCATCGTCCTTCCCCCAATTAAACATCTGTGATGTTTACAAGTAACAATCTATCAATATTCTCCGGGTTGACATGCTGATTGCCCCATTGGTTTCTAATTGACACTAAATGTTTGCTGATTATTCTGTTCCACTTGTACATGTAGAATATCGTGGGATTCTTCCTGATCTCGCCTGCTTGCGCTTATCCATGCCCCTCTGTTATTCTCTCCCCTCTATGTTTCTAAGTTGCACTACAATCACCTCTCATCTTTTGAAACTCGAGATTACAGGCTGAATTTCGCCATCAGACAATCTTGCCATTTTAGGGATTAATCTGGAGAATATCTTTTGCAGTTCCTCTGTCGTCAGTATATTCTATCTTAAATTGGGACTCCAAACGGTACACAATACTCTAACTTTAGTCTCAGCAACACGCTTATGCAGCTGGCGCACAACATCTTCTGTATTCCAATTACATTCACATGAATGTAAACCTAATTTTTAGTTTCCTATTTGCTTGTGTTCTGAAGTTTTCTTCTTAATTAGTGTGAAAGTTCTTAAAAAAGATCCTCCTGAATATCCAACTATACGTTATCCGTTAGCTCCTCATTGCCTTCGTCCACAAGAATCATCTTCAAACCATTCCAAAAAATGTTTGCCACTTATGGTTTTTGTTTCATCGATGCATTATCATATTCCCCAGTTTTGTCATTGCCTTCTGTATATCGAGTAACACGTTCTTTGTAATCGATCTCAACAGATACCTGACCGCGAATTACAAGTTACTCGTATGTAGTTCACCACTCTCCATCTGCATCCCTTCTGAAACTGTTGGATAATATTTATAACCTTTGCCTTATCCGGATTGTCTAAATATCTTTCGGGAATGTATTGGAAAATAACGTGAAAATCAGCGATGCAATCTTTCTGTCTATTTCTGCTTCTTTTGAAATTCTTGTGTGAAGTACATCTAGTCTGTCAGATTTCTCAATCCAGCTTTCTTTTCAAAGATGATGTCAACACTGATAAGAATGATCTTAGATTTTACTTACACAAGTCCCATGGTCACTTGGTATTTCTGGGAGAATTTCTGGATCATCTGCCTTGATGATAGACACAAAGAAACTGTTTCTTTCCCTGTGATTTCTCTGTTCTCTTCAATAAATTATCCTGTCCGTACACCCACTTTTCCACATTTGACCGTGTTTTTACTTTTGTTTCATACAGTGATGTACTTTTTTTAGCAGTCTTTATGTTTTTCTTTTGTTTGCATGCGTTTTTTCTTTTTGAATTTCTTCTCAGTTTCTTGGTCTTCCGTTGCTGGGTCCTATATTTCTTTAAATCCACTGGCTTACTACGACAATTGACTTTTTCTAAGCTGCTTCCTTTGATCTGATAGTTAGTTGAAGGTGAGGCTGAAAGTGATAGGTCGGAGAGGCAGGTGGACCAGATTGATGGGAAGGAAAATGAACACATAGGAACGTTCAAAAGGGGGGAGGGTGCTGAGTTGGAAGATTGGACTGGGATAAGGTGGAGTTAGGGGAAATGGGGAAACTGGTGAAATCTACATTAATCCCCTGTGGTTGGAGGGACCCAAGGTCGAAGAGAAGCCTTTCTTTATCCATGCTTCGGGTAGTTAGGGTTTGGCGATGGAGGAGGCCCAGGACTCTCATGTCCCTGGCAGATTGGAATGGGGAGTTAAAGTGTTCAGCCACAAGGTGGTGGAATTGGTCAATGTGGCTGTCCCAGATGTGTTATCTGAAATGATCCACCTGTCTCGCCAATGCAGAGAAGAACACGCTGGGTTTAATAGATGCAGCAGATGAGGCGTTCTGTCTCCCTTCATCACCGACCACTTGCAACCCCACTTTCATCTACCTATCGCATTCCTAGCTACCTCCCTTCTGCCACACCCCCTTCTCATTTCTCTCTCAGCCCCCTTGACACATAAGCCTCATTCCTGATGAAGGGCTTATGCCCAAAACGTCAATTCTCCTGCTCCTGGTATGCTGCCTGACTGTGCTTTTCCAGCACCACACTCTTCGACACTGATATCCAGCATCTGCAGTCCCCACTTTCCCCTCACACCTTCAGGGCTTGCATGATTCAGATTTATAACGGTTACTTCAAATAAAACAAAAACTATCTTTGATAAGGTTCCCCATGGTAAAATTATGCGGAAAGTCAGGAGGCATGGGATAGAGGGAAATTTGGCCAATTGGATAGAAAACTGGCTAACCGGTCGAAGGCAGAGAGTGGTGGTAGATGGTAAATATTCGGCCTGGAGCCCAGTTACAAGTGGAGTTCCGCAGGGATCAGTTCTGGGTCCTCTGCTGTTTGTAATTTTTATTAATAACTTAGATGAGGGAGTCGAAGGGTGGGTCAGTAAATTTGCAGATGATACGAAGATAGGTGGAGTTGTGGACAGTGAGGAGGGCTGTTGTCGGCTGCAGAGGGACTTAGATATGATGCAGAGCTGGGCTGAGGAGTGGCAGATGGAGTTCAACCCTGCCAAGTGTGAGGTTGTCCATTTTGGAAGAACAAATAAGAATGCGGAATACAGGGTTAATGGTAGGGTTCTTAGTCAGGTGGAGGAACAGAGGGATCTTGGGGTCTATGTACATAGATCTTTGAAGGTTGCCACTCAGGTGGGTAGAGTTTGTAAGAAGGCCTATGGAGTATTATCGTTCATAAGCAGAGGGATTGAATTCAAGAGTCGTGAAGTAATGTTGCAGCTGTACAGGACTTTGGTTAGGCCACAGTTGGAGTACTGTGTGCAGTTCTGGTCGCCTCACTTTAGGAAAGATGTGGAAGCTTTGGAGAGGGTGCAGAGAAGATTTACCAGGATGTTGCCTGGAATGGAGAGGAAGTCGTACGAGGATAGGTTGAGAGTTCTCGGCCTTTTCTCGTTGGAACGGCGAAGGATGAGGGGTGACTTGATAGAGGTTTATAAGATGATCAGAGGAATAGATAGAGTAGACAGTCAGAAACTTTTTCCCCGGGTACAACAGAGTGTTACAAGGGGACATAAATTTAAGGTGAAGGGTGGAAGGTATAGGGGAGATGTCAGGGGTGGGTTCTTTACCCAGAGAGTGGTGGGGGCATGGAATGCGCTGCCCGTGGGAGTGGTAGAGTCGGAATCATTGGCGACCTTTAAGCGGCATTTGGATAGGTACATGGATGGGTACTTAATCTAGGTTAGAAGTTCGGCACAACATCGTGGGCCGAAGGGCCTGTTGTGTGCTGTATTGTTCTATGTTCTATTCTATGTTCTATCGTGTACTCAAATAGCATAATAGAAAACCAATGCATTGTGGTGACTAATCCCAAAAGGTCCTTTACAGCAAAGTTTTCAATTAACTCTACTGATCATCCAACACCAATTCCTAAATAACTCGATCTCTAGCTCAGTGCTCATCAAGATGTTAATGCAAGCCATCTAACACATGCTCATGAAATCCATTTTTCCCAGCATTAGCATTCAGTTGTGTTAACACAGTTTAGATATAATGTAAACAGGACATTATTACTGCAGTACCCACAATTGTGTATGTCTCATTTTCCTGTTTTATAACATGCCCAACATTTGTATTGCAGCTTTCACTTTGATATATAATTCCTATCAATGTTTCCTTCTCCTTGCTGTTTCCACCTTACAAGATTCAGTAGAATCTGAGCGACCTGGGCTTTGGGGAGATTAATGGTAGAAATCATCTCGCCACATCATTTATGATCTTTTTGAGCATCATTGTGACATTTTCTCCAGATCTCCTGTTATGCTAGTGGAGTAGAGAAGGACAATGATCGTTCAACAATGCTCTGTATTCCCCCAGAGAGCTGAGACTGCTCTAGCCTGGGTGCAAACCTTACAGCAGGCTAGTAAAGCATTGCTGCTGCTGTACAGGATCTTAGTGAGATCACATGTGGAGTAGTGTGTGTAGATTTAGTCTCTTCAATGAAGAAAGGATGTTGTTATCTTGGAAGCAGCTCTGAGATGGTCCCCTCAACTGATTCCTGCAATGAAGGTGCTCGCTTATAACGAAAGGATGATCAGGTTGATCCAATAGCCATTGGAGTTTACAGAAATGAAAGAAGATCTTTTTTCAACATAGATGACAGGAAGGAGTCAACAACTGAAGCGAATTATACAGATAGTGGAGGAGTTCATTCCATTCTCCAGCCTGTTACACAGGAACAACAGAAGGATATTCAGGCCTTGGACCCGGTTACACCAGAATAGGACGAGGTTGTTCAGCCCCTGGAGCCTGATGTATATTTACAGGAGGAGGCCAATCAGCCCCTCGAATCTATAACAGTGGACACAGAGTAGGCCATGCGGCAGCATCAATATCCTGTTACACAACAACTGGATCAGTCCATTCGGCCACCTCAAGTCCGTAACATAGGAACTGAAAGCGGTCACACAGTGACTGAAGATTTGTTACACTGGGTTAACAGGAGGCCATTCAGACCCACCGAGCCTGTTGCAAGGGAATTGTATAAGGATAAAAACTATCTAAGACTTATTTCATGAGAAAGGAGGAGGTAATTCAGACTGTTGTATGGGAACAGGAGAAGACCAATCGCACCTTTGGTCCCATCTCTGGGATACATGAGGAGACGGTCAGTATCTCCACCTATTATGGAGAAATATCAGAAGACCCATCAGCCCCTCAAAATGTTACACGGCAACGGGAAGATTCCATAATCCATCACCCCTCTAACGCATCAACAGGAGGAGGTCATTCTGGCTTTGGAGATGACAACATGGGAACGCCAGAAAAACTTCATCCCATCGATTTTATACACCAGCAGGATAATGAGTCCATTCAGCCACACATAACTCTTATGTAGCAATTGGAGCAGATCTCTTAAAACCTTTTTCCCATTAAACAGGAATTCAAAGAAAACGTAAAGGTTTTCGAAAGGGAAGAACTTATAATAACTGAATAAATTAGGGAGTAAAATGTAACAATAAAGTATTGTAATTTAAGGTAGATTATTGTTGAGGACATTTGCAAACTTAAACCACAATCCATCGTACTCAACATAGTTTTAGAAAGGATAAATCATGATGGAAGCGTTTTCTTGAATTATTTAAAGATGTGACAAAAAAGGTGGATAGTGGGAATCCTGGAGATGGAATATATCTGGTCTTCATGAAGGATTCAGGTATGTCGCTTCTCCAAAGAGTGAGTGGTAAGATCAGACAGCATCGGTTTAGGAGTAATTTATTAGCTTGGTTGGAGGATTGGTTAACCAATAAAATGCAGTCAGATTGAATAAATATGTCATTTTCTTTTGGAAAATGCAATTTGTGGGGTGCCATAGATTTCAGTTCTCATGTCTCAACAATTTATGATCGACTTTATTACTCGATTGACGGGATTGAAAATACTATAGCTACATTTTCAGATGACACTAACATTGATGGGAAATTACTTCAGAATGATGATTCAAGAGATTTAAAAACTATATGGATAGATTGGGTGAATGGGCCAACATTTGGCAATGAAAATTAAAGTGGATATATATGGCATTATTCAAGTTGGCCTGCCTAATAAAAAGGCAAACCATTATCTAAATGGAGAGAAACTTCAAAGTGCTTATCTGCAGAGGGATCTGGGTGTCTGCTTGCATATCACAGAAAACTTGCATTTGAGGTCTTCAGGTAATGAGAAATGCAAGCATAACTTCAGCGTTTATTAGTAAAAGGATAGGGAGTGTTGCTGTAGCTATGCAAGGCATTAGTGAGGCTGCAACTGGAGTACAGTGTGGGTGTCCTGTGGAATGAGATATTTGCATTGGAGGCAATTCAGAAGAGCTTCATTAGATTGATTCCATATTTGAAGTGTTTGACTTATGAAGAGAAATTGAGCAGTTCAAGCCTATACTCTCGAGTTTATAAGAAAGAAAGGAGAGCTCATTGATTTCTGTAAAATGCTAAACGTAATTGAAAGTGTAGATGCGGAGTGGATATTTTTTCATGTGCTGCAATCTACAACAAGAGACTAGACTTTGAGGATGGAGAGATGGCAGGAATGTGGAACAGAAGCCACGATGACATCAGCCATGATTGTATTCAATGGCGGAGCAGGTTCGAGGGGTTGGATTCCTGACTGATTCTCCTCGTTCATATTCAGCTTTTCGACTGTGTTACACAGTAATGGGGGAGGATTGTACATGAAACAGGAAGCAGGCACTCCGGATAAATCAGTCTTAATCAGTTTGACAGAACATCACCAGTAGAGTCACACAGTGACCAGTACTGGGTCCTCAACTATTTACAATCTATATCAATGATCAGGAGGATGGAAGAGATATACAGATACTGAGTTTGGTGATGTCGCTGTGATAAGCAAGAGATTAAATTATCAAGAGAGGGTGGAGGGTCGACAGATAGATACAGAAAGGTAAAGGCAATGGATAATAATTTGGCAGGTGCAATATAACATGATATAATCTGTCATTTCATTTACAGGAATAACGGAAGGCAGTATATTACTGAAATGGAGAGGGATTACAGGACTTAATGATACTGTGTACTGGGGGTTTCACTCAGACCCGTTCAGATATGGGAGGTTTTTCTCTATCCCTGATCGTCTTCTCCCACACTCCAAGTGACCCCATTGCTCTCCGTACACATGGAATGCTTTGAAGTGTTTGGTTGGTGATGGGGATAGCGTTTTCAAACATGTATCAAGGGGACGGCCTTTATCCAAGATACATTCATTCCTTTCTACATGGAGACCCGAAGACGATGGAGATGGCAGCCTGCTTCAGAATGAAGAGGCTGTGGCTGCTGTCAGGACAGGGGTATTCACCAACATGATGTCCTGTGATGGGCACGCTGCAAGATTAATAGAGAGAGAGCTCCTTTAGTTCCTCTATCGCTCCCCATTGACATGGCTACTCCGCAGATGCAATCGGGAATCCCACTATACTGGATACACACGGCAGCTCCCTGCTGAGGGAGAAAAAATGTATTTACCTCATCCACCATATATATCCTCCGTCACCGAATAGTTACATTGATGGTAACATACTGGAAGATGATGGATATGTCACCCAGTCCTGTTTGGAAAGTTCCGGAACATAGAAGCTGAATGAAACTGTAACCCGAACAGCCACTGGAAGCACCGTCCTTCCCCTGGTGTGAAGCTGCAGGATATGTTAAAGGAGGTAACACCACTCTGTGACCAGCTCCTTGTTCAGTCAGGATCACCTCAGACTCTGCTCCTGGATTAAGTGGAGCTTGGGATGCTGTTCCTGGAAAACTCGGGGTGGGTCCAGCAGATCCCTTTCCCCACACACACACTAACTCCGTAGTTTCAGAGCTTCCCCTCTCTGCAGCGTCTGCTCCATTTGTTGTTCATGTTACAGGCCCAGATGTTGTAACTACAGTCCCCAGGCTCCATACAAAGTTGGGTCACCAAATCCTTCGGTCTTTATACACAAAACACTGTTTAAACCAACCGAATTCAGTACCCGGAACAAAAGACACTAACAACTGCCATATGCGACCTTTGAACCCAATAGCCTCCCGATTCATACTTTCCAATGTCTGCAAGAGCTTATTCTGGATTCTCTGGTTTCCTCCCACAATCCAAAGATGTGCATGTCAGGTGAATTGGTCATGCTAAATTGTACATAGTTTTCAGGGATGTGTGGGTTTGTTGCCTTAGTCGGGGTAAATGTGTAATAATAGGGTAGAGGAATGGGTCTGGGTAGGTTACTCCTCGGAGGGTCGGTGTGGACTTGTTGGGTCGAATTGCCTGTTTGAAAATTCTAAACCCAATTTGGTATTATCGATTTAGAACCAGACAAGAGTCCCCAGTTTGGTATAGACAAACCAGACTGCCTCAAACTATGTTAAGAAGGTAGCTTGGATGCCAACCTTTTCTTATTTTAAATGTAGATGTGAGTTGGGTGTTCCAGATGTGATGCTACTAGTCAAACAACTCACCTTTAAGCAAAACACAATATATTTAAACACTCTAATGAAAATCCATACAAAATGAAGAGGAATTTAGAATAACTTAACTATTGGAAACCTTAACCGAATAATGGATACTGTACTTTCTATAAATGAACTGTTCCAATATACTAGAATCACCTTAACACACCCCTTGGCAAAAAGAAACATTCAGACAAGCATTCTTGCATATAGTTCTCCAATCCAGGAGGAAACAGCACCAAGTGAAGTTGCAGAGACAATAGCAGCTAGGGGTAATTTACTAAAACTTCCAACCCTTCTGGGACCCTAAGCCCCTGGTAACTGTTACAGCTACAAGGAAAACACTAGAAAGCCTGGTCTTTGCCAGCTGGCCATTGTTACTACTATTTATTAAAACCTTAAAGCATCATAAGTCATTTACTTGTGCCATTTTCAGTAGGCAGTTTGGCCTTTAAGATCTCTTACTAAAAAAAGAGTAGAAAATAACATTTTATTAAAGAATTGACAGCATTGTCACACAATTTAGATTCCTGGTCCTTTACTCAGTGGGCGTCCTCGTGTTACTGATCAGAAGGACACCTGAGAGGGGCAACGACAGGTACAGTCAAAGTTACAAGGATGTGCTTCATAACTTCTGAAACACACCTGTCCATGGACCATCATATGGGACATACCGGGAAGTGAGCAATAGGCTGAAACACACCATTTCATTATTTCTGAGCTACACAATGCCAGCACTCGATACACTAGGGAGCCAAAACCCAAAACCAGGGAAAGATACAGAGGGACAGAGAGATTCATATTACAGACAGAAGCAGGCAGTTAATTAACTGAAAATATGTTGTGGAAATATGGGGAAAAAGACAGGGCAGTGGGACTAACTGCAGAAGTGAGATCTTTGAGAGTAAAATGACAAGAATGAGAACATTGAATAAAGGCATTGTCAGATCAGCTGAAATGGTTTGTTACATCAAATTTTGAATCTGCTTCACAGAACACCACAAACAACATAAACTGGGACAAGATGACAGCCCAGCATGGAGATCCGTGCAGACCATGCGTGTGTTGATCAGTAAACGGCACTATCTGGAGAGTATTGCAAACTTTACTATCATGTGCTGACTATACTCGCATCAGGTTTGGTGTGTGTGTGTGTGTCCTCATCAGAGGCTGTGAGTGTGTGTGTGCACGATTGGTGTGGTTGAATGTGAAACTCATTGTTTGAGAAGGAACGCACATGGAGGAAACTATTTTAAATACGAACAATTGGTAGGCTTTTTGTTAATCAACAGAGGGAACGATATAAGTTTCATGGACAGATAAGGTAAAGTGTTTGATAATGTTAAAATAAAGGCATTGCCAAACACAATAGCAATATACATCCGCGTGCACATGAATGACAGATGGATGGGGGTTTGGTGTGAGTTTGAATCAGATTTGTTTCGGCAGGTTGAAGCCGGGAGCGTCAGCAGCAGATTATTGGCTTCATTAAGACTGTACTTCATAGCTCAAGATTCAAACAGCAGATGAAATAAACCAGTGAAATATGTCCTGGAGTGGTGAGTATTTCAAGTTAGAAATGGTCAGGGAATGGTGTCAAGAATGAGCTCATAGTCAAAGGGATCTCCCACAGTTGTGACCTGTCTGCTTCAGCCGCAGATATTGGCCAGGGATGGGATGGAAACAGTGGAAGGAAGTGGAGTTTGTAACCAGAACAGTAGACAGTTACCTCCATGCTCTTAATATTTAAATAACAAATAACAGTGCATTGTGGTTCTTCGCTGAAACTGAGTCGGTCATCATAGAGACCCGTAAGTAACACTGCCAGAGCAGAGAGGGAGACAGTAATTGAACACGTTCATTGATGGTCTGGAGAGTGAATATCTGGATTCAGAGTTTCAACAGGAACAGTAATAGTGCAAGAAGTGTAGACTATATGAAATAACAATAATACAGTCATAAAAGGTTTATAGAAAACAAAATCTGGACAGTGACACTTACCAGGAACACCAACGATAGCCAGGAAGGGATAACAAAAGTATTGATAATGAGAAGATCGTAATAGATCAGTGATGATAATGACAACCAATCAAATGCAGAAAGATACCAAACATAATCGGATAAGCTCCTGTCTATTGTTGGAATATTCCAGTCTAATGTTCTCAGATTCTGATCCATTGTTGGAATATTCCAGTCTAATGTTCCCAGATTCTGATCTTTCCTTCCCCTCTCTCTGGATCTGCTGATCCCTGTCAGTGCTGTCGGTGATGCTCCCGCTCATGTTATGGGCTAACACATTGAACGGAGCCCATTTATCATTAAAAGTTGGAAACCCTCCACTGGGATAATTAGAGTCCATGGAGATTGGTATTAATTGCAACCACTGAACAAATAGTCTCAGTTAACCAGTTCCATACATCACTTTTCATTTACTGGTTTTGGATGGAATGGATGATGGTTGCTGAGGGATGGACCATAAATCTTTCAATCTTTAAAATCTTTTTTTTTCCCTTGTATATGAGAGTATTACCAGAACACTGCAGGGGTCTATATATGTACCACTCTGTTTATGAAAGGAGGCAGTTGTAACATAACAGATAGGTTGCATAAAACAAGTTTCTAGATACCTGAACACAAAGTACGGTACTTATTGACCAGTGTGAGGCTACTCCTGGTATTAATGCCCTGTTGTCAAGTACTTTCACAATCTTGAGACAGAGCATTGAGACTGCTGCTCAGGAACTGACCGAAGCAATTTTGTCCCTGTGGACCTCTTACAGAGGAATAAGAGAATGCCATGCAACCCATATTAGCCTGTAACACACCTCTTTGTTTTGAATGATTCTTTTGGCAAAATGTGCCAATATTCCACTTGAAAAGGTGGAAAGCTGGAATATTGGCACATTTTGCCAAAAGAATCATTCAAAACAAAGAGATGTGTTGCTGCAGCTGCATGAAGTGTTAATGAGAGAGCACCTGGAGTACATTGTGTTGTTTGTGTTTCTCTAACTGAGAAGGGAGGATCCTTCATTAGATACAGTTTAACCGCTGCTCGTAATCCACAGGTTGCTGTGTCATTTGATGTTTCGGGTCTGTTACACAGGGACAGGAGGAGGCTATGAAGCCTCTGGAGTGTGTTACAGAGGAAAAGGAGAAAGCTATTAAACCTCTTGAATCTATTTCAGAGTGACGGGAGGAGGCCATTCAGCCTCTCGACCCTATTACAGAGGGACAGGAGGAGCCTATTCAGCCTCTCGAGCCTGTTGCAGAGGAAGTGTCTATTTACCTTTCAAGTCTCTACGCACAAATATCAGTTTTAAACTAG
The DNA here is from genome assembly GCF_037043375.1 of Chiloscyllium plagiosum. Lineage (NCBI taxonomy): Eukaryota > Metazoa > Chordata > Chondrichthyes > Orectolobiformes > Hemiscylliidae > Chiloscyllium > Chiloscyllium plagiosum. Next base: position 54,290,338 of record NW_028270172.1, on the reverse strand, counting down.
TTGTGGAATAAGAAAGACCTGTTGCAAACATTAAAGTTCTAACTTTGACTAAGGCCAATTTTGAAAGTGTTGCCGAGTCCTGTGAAAGGCTGATTGGGATACCCTATTCACAGGTAAAGGGATGGTTGGAAAATGCAAGGCCATGATAACTTGGTTTCAGAGAGTCCAGAGCCAACGTGTTCCTATTAGTGAGATGGGCAAGGCTGGTGGGTGCAGGTTGTGCTGGATGGATAGATATATTGATGCTCTGGTCAAGGTAAGGAAGGAGGCATATGTCAGGTAAACAGATCTGAGATCAAGTAAATCCCGAGAGGCAGCAAGTGCATAGTCAATGGGGAAATCGGGCCAGAAAAATGTGGACATGAGATGGCTTTAAAAATAGGGTTAATGAGGCATTGAAGAAAATGTACACATATGTTAATGGCAAAAGATTAACTAGGGTGAGAAAAAGGCCCCTTAATGATCAGTAAGGCTACCTATGTATGGAACCACAGGAGATTGGAGGGATGTGAAACAAGTCTTTCTCCTCAGTATTGAATGTTTAGGAGGTTACAAGAGCGAGAGAATGAAGAAATGTACAGTGATACCTTGAAAGTGTCTATATTTCAAGGAGGTGTTGGACATTTTAAAAGACATGAAGGGGAACAAATCCCTGGGACCTGATCAGTTGTATCCCAATAGTTTGTGGGAATCTAGGAAAGAGATTGCTCAGCCTTTTGCTGATATATTTGTATAATTGATTTCCACAGGTGAGGTGTCAAAATATTGGAGGGCTACTAACGTGGTGTCATTATTTAAGAAAGTAAGAAAAAAAGGTAAATATAGATCGGTGAGCCTGACGTCAATGGTGACTAAATTGTTGGAGGGGATTTTGAGGAAAGAATGTATATGCATTTGGAAATGTAAGGACTGAAGAGGGCTTTGTACATTGGACATCACGTCTCACTGACTCGATTAATTTTTTTTGAGGAAGTGATGAAGATGATTGATGAAGGCAGTGACTGTTGTCTTTATGGAATTCAGAAAGAAAAACAAAACGATCTACATGGTAGACTGGTTAGCAAGGTTAGACTGCCTGGGATCCAGGGAGAGCTCGCCATTTAGATCCAAGATTTTCTTGAATATTGGAGACAGGGTGTGACAGTGGACATTTGTTCATTAAACCTGGAGACCTGTGACCAGTGGCGTGCCGCAAGTCTCAATAGTGGGTCCACTGCCTTTTGTCACTTATACAAATCATTTGCACTTGAGTATATGAAGTATGGTTAGTAAGTTTGTAGATAATACCAAATTTGTTGGTGTTGTCGACAGTGAAGAATGAACTCTCAGACTATAATGGGACTTTGCTTAGGTGAACCGAGGAGTGGCAGATGGAGTTTATTTTAGTTAAATGTGAGGTGTTGTATTTTGGCAAGACACATCAAGGCAAGACATGTGGGTAGGGTCCAGTCAAAAGCTGCCAATCAATGAGAACTCCATTGAAATTATCGAATCCCTGCAGTGAGGAAACAGGCTATCCGGCCCATCGAGGCCACACCGAACCTCTAAACAGTCTCCCACTGGACAAACCCCTACACATCCCTTTGAGCCTGCATTTTCCATGGCTAATCCAGCTCGCCTACACATCCCTGGGTAGTATATGCAATTTAGCATGGCCAATCTACCCTTATCTGTATGTCTTTATACTGTTGGAAGAAAACATAACATCCGGAAGAAAATCATACAGACAGGGGAGAATGTGCAAACACCACACAGGCAGTCATTCAAGGATGGAATTAAACCCAGATCGCTGCGCACTGAAGCAGCAATGCTAGTCACTGAGCGACTGTGTCACCTTGTGGTGCAGGTTCTCCGTTTCTTGTAAGTGCCGTCACAGGTAGACAGCGCAGTGAAGAATGCACTTGGTGATCATCCCTTTATTGGTGTGTGCTTTGAGTCTAAATATTTGCATGACATATTGCATCTATACAGAACATTGTTTTGGCCACTTTTGTAATATTGCCTTTAATTCTGGTCTCCCTGCTGTCGGAAAGGTGTTGTCAAACTTGAAAGGGTACAGAAGAGATTTACAAGAATGTTGCAGGTGTTGGAGGGTTAGAGTTACAAGGAGAGTTTAAATAGGCTGGGACTATTTTCAAGTGTTGAGGCCGAGAGGTGACCTGAAAGACGTTATAAAAACATGAGGGGCATAGACAAGGTAAACAGTCAATGTCTTTTCCCCAGGAAATGCAAGTCCAAAATTAGAAGACAAAGGTTTAAGGTGAGAGGGGAAAGATTTAAATAGGGACACTTTCACACAGAGACTACTGTGTGTATGGATTGAACAGCCAAAAGAGGTGATGGAGGCAGGTACAGTTACACCATTTAAAAGGCATTTGGATGAATACATGCATGAGGAGTGTTTAGAGGAATATGGGCCAACAGCTGGCAAGGGGGGAGAGATTTATTTGGAATATTTGGTCGGTATGGACGATCAGATCGAAAGGTGTTTTTCCGTGCTGTATATCTCTGAGACTCTATTGCCTCTTGAGTGGAAAACACAGGAACAGGAGGAGGCTATTCAGCTTCTGAATTCTGTGAGTCAACTTGTTTGCTCAATTGCTGAGAATAAAATACAAAAATACATCATTCAGATTTTGATTCTGTTTTACAGAAACAGGAGAAAGGCTTTTAGTCTAGAGAAGCTGTTAGGAATGTGAAGAGGCCATTCAGTCCCTCAATACCATTCCACAGGAGCAGCAAGTAAACGCAGAGCTATTGGAGCCTGTTAGTCAGTAGCTGGGGGAGGACAGCTACTTTTGCAAACCTTGGATCAGGCAGTCATTCGGCTACCCAAGATTGGGACATAGGAACAGGACTGAAAAATGTGTTGCTGGAAAAGCGCAGCAGGTCAGGCAGCATCCAAGGAGCAGGAAAATCGACGTTTCGGGCATAAGCCCTTCTTCAGGAAGGGCCCGAAACATCGATTCTCCTGCTCCTTGGAGCTTTTCCAGCAACACAATTTTCAATACTTCTCTCCAGTATCTGCAGTCCTCACATTCTCCTACACAGGAACAGGAGGCCGTTATTCAACTTCTTGATATTGGGACACAGGGACAGGAGGGAGTCACTCAGTGCTCGAAAATGGGGCACAGGGAAATCTGGAAGTTAGTGAGTCCCAGGATCCTGTTACACAAGGACAGCAGGAGGCGACTTACTCCCCACCAGTATGGGACACTAGGAGAGAGGGGGAGTTTGCTTTGAACAAGCAGAAATATATGAAAAAATTGCATTAGTGGTCAATTCAATACTGCCCCAACATTCACTCAGACTACGGCTGATCTGATGGTGATTCCATCATTCTATTTTACGGAGACTGTCCTCTCTGCAGCCTCTGCTCCTTTGTTGGTCATGTTGCAGACCCAGATGCTGTAACAACAGTCACCATGACTCATCCAGAAGGATAGGTCTAACCAGATGTGTCAAAATTTGAAGAGTCCAATCACAAGAATTAAAACACAAAATAAAGGCATTGCCAGATGTTTAGTACTCTCACATTCGCAATCCAACTCACCTAACCAGCCCATCCATTACATATTCAGGATGGAGCACTGTGTAGATCCGTCTAGTGTGCTGCTGAATGCAACCCAGCAATATCCAGAATGGAACTCTGTGCAGCCCACACCAATGTTTGATCTATAATCCTGGGCTAAATGTCCAGCATGGGGAGCTGTGCAGTCCGCACTGGTTCATTCATATAAAAACTCAGGCTGTTGCATTGTTCGGTAACACTGTGTTAGATCACTGCCCAGTGTGGAGAAACATGTAACCAATGCTGGAAGTGACAGGATGTGCAGCTCCCATCCATTTACAGCTCCATATCTCCACTGTGCCTTGACAAGGGATGCTGCGAATGTGAAAGTCACTGCGAGGAAGAGATGTAAATGGAAACAATTTAAATACCAATAGTTCTGATTAAGGCGAGTATCCCTCTAGTGTTTAAATATGAAATAACTGAGATAATATCCAATGAGGTTTTGTGGGTGGTGGTAATGTTATAGTGGTTGCACTATAAGCCTTCAAATAATCAATGGGAATTAGATGAACAAATATGCAGGGAGACTGGCAAGAATTGCAGGAGCATTAGGGTTGTCATAATAGGGGATTTTAATTATCCTAACACAGACTGGGACTTCCAGAGGGTTAAGAACTTAGATGCAACGGAATTTGTTTAGTGTGTTCAGGAAAGCTTCCACAAGCAGCATGTAGAGGGTCCTACTCGTGAAGAAGGGCTTATGCCCGAAACGTCGGTTCTCCTATTCCCTGGATGCTGCCTGGCCTGCTGCGCTTTTCCAGCAACACATTTCCAGCTCTGATCTCCAGCATCTGCAGACCTCACTTTCTCCTACTCGTGAAGGGACAAACTCGACCTACTGTTGGGAAATAGGGCAGGATAGGTGACGGAGGTAAAGTGTGGGAACATTTTGGGGAAAGTGACTAGAGCTGTATTAATTTTAAAATAGTTATGGAAGGGACAAAATTGGTCCAAAGATTCAAGTTCTAAATTGGGACAAGGCATATTTTGCTGGAATTAGTCAAGGGATTGCAGGGCTTGATTGGAGTAGTTTGTTTCCAGGTAAAAGGATCCCAGGCAAGTGGGAGGGCTTCAAAAGTGAGATAGCTTGAGTTCAAGGTCTATATGTTCCCGTGAGGGTGAAGGGAAAGTGAGGCTGGAAGAGAGAACCCTGGATGACAAGAGAAATTTAGGCTCTGACCAGCAAAGAAAGGAAACGTCACTCAGGTACAGGCAGCTGGGAACAAGGGAATTCCTGGAGGTACACAGGGGATACAGGAGTTTACTGAAGAAGGAAATCAGCAGGGCGAAAGTGGGGTATGAGATATCCTTGGCTGAGCAGATTAGGGTGAATCCAAATTCAGTATAGTAAAGAAAAAGAACAACTAGAGAGAAAATAGGACGTCTTAAAATCCAAAATAGGCATGCATGTGTAAAACCTCAAGAGATGGGTGAGGTCCTCAATTTCCCTTCTGTGTTTACCATGAAGAAAGACATGAAGACCTGTGGCCTTTGGGAGGTTAATTGTCATATCTTGGTACAGTCCATATCACAGTAGATGTGCTGTTGGACATATTAGAATGCATAAAGTTAGATAAATCTCTTGGTCCTGACCAGATATATCTAAGAGCACTGCAAGAGGTGAGAGATGACAGTTCAGGGGCCAAGGTCCCAGAAGACTGGGCAGTAGCAAATGTTGTGCCCTTATTCAGAAGGGCTGCAAAGAAAAGCCTGAGAAATATAGACCAGTCAGCTTCACACCTGTTTCCAGAAACCACTTGAGAAGGTTCGGAGATATAAGATATGCATGCATTTGGAAAGACAGAGTTTGACTCGGAAGAGTCAGCATAGCTTTGTCCATGGAAGATCATGCCTTACAAATTTTGATAGAGTGTTTTGAGGAAGTGACCAGGACGTTTGATGAGGGCAGGGTGGTGGACATAATCTATATGGATTTCAATAAGGTCTTTGACACGTTTCCACATGGTAGGCCGCTCTAAGACGTTAGATCGCATGGACTCCAAGGTAAACTGGCAAATTGGCGACACAATTGGCTTGACGTTAAGAAGCAAATGGCTATGGTAGAGGTATGCTTATCAGACTGGAGGCCTGTGACTAGTGGAGTGCCTCAGGGGTCGGTATTGGGCCCATTGCTGTTTGTGATCTACATCAATGATTTGGACCAGAGTGCACAACTCAAGGTTAGTAAGTTTGCAGATGACACTAAAATAGGAGGTATCGTTTACAGTGAGGAACGTTATCAGAAATTGAAGCAGTACCTTGACCAGCTGGGGAAGTGGGCTGAGAAATAACAAATGGAGTTTAATATAGATAAGTGTGACGTCTTGCAGTTTGGAAAGTCAAATCCAGGTAGGAGTTTAATGATGAATGAGAGGGCCTTCAGGAATGTAATGGAACAAAAGGACGTTGGAGATCAGGTGCACGGTTATCTGAAATTTGAGTCACAGATACACAGGACAGTGAAGAAGGCTGTTGGCACACTGGCCTTCATCAGGGCATTGAGTATAGAAGTTGGGAAGTTATGTTGCAGTTGTACAGGATGTTGGTAAGGCTGCAGTTGGAGTATTGTGTTCAGATTGTTCACCTTGCTCTAGAAAGGATATTATTGAACTAGAAAGAGAATAGAAGAAATTTACAAAGATGTTTCCTGGGTGAAAGGATCGAGGACAAGAGGACATCCGTTAATGTTTGGAAAGGAAAAAAATTTAAAGAAAGGAACCTGAGGGGCAACCTTTTCAAACAGAGGGTGGTAAGCATATGAACTGAGCTGCCAGTGGAAGTGATGAGATGGGTACAATAACAACATTGAAAAGGCATTTGGACAAATACACAGATAGGAAAGGATTAGAGGGATACAGAATAAGGGCAGGGAAATGGGGAGATTGTGGATTGACATTTTGATTGGCATGGACCAGCTGGGCCAAATGGTCAATCATACTGGCAGTCTCGTGTAATATGACTGTAAATGAGTGTTTTGGATTAGAGACAGAGGGGAGACGTCATGGAAGGATATGTTCACAGGTTGCAGAATGCTGAAATGAAGACATTTCGATAGTATCATGCAACACGGTTCAGTATTATGAAGAATTATGAGTGAAGGGGATAGTGCTGTGAGTTCAGGCGATGGAGCGTTTTGGATGAGCATTTGTTCTGCAGCTTTGCAACTGGGAATGAGGACAGCAGAGTCTTCACCTCACTGGGCTGAATCTAACAAAAATACTGTCTCAGTGACATTTTCATTGAGTGTGACAGAGGAGTTGTCTGCACGAGGCCGAGCTAGTTTCCTGGTGCTATCTTACCAAACTCACCTCATTAACTAACCACCCCACCCTATGGTGTCCCTCTCATTCACTGCCAGCCCGATTCACCCACCCATCATGACTGGAGGCACTCACCATCACTGGAATGCCCCTAGATATTCTGTGATCCCTGGCACTGGTGCCATCTTTGAAAAGCGCAGCCCTTATGCCCGAAACGTCGATTCTCCTGTTCCTTGGATGCTGCCTGACCTGCTGCGCTTTTGCAGCAACACATTTTCAGCTCTGAAGTTGAGAGAGCGTCCCCTTCATGGTAGTCTCTGCCAGTGTGGGGAATTGAATCTGCGCTGGATTCCTCCCTCTGCATCACAAATCAACCAACCAGCCAAATGAGTGGGAGACTGCGCAACAGTTTCACACAGAATCAGTCACAGACAAAGGGCAAGAGAAATTTTCCTGACAAGGTAAAAGGTATATTTGAGATAACGGCTGAGGATAAAAATGTTCTCTGCTAGAAATTGTATTTTATAATGAGTCAATTTTTTGGAAGCTATCTTTGGCTGAATGCAATAAGGTGAGACAAGTGAAATAACCAGGATGACTAATTGTGATTGGATATCGATAACCATAAAATAAGTGCATGTTTTTGATTAGTCTGTGGAAAGCATGCTGACTGTTGCATGAATTTATAAAGCAGATGAAATATATATTTTAGGAGAGTCCATCCCCATGGGAAATGCATGCTAGAAGAAACCCGGGGTAAAACGTGCCTGAGAATCGTCTGCTCGATAACATGAACCTGGGGTTGAATGATTGAAAGTTCATGTAAAATGGAGCTGAGAAAATCATCAGATCACTACAGAACGTATTGAATGTTGGAGCATATTTGATGTACTGAATGGCCTCATGATAGATTTTAATTATGAGTGATTTGAAAAACGTACATCTCTACTCCATCCTTTCACGTGTTACACACTGGGGCACAGCCGTCTTTCTGTAAGTGGGAATAAGTTGGAACATTATCTGGAACATTCCATAATTAGCATTCTCCAGAATATTTTATAATTGTGTGGGGGGCATTAGAAAGGCAAGAGAGAAAGAGAGGGAAGGTGATGTATGCAGTAGTGAGAGTGGTGGAGCATGAGCCTTGTTCAGGGGCCGGTGCTATATCAGACATCCAGTGAGTGTGAGGGAGCAGAGAGAATACAGTAACCCTTAACCTGACAGAGCAGGGAAGGTTACTAATGCTTGTCCTGTTTTACTGGACATTTCCTGAGACCGCAGGTTCTGCACTGAGCTGGGTGAGGAGCTTAGACCATGCTCGGCTCATCTGGTGGTGTTATCCCTCTGGGAAGAGAATGGTCCCCTTCTGTACTAGCTCTTTTTGTAAGGACACGCCGGGGAACTATAGACTAGTGAGCCTGACGTTGGTAGTGTGCAAGTTGTTGGAAGGAATCCTGAGGGACAGGATGTGCATGTATTTGGAAAGGCAAGGAGTGATTAGAGATAGTCAACATGGCTTTGTGCGTGAGAAATCATGTCTCATAAATTTGATTGAGTTTTTTGAGGAAGTAACAAAGAGGACTGATGAGGGCAAAGGTGTAGATGTGATCTATATGGACTTCAGTAAGGCTTTTGATAAGGTTCCCCATAGGAGATTGATTAGCAAGGTTAGATCTCATGGAATACAGGGAGAACTATCCATTTGTATACAGAACTGGCTCAAAGGGAGAAGACAGAGGGTGGTGGTGGAGGGTTGTGACCAGTGCAGTGCCACAAGGATCGGTGCTGGATTCACTACTTTTTGTCATTGACATAAATGATTTAGATGTGAGCATAAGAGGTACAGTTAGTACGTTTGCAGATGACACCAAAATTGCAGGTGTAGTGGACAGCGAAGAGGGTCATCTCAGATTACAACGGGATCTTGACCAAATGGCCAATGGGCTGAGATGTGGCAGATGGATGTTAATTCAGATAAATGCGAGGTGCTGCATTTTGGGAATGCAAATCTTAGCAGGACTTCTACATTTAATGGTAAGATCGCAGGGAGTATTGCTGAACAAAGAGACCTTGAAGTGTAGGTTCACAGCTCTTTGAAAGTGGAGTCGCAGGTAGCTGGGATAGTGAAGAAGGCGTTGGTATGCTTTCCTTTATTGGTCCGAGTATTGAGTACAGGAGTTGGAAGATCATGTTGCGGCTGTACAGGATATTGGTTAGGCCACTGTTGTAATATTGCATGCAATTCTGGTCTCCTTCCTATCGGAAATATGTTGTGAAACTTGAAGGAGTTCAGAAAAGATTTGCAAGGATGTTGCCAGGGTGAGAGGATTTAAGCTATAGAGAGAAGCTGAACAGGCTTGGGTGTTTTTCCCTCGAGCGTCAGAGGCCCAAACATTATGGAGGTTTACAAACTTATGATGGGCATGGATAGGGTAAAATCTTTTCCCTGGGGTTGGGGATCCAGAACTAGAGGGCATAGGTTTAGGGTGAGAGGGGAAAGATATAAAAGACACCTACGGGGCAACTATTTCACACAGAGGGTGGTACGTGTATGGAATGAACTGCCAGGTGAAGTGGGGGAGGCTGATACAAGTGCAACATTTAAGAGGCATTTGCGTGGGTAAATGAATAGGAAGGGTTTGGAGGGTAATGGCAGGTGGGACTAGATTGATTTGGGATATGTGTTCGTTATGGATGGGTTGGACCGAAGGGTCTGTTTCCATGCTTTACATTTCTATGACTCTTACTTATATTAATCTCTGTTTTTTGGTGCACCATGCTAGTGGGAAAGTCCAATGGGATATTTTCCATGCAGAGCTTACAAAGACCCAACAGCCCCGAAGAGTTTTCAGACATCCAACACAACAGAATATTTTTCCTTGCACAGAAAGTAAGGATTTTTTTTTCCCATGTGCATCTGCGTAAGATACTCAGGAAAATAGAAACCGGGTCCATCTCCAATTCGGTCCCCAAGACCCACTCTACAACACCTGACACAGTGCTCCAATATATACGAAGCCTGCAGCAGGACCACATGCAATAAGTAAGAGTGCCTGTAGTCATTCTGCATTTAGGACATGCTGAAGATAATCTCACTTTGAATTTTGAGAGAAAATTTGGGGTCAGATAGAACCTATGAAGAATTTTCAACTGCATGGAATGGGTCCTATTACAGATCAAAATCCTTCGAGCATTTTCACAAATATCCTCCCATGTCTCCGAGCAGATCTAAACCCCCAACTCTCTCGCACAGACGTCACGAAACTGCACAGTCTTCTCTGAGGGGACACTATCAAACTATTGATAAAGGGTGCTGACAGAGAGTGCATTCTTAGCAAAAAGAACCCACTTCTCTGTATCGGATCTAGAAGTGTCTGTTAAAAGTTTTTTTAAATCAAATCTCTAATCTGGAAAAAAAAGAGAAGTCTCTACGAGGGAGTCCATACGTACGAGTTATTTGACCAAATGGTATCATTGTTTCTCCCTCAAGTAACACGTGGTGGCTCAGTGGTTTGCATTGCTGACTCACAGCACCAGGGTCACGGGTTCGGTTCCAACCTTGGGTGACTGGCTGCGTGGAGTTAGTATATTCTCAACTGTGTCTGCGTAGGTTTCCTCCCACAGTCACAAAGATGTGCAGGTTAGATGAATTGATCATTGCTAAATCGATCATAGTGTTCCAGGGTCTGTAAGTTGGGGCATTAGTCAGGGTAAATATAGGATGCTAGGGGAAGGGGTCTGGGTGGGTTTCTCTTCAGAGGGTCGAAGTGGACTTGCTGGCCCAAGGACCTGTTCCAACACTGTAGGGATTCTACGAATTCTAAATCACCCAAGCAAGGTACCCCCCTCGCTCCCGACAGTTTAAACCTGGAACCCATCATCCCCAGTCTGACGCATTGTCCTTCAAGTTTTAACAGTATTGTTCATCATCAGTTTATAACAATACTACATAAACGTTCTCATTTTACCTAAGAACAACAGACTAATAAGGGTTCACTTTGTCTAAGGCAGCTCAATTGATGCCAAGACCTCAGCGGCCTAGGCACTCACATAGGATGAAAAGAAACTTATTTGATTGTTTTTAATCGGGGAGATCTACTCTCTGTGGGGCAGTTGCAATTTTGTTAGTTTGATAAAGAATCGCTTGTGGTGCCAAATAAAAGAGCGATACCAGCCTTTTTTTATTCTAAAACAACCTCTTAGATTACTTACAGTGTGGAAACGGGCCCTTCGGCCAAACACGTCCACTCCGACCCGCAACCTACTCCCCTACATTTATTCTTTCACCTAACACTACGGCCAATTTAGCATGGCCCATTCACTTAACCTGCACATTTTTGGATTGTTAGAGGAAACCAGAGCACCTGGAGAATGTGCAAACTCCACGCAGTCAGTCACCTGAGGTGGGAACTGAACCGGGGTCACTGGTGCTGTGAGGCAGCAGTGCTAACCACTGTGCCACCGTGCCGCCCACATGCCTTATCTGTCTGGGAAACATCAAAAAAAAACATTCACACGGGTGTAGGAAATGAGGAAGGACATTCATTTTAGTTAGCCGACCGAGCCAGGATATTGGAAATGCCTCCCATCTTTGAAGGTCTTGTTTAATTTTGTCAAACAAATGGACACAGTTCACGTTAAATAAATGATCAAAGACAGATGTAATGAATATACTGAAATAGGGAAACCACCCCCGTGACCATTTAAAAGGAAACCAGGATTTGCCCAAGAATTAGGTATTTCCCTAAGACCTCCCATAGGCATGGCCTCCAACTTTGTAAAATTAATCTTATCGCCCGGAAAGGCAACAAGCGAATCAATGCATGGCATCACATGAACTACCGAAATTGCGGGATTTGACAAAAACATAAGACCCTCATCTGCATACAATGTAATCTTCCGTAACTTCTATCCAACTTCTGGGGCAGATATATTGGCATCCCTGCGGATGGCCTCCGCCAGTGTCTAAATCACCAACGTACACAGCAATGGCAAATGGTGTTAACCTTGTCGACAGCCTGGAGAAATGTTAATATTACTGATCGGCACACCATTAGTGAGAACCGCAGCCAGAGGATCACGGTAAAGGATCCTCACCCACTTGATAAAAACTTTGCATAGACCAAACCGTTCTAATGTACAGAAGAGATCCAACCACTCAACCCAAACAAATGCCTTCTCTCTTCTAAAGAGATCAGTAATCCCTGGACAGATTGATGTTGACACTCTTAGATCATTTTGAGTAACCACTTAACATTGTAGGAAGATCTGCGGCCCTTTATAAAGACTGTTTCGTCCTCTTTGGCAACGGAAGGCAGCAAAGTTTCTAACCTTAATGTATGGGTTTCAGACGGGATTTTGAAACCAACGTTTAAAAGTGAGATTGGTGTGTAAGAAGCACAATCTTCCAGGGTGTTTCATTCTTAAGCATCAGAGAGATATGAGCCTCTTTTAAGGATGGAGGGAGGGTTCCTGACTGGACGAGTGACAGAACATGTTAAACATTAGTCCTGAATATATGTTTATAAATTATTTATAAAATTTACGAGGAAGTCCATCAGGACCGTGCGCCTTTACATTCTGAAGCTGTTTCCTACCCTCCTGCGCTGACAATGGTGCATTAAGACGCAACACTTATTCAGGGGTTACTCCTGGAAGATCCAGCTTCTTGAAAAATGATTCCATCTTAATCCATCTATCCTCAAAATGTTCAGTCTGAAATAATTCGGAGAAAAATCTCGAACAGGCTGCATTAATCTTTTTGGAATCGGAGGGAAGGATCCTAGTACCTTCCCTAATTGAGGTAATAGCTTGAGGGGGCGCTCGTTTTCCTGGCAAGTTAGGCTAAATACTTGCCTGGCTTATCACGACGTTCAAACAGCCTTTGTTTTGCAAAAGTAAGTTCCTTCTTGGTTGTCTGTGTGAGTGTGGAATTCACTGTAGACAATGAAGCGTTGTGATCCTCTGCAGCTTAACCACTGAGAGTCTATCACAGTTTGCCCTCTCGGCTGTCCTCAGCCGAGTTTCAAACAAACATTGCTGCTCCCCCTTCTGCTGTTTCCTGAGGAACAATGATTCCCTTGGCATGAGCGTTAGCAGTTTCCTATAGAATGCATGGGTTACTGTTTGAATCAGTATTAATGGCTATGAAAGATCTGAAATCATTACAGAAATACTCAATGAACTAACTAGCCTTAAGAAAAAAACGATCCATTCGCCAGCATCTCGAAACTGTTAAACTGCTTCATGGTCAGAAATGGTGATTATCGCAATTGTGCAGGATGCCACCGAATCTAAGATTGTTGCAGGGATGTGGAAGAGATCAACCTTCGTATGGCATTTCTGCAGGTTGAAGGAGAAAATAAAATCCCTACTTGTGAGATAGATCTGCCTCCAGACAACCACCAGCTCTAGTTCTGCACAAGAATCAACTAATTGCTTACATTATGACGAGGTATTGGGGGACCTTTGGACATTCTGTCCACTGTGGGGTTCATAAGACAGTTGAAGTCATCTACACAATGCACCACGGGGCAAGATAACTTAATTTGGAAAATGCATCTACCACGGTTTTAAGAGGGTGCGCCGGGAGGCAATAACCATTCAAAATACTGTATTCTTTCCCATAGTTCAAGGGTTTGGGGATTATGATCTTCCTGTTAATGTCTAATATAATCTAGTAAGTTAACTGGAAGATTCTTCCTATCCAGTATGGCTTCTCTCCTACTCCTACTATTAAAAAAACGAGAAATAAACCCGATCAAACCCGCCTTGCTGTAATGTTAAATGCTCCTTGTCATCAAGGTGCATCTTCTGCAATAGGACAACATCCACCCTCTCCTTTCTAAGACGAGAAAGTACATTTTTCTTCTTGACCGGACGATGGCTCCGCTTATTGTCCCAGGTACACCATTTAAGCACATCATTATCCATCACACACTGGAGCAACATTTGAGCTCTAGAGAGGAAGAAATCGAATTACACATCACTGATCATGAATGAAAAAAGACTCATCGAGCTTAAAAACAACACAAACTAAGATTATTACATCTAACGAGCTCTCAAAACTTTCCAAAACTAAACATGAAAAAAAAGAAACAAAATCCAAAGTGTCAATGACATTCCATAGGGAATTACCCCACGCCCGCCCAGTGGGGACGGTTACATATCCCAAAACTTTATCTTCTGCCCGCTACACCCAGGGCAATTAACAACAAAAATCGGGCTTCAACTGCCCTTTGGTCGGTATTTTGTCATCACAACTACCTTTGTAACCCGCTCCAGCTTGAGCCGCACCCCAGACACAAGCAAGGAAAGAGAAAAAGAGTAGTAATACTAATGAAGAAGTTAAAAGTGAGTACTCTACCCATCCCCGACTATAATTTAACACTGGTCAATACCAGAAAAGTCCAAGAAAATTTCTTTAAGAGAGAAACATGATTATCTAAACATCCATCTTACATAAAATGTCCACAAAGTTTTCGCTTACTCTGTAGAGTCAGAAGAGTGTATGGATCCATTGAAATCAAAATGGAGCATCGCTGGGAACCGTAAGGAACACTGAATCCTGAGTTCCCTTACTCTTCTCTTGATATCATCAAAAGATTTTCTTTCCTGAATCACCGCCGTTGAAAAGTCCTGAAAGAACATAATACTGGAGCCCTCGTGAATTAAAGCCATCGGATCTTTGCCCTGGGTTCTGAAAGATTCCATCAGTCTTTGTTTATCCCCATAACTATGTAACTGCACAAGGACAGGACGAGGGCGCTGGTCTGAGTCTGACCTCCGTGCTGTAACCCGATGAACTGTCTCGCTCTTCACCCGTCCCTCTTCAGCTTCGAAGTGAAGGAATCGCGGCAGCCAGTTCTCAATAAACTCACACAAACACACATGCACACACAACTCTTGACACACAATTTGTTTCCTGCAATTAAACAGACATACACAGAAACACACACACAAGCCTTCACGAATATCCTGTCAGCTGCCAGTGCACATATATACACAGAAACACACACACACACACGCGTCCACCATCACACACTCTCCGACAATTAACAGGTATAAATAGAAACACATACACATCTTGACACCATCACACTGTCCCCTGCCACTAAACAGACACACATAAAAACGCACACACAATCCTCTACCACCACAGTGTTTCCTGCCACTAAACAGATATACACAGGAACGCACACACCCGCACGCACAAACCTTGACACCAAATTTGTTTCCTGTCAATAAGCAGATACACACAGAAACACGCACACAACCCTCCAGGACCATCCTGTCACCTGCAATTAAACAGATACATACAGAAATACACACACATAACTCCAGCACTACCCTGTCTCCGGTCATTAAATAGTTATGCACAGAAACACACAATCACCACGCTGTCTCCTGCCATTAAACAGAAATTTACCCAAACACACACAACCCTCCATCACCACCCTGTCTCCTACGATTAAACATATATGCACAGAAACACGCACACACCGTGCTCCACCACCACCCTGTCCCCTGTCATTAAACAGATATGCACTGAAACGCACACACACCCAACCGTCCATCACCATCCTGTCTCCTGCAATTAAACAGATATGCACAGAAACACGCACATATTCCCTCCACCACCACCCTGTTTCCTGCCATTAAACAAATATATGCAGAAACACACACACACACAACCCTCCACCATCATGCTGTCACCTTCCATGAAACAGATATACACACTTATACACACACACCACCCTCCACTAACATCCTGCCTCTGGTCAATAAACAGATATACACAGAAACACATACAAAACCCTAAACCACCTTCCTGTCTCCTGCCACGAAATAAATATAACAGAAATACACACACAAAATACTCCATGACCACATTGTCTCCTGTGATTAAACAGATATAAACAGAAACACCCACATAAAATCCTCCACGACCATCCCGTCTCCTGCCATTACACAGATCTACACAGAAACACGCACACACAAGCCTCCACGAACATCCTGTCTGCTGCCATTACACAAATATACACACAAACACACATGCACACACAACCCTTGACACCCAATTTGTTTCCTGTCATTAAACAGATTACCAGAAACACACACACACACAACCCTCCACGACCACACTGCCTTCTGCAATTAATCAGATATACACAGAAACACACTCACAACCCTCCAAAGTCGCCCTGCCTCCCGCCATTAAACAGGGACATGCAGAAGCACATACACACCAACCTGCACCAATACCTGTCTCCAGTTATTAAACAGGTATAGACAGAAACACAAGCACACAACCTTCCACCACCACCCTGTCTCCTGCCATTAAACAAATATAGGCAGAAACACACACACACAACCATCCACCAGCACGCTGTCACCGTCCATTACACAGATATACACAGAAACACAACCACACAACACCCTGCGCCACACTCTGTTTCCTGCGATTAATCAGATATACACTGAAACACACAACACAACCGTCCAACACCACGCTGTCTCCCGCTATTAAGCAGATATACACAGAAACACGCACAAACACAACTCTCCACGAACACCCTACCTCCTCTCAATAAAGAGATATACACAGAAACACACACAAAACTAAACCACCTCCGTCTCCTGCCATTAAACAGACATGCACAGAAACACACACACGACCCTCCACCACCACATTGTTTCCTGCCACTAAACAGATATACACAGGAACGCACACACCCGCACGCACAAACCTTGACACCAAATTTGTTTCCTGTCAATAAGCAGATGCACACAGAAACACGCACACACACAGATAACTCCAGCACTACCCTGTCTCCGGTCATTAAACAGTTATACACTGCAACACACACACATGGATCCACCATCACACACGCTCCGGCAATTAAACAGGTATAAACAGAAATACACAAACATCTCGACACCACCACTCTGTCTCCATCCATTAAACAGACATACACAGAAACACACACACAACCCTCCACCACCACATTGTTTTCTGCCATTAAACAGGTATACACAAGAACGCACACATACGCACGCACAACCCTTGACACACAATTTGTATCCTGTCATTAAGCAGATATACACAGAAACACAAAAACAATCTTCCACGTACACCCTGCCTATTGCCCTTAAACAGATATTCACAGAAACGCTCATACATACACAACCCTCCAACACCACCCTGTCTCCTGCCAGTAAGCAACAGACACAGAAACACAGACACTCTACATTCCACCACGACACTGTCTCTTGCCATTAAATAGATATACCCAGAAACACACACGTACCTCCCTCCTCCACCACTGTGTCCTGCAATTACACAGATATAAACAGAAACATACACACATATTTCCAGCACCACCATGTCTCCTGTCATTAAATAGTTATACACAGATGCATGCACACACACTATCATCCACCACCACCCTGTCTCCAGCCCTTAAATAGATGTAAACAGAAACACACGCACACAACACTCCACGAACATCCTGCCTCCTGTTATTAAACAGGTACACACAGAAATACACACACAATCCTCAATCACCACTCTGTCTCATGCCATTAAACCGATATACACAGAAACACGCACACACAACCCTACATCACCACCCTGTCTCCTGTCATTAAACTGAAATGCACTAAAACACGCACACATCCCTCCACCATCTCCGTGTTTCCTGCCTTTAATCAGATATACGCAGGAATACACACTCAAGACCCTCCACCACCACCACCCTGTCTTCAGCCCTTAAATAGATATTAACAGAAACACACACTCACACAAACCTCCAAGACCACCCTGTCTCCTGCCATTGAGCAGATATACACAGAAATGCACATGCACCTTACCCTCGACCACCACCCTGTCTCCTGCCATTAAACAGATATACACGGAAACACACACGCAATCCTCCAACACCACCTTGTTCTCCTGCCATTGAGCAGATATATATAAATATATATATATATATATATAAATACACACACGCAACCCTCTATCACCACCCTGTCTCCAGCCCTTAAACAGGTCTACACAGAAACACACAAACACACACACAAACCTCCACGACCACCCTGTCTCCTACCCATAAACAGATATACACAGCAACACATACACAAATCCCTCCACCACCACCCTGTTTCCTGCAATTAAACATATATACACAGAAACACAAACACCATCTTTCTCCACCACCCTGTCTCCTGCAAATAAACAGATATAGACAGAAACATACACGCATATCTTCAGCACCATCCTGTCTCAAGTCATTAAACAGTTATACACAGAAACGCACACACAACCCTCCAACGCCACCCTGTTCTCCTGCCATTGAGCAGATATAAACAGAAATACATGCACACAACCCTCGACCTCCACCCTGTCTACTGCCCTTAAACAGATACACACCGAAACACAGACACATGCAAAACCCTCCTCAACTACCCTGTTTCCTGCATTAATCAGATATACACAGAAACACACACACACAATCCTCCACGAACACCAGTCTGTTTCCTGTCATTAAGCAGATATATTCAGAAAAACGCACACAACTCTGCACCACTACCCTATCAACTACCATTAAACAGACATGCACAGAAAAAAAAACACACACACATAATTCTCCACCAACACTCTGTCTCCTGGCATTAAACAGATATGCACAGAAACGCACACACAACCCTCCACGACCACCCTGTCTCCTGCAATTAAGCAGGTACATACAGAAATACACACACAAAACTCCAACACTACCCTGTCTCCGGCCATTAAACGGTTATACACAGAAACACACACTCACCATCCTTCACCACCAGCTGTCTCCTGCTATTAAACATAAATTTACAGAAACACACAGACAACTCTCCACCACCACCCTGTTTCCTGCCATTAAACAGATATACACAGAAGCGCGCACACAATCCTCTATCACCACCCGGTCTCCTGCCATTGAGCAGATATACACAGAAATGCACACACAATCCTCGACCACCACCCTGTCTCCTTCTATTAAACAGATATACACCGAAACACAGACAGATGCAGAACCCTCCACCACCACCCTGTGTCCTGCATTAATCAGATATACACAGAAACATAAAAACAACCCTCATTAAATAGATATACACAGAAACAAACATACACAAACTCTCGACCACCACCTTGACTCCTGCCATTAAACAGATATACACAGAAACAAATATACAAACTTGCACGTACACCCTGCCTACTGCCCTTAAACAGATATTCACAGAAACGCTCATACATACACAATCCTCCACCACCGCCCTGTCTCCTGCCACTAAGCACATAGACACAGAAACACAGACACTCTACACTCCAATACCACACTGTCTCTTGCCATTAAATAGATATACCCAGAAACACACACATACACCCTCCTTCACCATTGTGTCCTGCAATTACACAGATATATACATAAACATACACACACATTTCCAGCACCACCCTGTTTCCTATCATTAAACAGTTAGACACAGATACATGCACACAAACTACCCTCCACCACCAACCTGTCTCCAGCCCGTAAAGAGATGTATACAGAAACACACGCACATAACACTCCACGAACACCCTGTTTCCTGCTATTAAACAGGTACACACAGAAATACACACACAACCCTCCATCACCACCCTGTCTCCTTCTATTAAACAGATATACACCGAAACACAGACAGATGCAGAACCCTCCACCACCACCCTGTGTCCTGCATTAATCAGATATACACAGAAACATAAAAACAACCCTCCACGACCACCCTGTCTCCTGCAATTAAACAGATACATACAGAAATACACACACAAAACTCCAGCACTATCCAGTCTCCAGCCATTAAACAATTATACACAGAAACACACACTCACCATCCTCCACCACGACGCTGTCTCCTGCTATTAAACAGAAATTTACAGAAACATGCCGACAATCCTCCACCACCACCCTGTCTCCTGTCATTGAGCAGATATAAACAGAAATGCACACAGAATCCTCGACCACCACGCTGTCTACTGTCATTAAATAGATATACACAGAAACAAAAACAAACTCTCGACCACTACCCTGACTCCTGCCATTAAACTGATAGACACAGAAACACACATACAATCTTCCACGAACACCCTGCCTACTGCCCTTAAACAGATATTCACAGAAATGCTCATACATACAAAACCTTCCACCACCACCCTGTTTCTGCCAGTAAGCACATAGACACAGAAACACAGATACTCTACATTCCACCACCACACTGTCTCTTGCCATTAAATAGATATACGCAGAAACACACATGCACCCTCCTCCACCCTCACTGCTGGAATCTTCCATGACGCACCCTTCAGCACAGCTGTGATATCTTCTTTGACCAGTGACATTTGTCATCCACCCATTTTACCTTCCTCTCTCCACCGCCTGAAGCATTAATGTCCTGGGATATTTAGTTGCCAATCACGCCATTCCCTCAACCAAGTCTCAGGTACTCCATTATATTCCCAGGTACTATTCCAAGCCCTATGTTCATCTGCCTTACCTACTATGCTTCTTGCATTAAAACTACAAGTCCCTCTGTGTTCATCCTCCGCTTTCGGCCTGCTCTTCCCCTCAGTCATGCTGATTTCATTATTTAGTTACTTAGGCTTTAGTTACTACGTCCTTTCTGTTCACCAAACAGATTTGTTTCCCGATCCCCTGCCACATTAGTTTAAACCCTTCCCAACAGCGTTAGCAAATGCACTCCATGGGCTCCAGTCCTACCCAGATGTAGACCATCCAATTTATAATAGTCCCACCTTCCCCAGAACCGGTCCCAATATCCCAAATATTTGGAACCCCTCCCTCCTGCACCATCTCTCAAGCCACATATTCTTCCTGATTATTCTATCTTTGCTACTCTGACTAGCACTTGACACTGGTAGCAATCCTGAGATTACTACCTCCGATGTCCTACTTTAAGTTCGTTCCTAAATCCCTAATTTTTTTCTTGTAGGACCTCAAGACGACTGCACATTAATGTAGGGAGCAATCATTCAGGCACATAAAGTATTAGGGATACTATATTAGACTGATGAATGGACTCTGTAATAATGATGATCTTGTTCATGTTGATCTTTTTTTCATGTCCTGCGTATTGTAACCTGCACGCCTTACTCTGTCCAAGTTTATTTTTCACCCTATGATCTGTGTGTCCTTGCTTACTGTCATCTGTCTGTACTGCTCGCAAATAAAGCTTTCACTGGACTTAGGCACATGCGACAATAAATCGAATGAATTAATTATTTCTCACAATAACAGTGTCTCTTTTAGAAATATGTGATAGTCGTTAACCCTCACGTTTCAGCGTAATTATCCCTCTTTGTCTCCTAGCACGACAGATTAATTACTCAGTTCCATCACTGTCTCCTCATGGAGATATCATCTCATGGATTAGACTGCTAATACTTGCTTGAGTTGCGTCAGTGTTAATGAGATCTGCCTTACAAAGGACATCATACTTCTTCACAGTGCCCTAAATACTCTCTCATCAAGGCCCTACAAATACGGGAAGACGACTTTCCTTTGCATTTGAATCATATTACAATGAAGGACAGCATATTGTTTCAGATGCTCAATACTTACGGCCTTGGATGTGCTATTTTTGGTGATCCATGATCAAGAACATTCGGGTCCTTTTGAAAAGCAACTCTTCTCAACCTTGTATAATTTAATCAATGCAAAATGAGATGCATACTGTTTATTTCTCACATCAAAATCATTTCTGTGCCTTCCAAATTTTTATGGTTCAAACACTGAAACTTGAGTAACTGTCTTCAGTCCCTAAAAGGGCAAGAAGCTCTGTATTGCTTCCACTGACCAATTCTCAATCCATGTGGTATATCCAGATCACCCCGTCTGCATCTTATCAATGTACTCCAACTTCCTTTGTTCACTTGTTAGAAACAATGTAAAAATGTATTCTGCAAATTCAAATACACCACTCCCAATCTTTCTCTTTTGTGGATGCATCAACTAACACAATCTCCACAGGTTTCTCAACGATGATTTCCGGTTTCTAAATCTAAGCTGACTGCACCAAGTCACATCATGATTTCCCAGGTGTCGAGTTATAAAATTTCTCATAAAAGGTTCTAATATTTTCCTCAGACCTAACATCAAGGTACCTTTTTTTTGTTTTACCTCCTACGCCGGTTTTAAATAATTAGGATTACAATCACTACTTTCCAGTCTGCAGGAATGAGAATTTCCAGAGTCTAAAGAAATTTGTCGGGTAATCAATACTTCTTTCTTGTCGTTACAACATTTAAAAGACATTTGGATAAGTACATGAATAGCAAAGGTTTGGACGGATATGGGCTGAAAATGTGTTGCTGGAAAAGCGCAGCAGGTCAGGCAGCATCAAAGGAGCAGGAGAATCGACGTTTCAGGCAGAGGCCCTTCTTCAGGAATGAGGAAAGTGTGTCCAGCAGGCTAAGATAAAAGTTAGGGAGGAGGGACTTGGGGGAGGGGCGTTGGAAATGCGATAGGTGGAAGGAGGTCAAGGTGAGGGTGATAGGCCGGAGTGGGGGTGGGGGCGGAGAGGTCAGGAAGAAGATTTCAGATTAGGAAGGCGGTGCTGAGTTCGAGGGATTTGACTGAGACAAGGTGGGGGGAGGGGAAATGAGGAAACTGGAGAAATCTGAGTTCATCCCCTGTGGTTGTAGGGTTCTTAGGTGGAAGATGAGGCGCTCTTCCTCCAACCGTCGTGTTGCTATGGTCTGGCGATGGAGGAGTCCAAGGACCTGCATGTCCTTGGTGGAGTGGGAAGGGGAGTTGAAGTGTAGAGCCACAGGGTAGTTGGGTTGGTTGGTCCGGGTGTCCCAGAGGTGTTCTCTGAAACGTTCTGCTACCAACCAACACACACCTTCCAGAAGAAGTAGCATTTCACTTGTACCCTTTAAATCCAGCCTCCTGTCATTGCTGCTCACAATTCAGTCTCCTTTAAATTGGGGAGACCAAACAGAGACTGTATTGAGGAACACTCCCACTCTGTCTGTAGGAATAACCCTGACCCTCTCATTGTTTCCGATTTCAATAACCTACCTTGCTCTCATGCTAACATTTCAGTCCTGGGCAGCTGCAATGTTCCAATGAAGCACAACCCAGGCTCGAGAAACACCTCACATTTTACTTTGGTACGTTACAGCCTGTAGGAGTTAGTATTCAATTCCATAACTTCACAGCACGACGCCATTATGGCTGTTCTCAAATCTTCATACATTCCTTCTCTTGGTCTCCCAATGAACTTGCCTTATTTGTGAATCGTTTGTCTCAATTAAGGAACCCAATTCCCCCCCGTTGCAATCTAATGTATACTCATTTTACATTTGATTCTCTTTTACCACAAACAAAAGGCCGTTCGTCAGTGGCAGTGCACCTCCACACCGTCTGTTTCCCGTCACCCCTCCACTACCTCTGCAAGGGATTAAAAAGCCCTTTTTACAATCTTTTACTGTTATGAAGAAGTGTCACACTGGACTTGAAACGCTAACTCTGTTTCTCTGTCTCTGTACATGCTGCAGATCTGCTGTGTTTCTCCAGAAATGAACAAAACACATTTTCAATAAAACAAATAACTGTTGATACCGAAAATCTGAAACCAGAACAAAAAAAGAATATGTGAGCCTTGAAGAACGATGACTGGAACCAGTGATTAACTCTCCTTTCACTCCACAGATGCTGCCAGACCTGCTTAACTTCCCCACCAATTTCTGTTTTTCAACACGTTTCAAAGATGTGTGTCAACGTTGCTCAAACCCCCTGTCCAACCTGGATGTGAAAGATAACACAAGATGCACAAATTCATTGGTTCTGAAACGACGTAAGGCTGGCATCACTGACACTACAGAGCTCTTACTCTTAGGGAGAGAAACAGGGGAGATGTATTCACTCGAAACACAGAAGGTAGCACATACTGTAAGGGAAAGGATTCAGATGAATATATTAAAGCGTGTTGTGGAATGAGACAAACTGTAAGTGTGACACCATGGAGAGACCCTCAGTGGAATGAGAATATAAAACTGGACATGTACCCTATCAGAAACTGAGTAGGTCACTGAGTACATGGCTGATGGGTGAATGGGTCTCAGTGTGAACTGGGCAACAGGCAGCAGAACTGTATTAAAGATATTCCAGCTCAAACCGTGTATTCCATGTGGTGCTGTAGACCACAGCAACAGCAACAGCAGAATTATATAAAACTATAATCCCTCACACGACCATTACCATCAAGCTGATCTATGCTTCAGTGACGAGTAAGGGTAAACATGCCAGGGTCAGAACCATGTGTACCTAAAACTGTTGACATCCTGTTTAAGCTACCACACCCTGTTAAAGCTACCACACTTGACTGGTTACATTCCAAAAAGCAGAACTAACATCTGATAGAAAGGGCACAATGATCCCAAGACTAACAGATCAGATCGAAGCTCAGCAGTCCTGCCAAACCCAGTCATAAATGGATTAATCAACTCACTGCAGGAGAAGGTCATATACATGTCCCCATCCTAAATAATGGAACAGCCCTGCATATCAGTGCAATAGACAAGGAATCGTATCTACATCATACTCAGCCAGAAGTGTTGAGTTTATGATTCAACTCACCTCGTCAGAATGCCCACAGCATCACAGATGGCAGTTTTCAAATAATTTGATTCGCTCTATGTGACGTGAAGAAACATCTGAACACAGTAGATATGACATAGGCAATATACAACAAGTCCTGTTTCTGGGGAAGCTGTTTCATTCCATTTCCGATTCTGACACCTATCTGGCAATGTGGAAAATTACTATGATAAGTCCCTTAAGAGGCAAATAATTACAGTATGACCAAAGCAGCACAAAATTTACCTGTTCAGTGTGGTTTCTGATAGTTCCCCATGTGGAGATGGTGCTGTTGAGGAAATGTCACTGGATTACTAATCCAGACCAGGATAATGCTCTGGTACCTGGTGGAAATTAAAAGCAAATAATATAATGTTGAGACCGAAAATTTGGTGTCAGTAACAGTGACCTTGAAGCCAATGTTGGTTGCAAACAATGCACTTTCAGGAAGTGAATCTCCCGTGCTTTCCTGGTCTGACATAAGAGTGACTCCAGACACAGAGACATTTGATAAACTCTTCACTGGTCTCTGAAACAGTCAAACAAGTCATTTAATTGTATCAAACTGATCCGTTGTCTTAGGTTAAATTATTTACAGTGTGGAAACAGGCTCTTTGGCCCAACAAGTCCACACCGAACCGCTGCCCACCCAGACCCATTTCCCCCTTCGCGTAACTCTACGGGCAATTGAGCATGGCCAATTCACAACCCTTTTGGATTGTGGGAGGAAACCGGAGCACTCGGAGGAAACCTGCAGACACGGGGAGAATGTACTAATTCCAAACAGTCAATCGCCTGAGGCGGGAATTGAACGCAGGTCTCTGGCGCTGTGAGGCAGCAGTGCTAACCACTGTGCCACCGTGCCACCCACAATCCGACGCCCGAGTGGGGACTCGAACACTGGACCCTCAGATTAAGAGTCGAATGCTCTACGACTGAGCTACCCGGTGTTGAATGATAACCCGACAGAACAGCTGGCACCAGCCTCGTTATCAGAAAAGGAGATGGGAATCACAGTCCTGTTGACCCTGCAGAGACCTCCTTCCTAACATCTGAGAGCTTGTGACAACATTGACAGAGCTTTCCCACAGACTGCACAGAAACATCAGGAACGGAGTAGGTCATTCAACACAGTGAGCCTCCCGCATTCTCATCATCATCGAGGATCTCCTCATTGCATTTCTCCTACAGCAGACTGAGATATATTGCAATTGATTCCGTCAAACAAATGTTTGAGATGTTTGCGAATAGCTAATACCCAAGGACATATTCCTGAGATACACCACGAGCCTTCGTCTCCAAAAGGATCCTTTCATTCCAGTGTTTCCGGACCAAGGGCTGCTTTGATGGAGCTTGTATACTCTGACCTGCTTTCTTTTTCTTATTTTCTCCCCCACTTTTTTTCCCTGGAACAGATCAGAGATGCTTCCTTCAACTGATTCCTGCAATGAAGCTGTTAACTGACAAGGGGAGGATTATCAGGTTGATCCAAAACGCATTAGAAATTACAAAAATAAAAAGTGACCTTATTTTTACGTAGAAGACTGGAAAGAATCAGCAACAGAAGTCAATTACACTGCCAAGTCCATTTCTCCAGCCTATAACACAGGAAGCAGCAGGTTATTCAGGACTTCGACCCTGTTACACCAGAACTGGACGAGGTTATTCAGCCCTTGAATCCTGTTATAAGTTACAGGAGGAGGCCAAACAGCCCCTTGAGTCGATAACACTGCACGCAGAATAGGCCATGAGGCACCAGTATCCTGTTATGCAGCAACAGGATCAATCCATTCAGCCTCCTCATGTCTCTACACAGGAACTGGAAGAGAGTGGTACACTAGAATAACAGGAGGACATTCAGCACGAGAATAAAAGAAGGAGATAAAATTATTTGAGACTTCTTACGGAAAGGTGGAGATAATTCACCCATGTGTCTGTTGTATGGGAACAGAAGACGACAAATCACTCCTTCGATCCCATTTCAGGGATGCAGGAGGTCATTGTTCAGTATCTCGAGCCTGCTGTGAAGGAATATGAAGAGACCTTTCAGCCCCTCAAAATGTTGCACAACAACACGAAAATTCCACAATCCGTCAGGAATCTGACTTTTATCAGGAGGAAGAGAAGCAGAATTTGAATCTGTAAATCAGGACATTCCGGCCATCGAGACTATAATGTAGGAACACCATGGGGACATTCAGCCCGTTGAGCGTATAAACCAGGAACTGAGTGAACCCATTCAGACACTCATGCCTATTACACAGCGAATGGAGCAGACCTTTTAAAGCTTTGTACCTATTTCAGAGGAACATGGGAAAGGTAATATGGAGGATACAGAAAAATTTGGAATTAGGATAATCAGCTTCACTTGTCAATAACAGTTTGTGAGCAAACTGTTGGGAATTAAGATAATTTGTGAGACTCCATTATTAATTAATTAACAACAGCGGATTTGCAAAGTAAATACACCAGAATCAGCATTTTTAAAGCATTTGTTTGCACAAATTCTTCAAAGATGTGACATGCAAAGTAGGCAGCAGGGATCCTGGAGAAATAAAGTACCTGGACTTTGGAAAGGCATTGATTAAACGCTGCACAAAATATTAAGCTGTAAAATAAGAGGACATGGGTTTGGGAGGAAGTTATTCGCCTGGATAGAGGGCTGGTGAGCCAACAAAATGCAGAGAGATGGAACAGTTGTTTCGTTAGTGGTTGGCAACTTTTGGGATTCCATAGAGTTCAGACCACATGACCCGACAATTTACCATCCATTGTATTATTTGGATGAGAGGAGAGAAAACACTACAGCCACATTTTCAGCTGATACTAAAACAAGTGAAAATGTAGGTTGATGTAATGAAGATGTAGAACATTTACAAATGGACATGAACAGTTTAGCTGAATGTGCCAACATCTGGCAGCAAAAATTTAACGTGGATAATATGGGATTAACCATTTTGATCAGAGGGATCTAACATGTTCTGGGAATGGAGAGCAACTTCAGAGTGCTTACGTGCACAGGCATCTGGGTGTCCTTGTGCATACCTCAGAAACCTCACATGCAGATACAGCAGGGATTGAGAAAAGCTTGGCAAGCTGTTCCTGGAAAACCCGGGGTGGATCCAGCAGATCCCTTTCCCCAGATATCCTCACTCCGTGGTTTCAGAGCTTCCCTTCTCTGCAGCCTCTGCTCCATTTGGTGTTCATCTAACAGACCCAGATGCTGTAACTGCAATTCCCAGCCTCCATCCAGAGTTGGGTCACCAAATCCTCCGGTCTCCCTGAATCTCACAGCACAACCTCCAGAAAACCATCTCCCGCACCTCCAATAACCTTTCAATAGCAGGAGACAATCAGAAGCCCCTCAGCTACAAGTGTTATGGACCTGACCAGACCCCGTCAACATATATTAAGCAGGCAGCCTAGACCCTAACTTTTCCTTATTTCAAATGTAGATGTTAACTGTGTTTTCCAGATGTGTTGCAACTGGTCAACCCATTCAACGTAAAGCAAAATGCAAATCATTAAAAAGCTCCAATTAAGACACAATCAAAGAGAAGAACAATTTGCAATCACTTCTCTACTGGAATACCTATGCTACCATTAGATACAGTGCCTTCTACTAATTAACTGCGCTAATGCAGGGACATCCCATTAACAAACCCCTTGGCAAAAAGGTAAATTCAAACACAGAATCTTATGTGCAGTTCTCCAATCCAGGAAGCAACTTTAAGTGAGTTTTCAGAGAGAATAGCAGCTGGGGATCATGCATTGAAACTTCCAACCCTTCTGGGTTCCCAAGCAGCTTCTGAACGCTGCAGCTAAAATCAAAAGGAGAAAACCTGTCCAATGCCCTTCCATTGTTACCAACGTTTTAATAAAACCTAAATACCTTCTCAGTTATTTACCTAAGCTGTTTTCAGGTGACAGTTCGGCATCTCTGCCTTAAAGACATCTCTTCAAAAAAAAAGCAAAAAGAAAATAATCTTTTTAAAGTGAAACAAAATCAATATACAATGATGGCCTCATTTAAACCTTTTATTCTTATTGTTCCAGTAGACTGCAATACATATATATTACATTGACACTAAGTGTGCTAACATTTACAACTCTACTCTATTTCAGTCAGTTTACTTCTGCGATAGAACGCCTTTTTTTTCTTCTCAGTCTCGACAACTTGTCAGCAAGTACGGTTTCTCGTCCGGTCACCTGTATAACTTCCAAACTGAATACCAACAATAATAACCTCTATCTGAACAGACTGGAAGTTTTCTCCCTAAATTTGTCCAAAATTATTCAAGCGTTATGATCAGTATATATACTTGTCTTGACACGGTATTGGCAACTTAAATGCTGAAATGTTATAATGACAACAGCAAGCTCAAGGCCTCCTTCCCAACTGTGAAATATTTTACAATTGATGGCGTCACTGGACACTCCAAACAAACGTTACATAATGGAGCACTTCTCATCTCTGTCATAGTCCTTCTCAATGACATATCTCCTCATGCCTCATCTTAAAGGATTTACATGTTTCTGTACGTCTTCTGTACCTATATATCACAGGTATATATTTTAAGATCTTCCACATTCTTCTCAAGCCCTCGCAGAAACCAAACTTTGATTTACGGACCAACTGACGATCATCAGCCATTTCAGATTCTAATCATGCCATTTCAACTCTCTGCTCTTCCCCACGCGTTCTCATGACTGCAGGAAGTGAGTTTTTGAATCCTCCTAAGTAAGAATCTTTCTAAGAGTGTCATAGGTTGCTCTGTTTTTAATACCCTGACTCACCTTTCAAAATTACTTTGGTTAATCCTTTCAATCTCAATGTACGTTTAACGAGAGACACATTTTTTTTTTCTAAATCACTGTCTGTGGGCTTCTGGCACAAGCTCATATGCACTTCAGATGTCTTTCTTCACCTCCTCATAATCTCCAGATACCTCTTCTGATAGGAATGCAAATACCTTACTCCTTATACCGACCAGCTTTGTTTGGATTAACTAAACCCACTTGGTCAGTGGTCAGTGCATCCGTTTAGCCACTTTCTCAAATGAAATTAAAACGACTTCTGCATCCTTTTCATCAACTTTAGACAATGCCTGTACATATTTAAACAGATCCCCATCAGGCCTTTGGCTACCAGAGAGTTGTTCATTCTCACTATCCTCCTCATCCAGCCAACCGTCTCCCTTCATCGCCACCCTGCTAAGTCGACTTTCCTCTCAAATTGCTAATGTTTGAAGTTAAAACTCTCTCTCTTTCAGCTTTTCTTCATTCTTTTTCTGTCTTTCTTTTTCCTCTCCGTTTCTTTTAATTCTACTTTTAATCGTATTTCAAACTGTCTCAATTCCTTTTTGTGTTCAAGCTGCCTCATCTGCAAATGAATTCTACCCATTTCCAAAGATTCTGATGGTCTTTCCAACAAAATTTGAATGACAAGTTACAGCTGTAATTATCTCCATTTCTCACAGACAAACACAAACCCAACTCCAGCTTGTCTGCCAATCCGAAAAGCTTTGCCTTGCTCACCTTTTGTAAACTCTCCAACTTCACTTTGTCTTCACCCAGAGAACTCTTAGAGACAGAAATAGCCATTATTACATAAATCATTGCACAAACCAACCGAATTCAACACCCACAACAATCCTTTGAGCACAACAATGCCTTTGAGCCCAACAATCTCCCTGTGCCCATTCTATGTGGGTTTTCTCCAGGTGGTCCAGTTTCCTCCCACAGTCTAAATATATGTCGTTTCGGCGAAATGGCCATGTTAATTTGCCCGTACTGTTCAGTGATGTGTAGGTTACTTGACTAGTCAGGGGTAAATATGGAGTAATAGGGGAGGGGAATGCGTCTGGGTAATTTACTCTTCAAAGGGGTGGTGTGGACTTGTTGGGCCAAATGACCTGCTTCCATACTGTGGGGATTCTAACCCTGGACCCAGTTTGGAATTATCGATTTCCAACTGGACAAGTGTCTTCACTTTGCTATGGAACAGACCAGACTGCCTTAAAATGCTTTAAGATAGCAGCCTGGACGCCAACCTTTTCTTAGGTTAGATTCCCAACAGTATGGAAACAGGCCATTCGGACCAACAAGTCCACACTGTCCCACCGAAGAAGTAACCACCCAGCCCCACCCCATATTTACCCCTGACGAATGCACCTAATACTATGGGCAATTTAGCATGGCCAATTCACCTGACCTGCACATCGTTGGATTGTGGGAGGAAACCACAACACCCAGAGGAACCCACGCAGATACAGAGAGAATGTGCAAACTCCACACAGTCATCAGTGGGAATTGAACCTGGGACCCTGGTATTTTGAGGCAGCAGTGCTAACCACTGAGCACTGCCACCCCACTTCCTTTTAGTAAAGGTTGATGTGAAATGGATGCTCCGGATGTGATGCGGCTGGTCAAACCACTCAACTTTATGCAAAACACAATTTATTGAAACACTGTAATAAAAATACATACAAAAAGAAGAGGAGTTTAGAATATCATCGCTATTGGAAATCTTAACAGAATATTAGATACAGTACGTTCCACTAATGAACGGTTCCACTGTATTAACATCCTATAAACTCGTCCCTTGGCAAAAAATACACATCCAATTCAGGAGGAAACAACATCAAGACAGAGTTCAGAGAGAATTGCAACTAGGGATCATTTACTGAAGCGTCAAACCCTGCTCCCACCCGAGGCACCTGGTGATTGTTACAGCTCAGAAAACCTGGAAAGTCTGGTCTGTGTGAGCTGGCCATTGTTATCACCATTTATTTAAAAAAACACTGTAAAAACCTCCTAAGTTATTTACTTCAGCCTGTTCTGTGCTGTATTGTTCCATGTTCTATGTTCTATAAACGGAGAAAATAAACCTTTTTTTTAAGTGACAGCATTGTCAGAGCTGTTAGTCACCTGGTCCTTTACAATAATACTCAAGGGGATTCCTCGTGTTACTGACCACACAATCAGCTCAAAGGGACAAATACAGACGTCAGACGTTCAGTGAGCAGGCACAGATGATCTTTCAAAGACATGAGTCAAAGCTACTGTAACCCCTATCCAACATGGAGCACCACGTGGGACACACCGGAAAGTGAACAACAGACCGATACACACACACACAAACACACACCCGTTCCAATATGGAACACCACATGGAAGTGAATAACAGCCTGACACACACTGCCCACCTCTTTCCCACCCACGCCCGTCCCCGTCCGCGGAACACCACATGGCACACACTGAGAAGTGAACAATAGCCTGACGCACACCATTTCATTGCTTCTGAGCTTCACAATGCTAGCACTTAACACACGAGAGACTCAAAGCCCAAGGCTGGGGAAAGATACAGGGGGATATAGCGATTCACATTGAAGGCAGAAACAGACAATTAATTAACTGAGAACATGTTGTGGAAATATGGAGAAAAAGACTGGGTAGTGGGACTAAGTGAACAATTGATCACGTAGAGAACAAAATTACAAGAGCGAGATCATTGAATAAAGATATTTTCATATCAGCTGAAATGGATTGTTTCATCAAATTCTGAATCGGTTTCACGGAACACTTCAAACAACATACGCTGGGACAAGATGACAGGCCAACATGGAGAACTGTGCAGACTATGCTAGTGCATTGCTCAGTAAACTGGATTATCTGCCCAGCCTGAGGAGTATTTGTAAATTATATTTAAAGGAAACCAGGTTAAATATGAACCACTGGCAGGGATTTGGATAATCGACACAGAGAGACTGAGGGGAGTTTCATGGACTGATGAGTTAATGTGCTTGAGAATATTTTAATAAAGGCATTGCCAGACACAATAGCGATATAGATCAGCATGCACAGGAATGTTAGATGGATGGAAATTTGGTCCGAGTTCGAATCAGATTTCTTTCTGCAGATTTCAACCCGAGAGTGTCAGCAGCAGATTGTTGTCACCATTAAGTCTGTATTACAAAGCTCAAGGTTCAAACAGCAAATGGGTTATGCCAGTGAAGTACATTCTGGAACAGTGAATAGATAAAGTTAATAATGGTCAGGGCATGATGTCAGGAATCAGTTCATGGCCAAAGGGATCACCAATGTTGTGATTCGTCTGGTTTAAACACCACCTGCAGGTTCCCCTCCAAGGCACTCACTACCCTAACTTGGAAATATACCGTTGTTTCTTCACAGTCGTTGGAAAAATCCTGGAATTCCCTCCCTAACAGCATTATTGGTCAACCGACAGCAAGTGGACTGCAGTGATTCATGAAGGCAGCTCACCACCACCTTCTCAAGGACAAATAGTGGGAGGCTATCAATGCTGGTCAGCCAGCGTCACCCAAATCCCAGAAATGGATGAAAAACAAAATATTGGCCAGGGATGAGATGGAGTCCCAGGAAGGAAACGGAGTTTGTAAATATAACGGAGGTCAATGACTACCGTGCTCCCAATCAGAATGGAATGGATGATTGGCCTATGAATCTTGCAATTTATAAAAACGTTTTCATTGTATGTGGGTGTATTGCCAGAGCACTGCGGGGCTGTATATGTCCCACTCTGTTTGTAATGGAGAAAGGGACAGAGATAAATTAACAGACAAGCTAACTAAGATGTCTGGTGGCAAAATTACGGGATGCATTAACTCAAGGGACAAATTTAGGATTGCAGGGGCTGGAGATCAGACTCGAGAATGTGGTGCTGGAAAAGCACAGGCTGTCAAGCAGCATCGGAGGAGCATCGATATTTCTTGTGTAAGCTTTTCATCAGGATTGTGGTTGTGGCCCAAGGGTACTGAGAGATAAATGGGAAGGGGATGGTGTTAGGGGAATGTAGCTGAGAATGTGATAGGTCGATGAAGTTGGTTTTGGAGGTGATATGTCGGAGAGGAAGGTGGAGTGGATGGGGAGAAGGAAGATGTACAGGTAGGACAGGACATAGAGCGGTGCTGAATTGGTAGGTTGGATCTGGGATAAGGTGGGGGAAGGGGAAATGAGGAAACTGGTGAAATCCACATTGACCCCATGTGGTTGCAGGGTCCCAAGGCAGAAGATCTGTATTTCTTCCTCCAGGCATTGGATGGTTAAGGTTTGGCGGTGGAGGATGCGCAGGACCTGAATGTCTATGGTGGAATGGGAGGGGGAGTTAAAGTGTTCAGCCACGGGGTAGTGGGGTTTGTTGGTGCCGGTGTCCCAGAGATATTCTCTGAAGTGTTCCACACGTTGGCATCCTATTTCTCCAATGTCAAGGAGACAACAGGAGCAACGGAAACTGTAGATGACTTGTGTAAGTGCAGATAAAACTCTGAAGGATGTGGAAGGATCCTTTGGGGTCTCGGACAAAGGTTAGGGTCCTGGTTTTCCAATTCGTGCGGTGGCAGTGGAAGGTGCCAGGAGTGAAGGCTGGGTCTTTGGATGGTGTGGACCTGACAAAGGAGTCACGCTGGGAATGTTCTTTATGGAAAGCAGATCGGGGTGGGGAGGGAAATATATCCATGGTGGTGGGGTCTATTTGTTGGTGGCGCAAATGGGGGAGGATAATGCGTTGCGTCTGGAGGTTTGGTGGGATAAAAGGTAAGGAAAGGGGTGTTCTTTTCCTGTTGAGTTTGGAGGGGTGGGATTCGAAGGCGGAGATGTGGGAAGTGGATGAGATGCACTGGATGGCATCGTCGACCATGTGGGAGGGGAAATTGTTGTCTTTGAAGAAGGAGGCCATCTGGGATATACACTGGGTTCAAAGAGTGGTGCAGGAAAAACACAGCGGGTCAGGCAGCATCCAAGGAGCTGGAAATTCAGCGTTTTCACACTCTTGACTCTAATCTCCCTCATCTGCAATACTCACTTCCGCTAGTTTTAGTCACTTCTGTAATACTGCCTTTAATTGTGTTCTCACTGCGACAGGAAAGATGTTGTTAAACTTGAAAGCATGAAGAAAAGATTTCCAAGTATACTGACAGTGTTGCAGTGTTGTGTTGGATGGTGGTGGCGAGTGATGTTGAGCTGCACGGAGAGTATCAATGGGCTGGGGCTATATTCCCCGGAGCGTTGGTTCTGAGGAGTGACCTTACTGAGGTTTATTGCGGTAAATCCCAATGCTCCTGGATGAGCAAGGCCAAAGGCCAGAGAAATAGACAGAACAGTTATTCACATTGAAACTGGACAATTACTCATGGGACAACACGTTGCTGAACTATGGAGTTAGACTGAAGAATGGGACTGGCCGGAGGAGTCAGAATTTGGAGGGTCCAATCACATGATTGAGAACAAAAATAAAGGCATTGCCATATCAACTGAAAGGATCAGTTATTTCACATTGTCAATCCACCTCACAGAACCAGACCAGACACTATAAACCCAGAGGAGGTATCAGTTCAGCATGGAGCACTGCGCAGACCAGGCTTGTGTACTGCTGAACACCACCCTGTAATCAGTCCAGAGCGGAACACTGTGCGCATTATACCAGTGCATGGATCTATAAACTATAAGCTATGTGACCAGGGTGTGGAATTGTGTCCATCACCCTAGTACATTGCTCAGTAACACTGTGTGAGATCACTGCCCAGTAAGGGGAAACTTTCAGCCCATGCTGGAAGTGACAGGATGTGCAGCTCCCATCCATTTACAGCTCCATATCTCCAGTGCGCCATGACAAGGGGGTGCTGTGGGTGTGAACATCTCTGCCAGAGAGAGATGGCAGGGGAAATCAGTTAAAGTATCAATAAATGGGAGCTGTTTGGGGAATAGACAGAGAGAGCGAGATTGAGAGACAGTGTCATGGAAGGATATGTGCATGTTTCCAGAATGCTGAAATGAAGACATTTCTACAGTATCCTGCAACATGCAATGTTCCCAGGAATGATAGGTGAACAGGATATTGGTATGAGCATGGTCTGAACTCACCACCCAGCTCAGTGCAGTACCTGCAGTCTGAAGAAGTGTCCAGCAATAAAGAACACGCGTCAATAACCTTCCCCGCTCTATCAGGAGCAACACAAATTCCCAGCTCGGCGAACAGAACCACAACAATCAGGATAAGGCTCACCGTATTCTCTCTGCTCCCGCAAACGCACTGTATATCTGTTAGAGCGCCTATCCCGAACAAGGCTCGTGCTCCACCACTCTCACTACTGCATGCGGTCTCTCTCTCTCTTTCTTTCTCTCTCTCTCTCGCTCCACTTTACCTCCCACACAAGTAACACTGCATTCATACAACACTGTGGACCGACTCCCTCTGGACACCACCCCACCTGAACCAGAGTAACAGCAGGGCCACCCACTCCCACCCTCACTCCCTCCCTCCCTTTCTACGATTCCAGGAGAAACAGCCTGGAATAGGACAGAAAGGGCCAAGCCGGGTGATGGAATGCCAGATGTCCGTTCCCTACTCCTCCTCCCCCCGTCATGTGGGGAAGACCCTGGTACGAGCTGGAGAGGACTGGGACGTCTCATGTAGAGATTCTGAAACATCCACGTCCCACCGACCGAGTAAGGAACAATGTTCAGTGAAGGGCAATTCTCACTTCAAACCCACTAGCAACTCCATTTCCGCCCGGCACAACTTAGAAACAGTGGCCCTGATGTCATCTCCCTTTTGTCTCGAGCTGGTACAAATGGAATCCCCACGGTCTCGGTGGGCAGGAGGGTGGGCTCACAACACATCATCATCACCACCCCCCATGAAGGGGGCAGGGAGACTCCCTCCTACACGTCCCCCTGTAAACAACTCAGATACTGAAACTAATCTGTGATATTTACTGTTCTCCCCACTTGTCCTGACATCTTTAATAAGATGTGCACATATATTCCCTCTGCTCCTACACCCCTTTATAATGATACAGAATACTTAAATTGACTTTCCGAGTTATTCCTTCCTAGGTGCATCATCTCACACTGCTTTGCATTGATCCTGATCTGCCATCAACCTGAAAACTGTCACTGTCCTGTTAGAGTTCCACGCTGTCCGCCACACACTTCATAATTCTTCCAGGTTTGGTATTTGCGAACATTGAAATTGTCATGCAGTCACACTCCACTCAGAAGTACTGACTCACTCACTATTGTGAGCAAGTACAATATTAACACACTCCCTAAGGACAGACTTAAATATTGACACATCAGACAGAATAATTGAAATATTGACAAGGTCACCGTGGAGCAAGAGAAATACTGACATACACTCCAAATCTGTATTAGATTTTGTGTATTAGTGAGTGTCTCTACGTCTTGGTATTAGTGTGTCTATCTGTGTGTATCAGTGTGAGGCGAGTCTGCAGTCTCTATGGTGCTTAAAGTGACGTTGTAGCCCCGAAACGAGATCCTTTCATTTCTGTCCACAGAAGCTGTCATACCTGCTGAGCTTTCTGTTGCAGTCAGTCTCTACTGGCCTCCCCACACCACTGTACAGGTGGGAATGGAGGGTGAATATCCTCAAGGATCCAGTTTGGAAGGGACAGAGGGAGGGCAGCTGCTCACAGCACCATCAACACACACACAGACAGACAGACACACGCATACACATACACAGACACAGACACACACACCGACACACACGCACACACAGATACACAGTCCCACACACACAGAGACACACAAACACGCACACACGGACACACAAACACAAACAGCCACACACATACAAACACAGACACACCCACGTACACTGACCCACACACACTCAGAAACAGGCACACACAGATGTAGACACACACACGCAGTCAAACACAGATACATATACAGATGCATACACACTCACAGAAACAGACACACACGCATCCACACATACAGCAGCACACAGACACACACACACATACTGACAGAAATCCCACTCCCCACAGACACACCCACACACACACCCAGATGCAGAGACACACAGACGCACAAACACACATATAGAGATGTACACATACCGACCGACACACATACACGCGTGCGCACACACACAACACACACAGCCAGATTTCACCAGTTTCCTCACTTCCCCTCCCCCCCCCACCTTATTCCAGATCCAACCTTTCAACTCGGCACCTCCCTCTTGAACTGTACTACCTATCCATTTTCCTGAGATGGAAATGTGTTGCTGGAAAAGCGTAGCAGGTCAGGCAGCATCTAGGGAACAGGAGAATCGACGTTTCGGGCATTAGCCCTATCCTGCAGACCTCACTTTCTCCTATCCATTTTCCTTCCCACCTACCATTCTACCCTCCGATTCAACCAATCGCTTCAACCCCATCTTCATTTAACAATCGCCTTCCCAGCTACGTTCCCCCCAGCACCACACCCTCATATTTATCCCTCAGCTCCCTTGGCCAACAAACCTAATTCCCAATTAAGGGATTATGCTCGATATTTCGACTCTCCTGCTCTTTGGATTCTGCCTGAATGGTTGCATATTTTCAGCACCATACTCTTTCAATACAGACACACAGACACAGAAACACACACACAGACAGACACACACACACATAGACAGACGGAAAGACAAACACACATACCAACACGTGCACAAACGCACATACTTCCCACCTAAGAAGACATCCACCCTCCCCCTCCACACACACACAGAGATACCCACACTCCCCACACTCGTAAACATACAAAGAACAAAGACAATTTACAGCCCAGGAACAGTCCCTTCGGCTCTTCAAACCCGAGCCGATCCAAATGTACTGTCCAAACCTGTCAGTCAATTCCTAAGCATTTGTATCCCTCTGCTCCCCACCTACTCATGCATCTGTCTAGACGCATCTTAACTGAATCTGCCGTGCCTGCCTCTACCACCTCTGCTGGCAATGCATTCCAAACGCCCACCACCCTCTGTGTGAAGTACTTGCCGCGTATATCCCACTTAAACTTTCCACCTCTCATCTTGAAAGCATGATCTCTGTTTATTGAATTCTTCACCCTGGAAAAAAAGCTTGTCTCTATCCAGCCTGTCTATACCCTTGACGATTTTATAAACCTCAATCAGGTCCCCCCTCACTCTTTTTTTCGAGTGAAAATAAACCTACCCTCCTCAAACTCTCTTCATAGCTAACACCTCCCACCAGGCAGCACCTTCATAAACCTTCTCAGCACCCTCTCCAAAGCGTCCATTTCTTTTTGGTAATGTGGCGACCAGAACTGTACACAATATTCTAAATGCGGCCGAACCAAAGTTTGTACAATTTTAACATGACTTGCCAGCTCAACATCCGGTCCAATGAAGGCAAGCATACTATATGCCTTCTTGACCACTCTATCTGCCTATGCAGCAACCTTCAGGGTACAATGGACCTGCACTCCCAGATCTCTCTGCCCATCAACTTTTCCCATGGTTCTTCCATTCATTGTATAATTTGCTCTAGAATTAGACTTGCCTAAATGCATCATCTCACATTTATCTGGATTGAACTTTATCTGCCACTTTTCCGCCCAACTCTCCAGTCTATCTATATCCTCCTGTATTCTCTGACAATCCCTTATTCTTTCTGCTACTCCACCAATCTTTGTGTCATCTGCAAACTTGCTGATCATATCAACGGTGCCCTCTTCTAGATCATTTATGTATATTACAAACAACAGGGTCCCAGCACTGATCCCATGTGGAACACCGCTGGTCACCTTTCTCCATTTCGAGAATCTCCTGTTGCTCAACCAGTTCTTTATCCACCGAGCTGCACACCATGTGACTTCACTTTCTCCATTAGTCTACAATGGGGAACTTTATCAAACGCCTTCCTAAAGTCCATGTATATGACATCAACAGCGCTTCCTTCATCTAACAACTTAGTTACTTACTCGAAGAAATCTATTAAGTTGGTAAGGCACGATGTCCCCCGCACAAAACCATGTTGCCTATCACTGATAAGCTCATTCTTTTCGAAATATAAATAGATCATATCTCTTAGTTCTCTCTCCAGCACATTCCCCACCACTGACGTCAGGCTCACTGGTCTGTAGTTACGCGGAATCTCCCCACTACCCTTCTTATACAGGGAGACAACATAAGCTACCCTCCCGTCCTCTGGCACCTCGCCAGTATTTAAGGATGCCACAAAGATATCTTTCTGGGCCCCAGCAATTTTCTCTCTCGCCTCCCTCAACAACTTGGGACAGATCCCATCCGGTCCTGGGGATTTGTCCACCTTAATAGCCTCTGGCATACCCAACACATCTTCCCTATTTATGCCAACGTGATCCAGACTAATCAATAGTCTATGTCTAATCTCAAGATTCATCATTTTCCTCTCCTCAGTGAACACTCTCAGGTTCGGCACACAGCCTTCCTTCATTGTCTTTTAGTGGACCAATCCTTTCGCTAGTTACCCACTTGCTTCTTATATAAGAATAAAATGCTTTGGGATTTTCCATAATTCTGCTGACTAAAGCTATTCCATTACCCCTTTTCGCCACTTGATTCCTTCTTTAAGACTTGTCCTACTCTTCCAATATTCCTCCAGGACCCGTTCTGTTCTCAGCTTCCTAGATCTTATGTACACTTCCCTTTTCCTCTTGGATCGTTGTACAATTTCTGCTGTCATCCACAGTTCACGAATCTTGCCCTTCCTATCCTTTGCCTTCAACAGGACATGCCTATCCTGCACTATCTTTAGCCTATCTTTGAAAGCCTCCCACATCTCAAATGTGGAATTCATTTCAAATAGCTGCCCCCAATCCACATTTCACTGCTCCTGCCTAATTTTGATATAATTGGCTTTAGTCTAGTTTAGTACTCTTCCCTGAGGACCACTCTCTTCTTTATCTACAAGTATTCTAAGACTTACAGAATTGTGGTCACTGTTCCAAAAGAAATCCCCCACCGTCTACAAGTGGTAGACAAGAAATCTACCACTTGTCCAGGCTCGTTCCCAGTATCAGGTCCAATATGGCCCCTTCCCTCGTCAGACTATTGAAATATTGCTCTAGACAAGTCTACTGGACGTTTCGTACAAATTATACTCCATCCAGACTGCTGACTCTAAGTGTATCCCAGTCAATGTTGGGAAAATGAAAATCTCCCATCACCACTATTGCCTCTACATCTATTCATAATCTGTTTACCTGTTTGTTCTTCTACCTCAAACTCACTGTTGGGAGGTCTGTAATACAGTCCCAATAGAGTAACTGCACCCTTCTTATTTCTCAGCTCCACACATAATGCCTTACTACTCAAGACCGCCTTAGTGTACTCCTTTAGCACAGCCGTGGTATCATCCTTTACCAGCAATGCAACTCTACTTACTCTTTTACTTTCCTCCCTGTCCTGTCTGAAGCGTCTATATCCTGGAACACTTAGTCGCCAATCATCATGCCCTTCCTTCAATCAAATCTCTGTGATGGTAATAATGTCATACTCCCAGGCACCCTTAAGTTCATCTGTCTTACATACTATACTCCTTGCATTAAAGTAGATGCATTCCAGGCCACCAATTCTTTTGCACTCACCTGCTCTCTACCTACTCTTCCATTTATTAATGTTATCTTCATAATTCTTACAGTCTCCAGTCTCCACCTCGCTGCCTACTTGTTTTCTCTTCTGGTTCCCAGTCCCCTGCCGCATTAGTTTAAAAACTCCCCAACAGTAGGAGCAAAATCTACCTCAAGGACATTGGTTCCAGTCTGGTTCAGATGTAGACCGTCCCTTTTTTATTAGTCCCACCTTTCCCAGAACTGGACCTAATGTCCAACAAATCTGAACCGCTCCCTCCTACACCATCTCTCAAGCCACGTGTTCATCCTGCCTATTTTTTCATTTCTACACTGGCTAGCACGTGGCAATTGTAGCAATCCCGAGATCACTAGCTTCGAAGTTCTCCTCTTTAACTTCTCTCCTAGTTCCCTGAAATCTTCTTTCAGGGCCTCATCTCGCTTTCTACTTATATCGTTGGTGCCTACATGCACCAAGGCAACTGGCTGTTCACCCTCCCCTTTTTGAATGTTCTGCAGCCAATCGTTGACATGCCTGACCCGAGCGCATGGAAGGCAACATACCATCCGGGAGTCCAGTTTTTGGCCACAGAGCCGCTTATCTACTCCCCTCACAAAAGAATCCCCTATGACTATGGCCCAACGAGTCTTTTCCCCGCTCTTCTGAATAGCAGTGCCGGCCATGGTGCCATGGTCCTGGCAACTGCTGCCCTCCCCGGTGAGCCATCTCCTCCAACAGTATCCAAAACGGTTTGGAGGGAGATGACCGCAGGGGACACCTGCACTGCCTTCCTAATTTTTTTCTGTCTTTTGGTCACCCATTCACTCTCTCCATCAACAACTCTAACTGCAGTGTGACCAGTTCACGAAACGTGCTATCCAGTACCTCCTCAGCATCGCGGATGCTCCACAGAGAGTCCATATACAGCTCCAGAGCTGTCATGCGGTCAAACAACAGCTGCAGCTGGACACACTTGCCGCAAGGAGAAGAGTCAGGAATGTCAGACACGTTCCTAAGCTCCCACATCAAGCAACAGGCACATGCAACGGGTCTGAGGTCCCCAGCCATTACTAACTTAGCTTTATATGAACTAACTGAAACTAGACAATGCACTTAAATAAATGAAAAGGGAAGGTAAGAAATAAAAGCCTTACCTTACAGGGTCTTTTTCTTCCGGTTAGAGGAGGGGAGGGGGTTAGGAGAGAGATATAGCACGTGCAGTATCTTGGGTTTATACACTGCCCAAATATATATTAAGCTCTTACCTTGCTGGCAGCTTGGCCTTACTCCTTCTTCTCTCTTCGCCACTCTGGCAAAATGGAGGGTGTCCTGTGTATGGGTGGTTGTTGTCTCTGTTTGTGTGTGTGCGTGTGCGTGCCTGTGTGGTGGTTTGTATACAGGCACACACACACAAGCAGACATGCTGAAACAGTCACATACACGCCCACACTCCCCACACATGCACTGTATGCTAACACTGACACATACAAACAGGTATATACACTCAAGCAGACACACACTAACACAGATGCAGATACACACAAAAAGCACACATACATATAGACACAGAGAAACACATACGCTAACACACATACAGGCACACACATACACACAGAGACAGACATACACACACAGGCACACAGACAGAGGCACACACGCATTGACATACAACACACAGAAAAGACACACATACAAAACATCGCACAGGCACGCACACACAAACAGATAGATATCACAACAACCCATACACAGACACCCAGATTCCCCACACACATGCAAGCACACAGATATTCACAGACACACAGGCACGCGCACACACAGATCATGGATACACACTAACACAGAGACACACAAAGACATGCACACACACAAACGCACATACATATACACGACTGCATACACACAGACATACAAATGCAAAGACCTACACAGAGGCATGCGCACATTGATACATACACATCCTGTAAAATGCAATGTTTAGTGACTGAACCTTACAAATAATCTTACATGTAAGAAAGGATTGAAAAGTCCTAAAACACACCAGCAGAGCATGGCATTATATCACTTTCAGCTAAAGAAGCAGAGACAGAGGGAGAGGGAGAGGGAGGAAGGGACCCCATTCAATGATTCACCCCAAAACAAAACAGTTCCCATTGCACAGAGATGCAGAGATAGAGATACAAACACGCATATACACACAAATATAGGAACACACAGAGAGATAGTTAAACATAGATACACATATAGACACACACAAATGAACAAGTGTAGACAGAAATATGCAGATACAGACTTGGACATACGAAGACACATGGAAACAAAGAGTTATACAGGAGTTTTGAAAACAGACCTATCATCCCAGACACTCAATGCTAACGATAATCTCAAACTAAACTATTCCCACGTTCCTGCGCTTGGATCATATTTTTCCGATCTTTCTCTTATTCTTGTACTTAATAAAATGTATTTTAAACATTTTAACTTTACCCACATCTATCACTTCTGAGGACGTTCATACCATACACGAACCAAATGATGTGTAATCACAATGCACTTCATAGATCCTGATCAGCTATACACAAGAACTCTGTGAGAAGCTCGAGAAGTAATTGTTAGAAATCATGATGAGATGTTCTTATCATCAATATCTACAGGTGAGGTACTCGAAGACATGAGGCTGACTAACGTGGTGCCATTATTAAACAAATTAGCAAGAAAATACCAAGAAACAATAGACCAGTGAGCCTGACATTGGTGTTGGGCAAGTTGTTGGAGAGAATCCTAACGACAGGATTTGCATGTATTTGGAAAGGCAAGACTGATAAGGGAAAGTCAACATGGTTTTGTGCATGGGAAATCCTGTCTCACGAACTTGATTACTTTCTTCTTGAAAAAGTAACAAAAAGAATTGATGAAGGCAGAGCAGTGGAGGTGATCCATAATGACTTCAGCAAGGCATTCAACAAGGTTCCCCATGGAAGACTGGTTAGCACGGTGAGAGCTCATGGAATACAGGGAGAACGAGCCATTTGGATACAGACCTGGCTCAAAGGTAGAAGACCTTTGAGGGTGGTGGTGGAGGATTGTTTTTCAGACTGGAGGCCCGT
Organism: Chiloscyllium plagiosum; assembly: GCF_037043375.1. Lineage (NCBI taxonomy): Eukaryota > Metazoa > Chordata > Chondrichthyes > Orectolobiformes > Hemiscylliidae > Chiloscyllium > Chiloscyllium plagiosum. The sequence goes on along the minus strand of NW_028270172.1, from coordinate 54,246,311 downwards.
GACCAGTGGTGTGCCACAAATATTGGTGCTGGGTCCACTACTATTCATCATTTACATAAATGATTTGAATGTGACCACCAGAGGGATGGTTAGTAAGTTCATATTTGACATGAAAATTGAAGGTGCAGTGGACAGAGAAAATGATTACCTCAGAGCATAACGGGGTCTTGAGCAGATGGACCAATGGGCTGACGAGTTAGAGATGGAGTTTAATTTAGATAAATGTGAAGCGCTGCATTTTGGAAAGGAAAATCAAGGCCAGGCTTACACATTTAATGTTAATTCCCTGAGGAGTGTTGCTAAACAAAGATATCTTGGAGTGCAGGTTCATAACACTTCGAAAGTGGATTCGCAGGTATACAGGATAGTGAAGAAGGTGTTTGATATCCTTGTCGTTGTTGGACAATGCATTGAATGTAGGAGTTGGAAGGACATATTGCGGCTGTGCAGGACATTGTTTAGGCCACTATTGGATACATTGTGTAATTATGGTCTCGCTCTTCAAGGAAGGATGTGTGAAATGTGAAAGAATTCAGAAAAGATTTACAAAGATATTGCCAGGGTTGGATGTTTTGAGATTTATGGAGAGGCTGAATATGCCTGAGTTATTTTCCCTGAAGCACCAGTGATTGAATTGTGATCATAGATGTTTATATACTTACAAGTGGAATGTGTAGTGTGAATAGCCAAGGTCTTTAACCCAGAGCAGCATGTTCCAAAGCTAGAGAATATATGTTGAAGGTCAGAGGGGCAATACTTAAAAGGGATCTAAGGGGCAACGTTTTCAAAGAGAGGGTGCTTTGTACGTAACGAGCTGCCAGAGGAAGTTGTGCAGGCTGGAACAATTACAACATTTAAAAGGCATCTGGACAGGCACATGAATAGGAAGTGTTTCGGCATATATAGGCCAAATGCTGGTAAATGGAACTACTGTTTGATTAGATTAGATTAGATTAGATTAGATTAGATTAGATTAGATTAGATTAGATTAGATTACATTACATTACAGTGTGGAAACAGGCCCTTCGGCCCAACAAGTCCACACCCACCATCCGAAGCGCAACCCTCCCATACCTCTACATTTACCCCTTACCTAACAATACGGGCAATTTAGCATGGCCAATTCACCTGACCTGTACATCTTTGGACTGTGGGAGGAAACCGGACATCTGTTTGCCAGGGGCAAGTTGGGTAGAGATGGGTAGCTCTATGACATTTTGTCTTCTGTAAACCTTTGTCCTGTCATCCTAAAATTACCCCCAGTATTGAAATCCACCAACCAAAGGAAAGGGCACCTTCCATTCAATATTATCTATAACCGTCATTGTGTTATAAATCTCAATAAGGTTGATACTGCCTCAACCTTCTACGCTGCAGTGGCAAAGGTCCCAGTCCATCGAGCCTGTCCTTATAACTTATCACTCCATTCCCAGCAACAGACTGACAAATCCTTTCTGAACCCTCTCCTGTTTAATAATATCATCAATGTAACTGTGTGACCAGAACTACACAGTAGATGTGATACATTTAACAACACTTGTGGGATCAGGAGAATATCACAGTGATAGGGAGGATGGTATAGACTGGAGAATATTACAGGGAAAGGGAGGATGGTATGGACTGGAGAATGTTGCAAGCACATGGAAGATGATATAGACTGGAGAATGTTGCACGGATCGGGAGGACTGAATAAACTTGAAAGGAGAGATGATTTTTTGCTCTGTTCTGTACTTCATAGAGAGTGAGCGGTATGCATGCTGCAAGTTACGACAGGGATAGAGAAGCTTGTAGAGACTGGACAAGATAGTCATAGAGAGGCTTGTGAGAGACCAGATCCACTTATTGAGCACAGGATGTGCTACAGTGAGCAGAGACCTTTGCAGATATAAACAAGGATACAATGGCCACAAAGCAATCACACCAATACATAGGTATATTGGAACTGAAGGAATTGAAGAGATTACACAGACTGGGAGTGTTGTATGCAGTGGAATAGATTAAACTGATAGGGATGGTTTTAGAGACTCAACAACGTTAGGAAATAATGGAGGTTGCAATGGTGAGAGCAGGTTTCAGCACGTTGAAGGATATAGACCTGAAGGAGCTTTCACAGATAGCGATGGCTTTTAGGTCTGGTGGGGGCTGCAAAGTAAGGGGATTGTAGTGGCTTGGGGCATTTACACAGATAGGGAGAGTATTAGTGGTCGGCAGAATTCACAAAAACGGGTCTGCAGGACACGACAGAAATCAGAAGTGTTGTATCAACTTGATCATGTACACAGGTAGGAAAATTTGTGGGCGTTGGAGCAGCTCAACATCACAGAGAGATGTTGCAGAAAGGTTACTATGCTTAATACTTTAGAACTCCACATAAGTCTGTCCTGGTTCCTTCTTTATGTTTCTGAACCGCTGTCGATACACTTCTGGCACTAATCTGTAAGCGCTTATAATAGCCTGTTTGACATGTGCATAATCTCTTGACCACTCATGAGACAGCGCTGCAAATACCTCACAGGCTCTGCCTAATAGCTTAGACTGAACTAGCTTTACCAACAAGACCTCAGGCCACTTCATCTGTCTCTCCAATTTTTCAAATGAAATACAGAGTTCCTTGAAAATAGAGTTACAGGTCGATAGGATAGCAAAGAAGGCACATGGTATGCATTCCTTTATTGTTCAGAGTATTGAGTACAAGAGTTGGGAGGTCATGCTGCAGCTGTACGGGACATTGGTTAGGCCACTTTTGGAATACCATGTGCAATTCTTGTCTCCTTCCTATCAGAAGGATGTCATGAAACTTGAAAGGGTTCAGAAAAGATTTACAAGGATGTTGCCAGGGTTGGAGGATTTGAGCTACAGGGAGATGCTGAACAAGCTGGGGCTGTTTTCCCTGGAGCATCAGAGGTTGAGGGATGATCTTACAGAGGTTTACAAAATTATGAGGGGCATGGATAGGATAAATAGACAAAGTCTTTTCCATGGAGTCGGGTGTCCAGAACTATAGGGCATAGGTTTAGGATGAGAGGGGAAAGATATAAAAGAGACCTAAGGGGCTACGTTTTCACACAGGGGGCGGTATGTGTACGGAATGAGCTGCCAGAGGAAGTGGTGGAGGCTAGTACAATTGCAACAGTTAAAAGGCATCTGGATGGGTACATGAATAGGAAGGATTTAGAGGAAGATGGGCCAGGTGCTGGTTGGTGCGACTGGATTGGCATGGACGAGTTGGACCGAAGGGTTTGTTTCCATGCTGTACATCGCTATGATTTTCTGACTCTAATAGCCAAAATCACTGCAGGCAGTTAGAGACAGAGATAGAATTGTAAGGTGTTTTGGAGGTTCCACAGTTCAGGAGGATTGCAGGGACTTGATGATGTTGTACATGGAAGTAGGGTTATAGGGACTGAAGCTGGGAACAGAGATAGAGAGACACGCAGGGGATTACAGAGATATGGTGGCCAGTTGTCTCTGGTGGAAGTTTCATGTAGAGGGATGGTTTTTGGAATTGTTGGACTTTGGAAAGATAGGTAGATTTGGAGGGGCTGGAGGGGCTTACAGATACATGGAGAAATGTAGTGACTGGAGCATACGGAGATGGTGAGGGCTGGAGGAGTTGCAATAATTTGGCTGGACTGTAGAAGCTGGATGGGTTCTCACAGAAGAGGAGGATTGTAGGAATGTGGGGAGTTTACGGAGATAGAGGGTTGGAGAATTCTCAGTAATTATTGGCTTGGAGCACTGTCCAGACTGGGGGAGGCTTCAGAATGATGGAGGGGTCGAGCAAAAGGAAGTGGTCGCAAAAATTATAGGAACATAAACAGGTCACTTCGGTGTTGTGCCATTGAGGGTTATCAGGACGACAGTCTTCCTCATTAAAATGTACAGATCCTCAGGGGAATGGACAGGGTGGATGCTGAGAGGATGCTTCCTTCCTCTTATGGGAGAGAGGCAGACAAGGAGACTCTGTTTGACAAAGATTAAGAATGGGCACTGATCTTTTTCTTCCAATGGCCCAAACCTCCTCTAGGTTTGTTCCCACACAGCTCAAAGCAATGCAATGCGATAACAAAGAGCAAGGTCGGTTGGGCCTGCAGGAGATATGAGACCAAGGCGAGTTTGGATGTGCTGGATGGAGTGAGAGAGAACGGAGATATTCAACAGCTGGAAGGGTTTACAGGGAGTGGACACTGTCAGGACTGGAGAACATGACGCGCTCACTCATGAGAGGGAGATAACAATATGGCACAAGGTCAAACACAGCAGGAGGATCCCAAGCTCCATACCTGTCATTTACTCAGGGAGCTTCTCTCACCGAGCTGGAAGTTTTAGTTGCAAACGTTTCGTCCCCTGGCTAGGCGACATCATCAGTGCTTGGGAGCCTCCTGCGAAGCGCTTCTTTGATGTTTCCTCCGGTGTTTATCGTGGTCTGTCCCTGCCGCTTCCGGTTGTCAGTTTCAGCTGTCCGCTGTAGTGGTTGGTATATTGGGTCCAGGTCGATGTGTTTGTTGATGGAGTTTGTGGATGAATGCCATGCTTATAGGAATTCCCTGGCTGTTTTCTGTCTGGCTTGCCCTATGATAGTAGTGTTGTCCCAGTCGAATTCATGTTACTTGTTGTCTCCGTGTGTGGCTACTAAGGATAACTGGTCGTGTCATTTCGTGGCTAGTTGATGTTCATGTATACCCAACATGAGCAAGACGAATGTAGTGGACAAAATACCATGCAAGGACTGCACTAAACACTATATAGGACAAACAGGAAGACAGCTAACAATCCGCATACATGAACATCATCTTGCCACGAAACGACACGGCCAGCTATCCTTAGTAGCCACACACGCAGACAACAAGCAACATGAATTCGACTGGGACAACTCTACTATCATAGGGCAAGTCAGACAGAAAACAGCCAGGGAATTCCTATAAGCATGGCATTCATCCACAAACTCCATCAACAAACACATCGACCTGGACCCAATATACCAACCACTACAGCGGACAGCTGAAACTGACAACCGGAAGCGGCAGGGACAGACCACGATAAACACCGGAGGAAACATCAAAGAAGCGCTTCGCAGGAGGCTCCCAAGCACTGATGATGTCGCCTAGCCAGGGGACGAAACGTTTGCAACAAAAACTTCCAGCTCGGCAAACAGAACCACAACAACGAGCACCCGAGCTACAAATCTTCACACAAACTTTGAGCTTCTCTCACCCAGTCTGGTGCCAAGCCCCACATACAAACAGCATGAGGTTTCCCAGTTCCTGGTATTCAGGGCCCAGTGCACTCACCCCTGAACCAGTCGGCGAAGTATTTACACAGTTATACATTCTCCAGCAACACTGTGTCCTAGCCAACATAAACTGGTAAATTCACACTCTACCAGGCGAAGACCATCTGTACTCAGATTCCCTGGTGATACAATCCTCTGAGTGGTAGTCTGCAGAGAACAACGGAATCCACAAATCCCCATTGCATGGGCCAGGGTCAATGACAAAAGTTTCATTCTTTCAAAAATGACAACTCCTCAATTCCTGCATCTCACAAAACTGCCATTTAAAAATATTAAAATAATGAACATTCCAAATGGAGGCTTTGATGAGGTGAGCTCTGGTCAGTAAAATAGACCTGGAGGTTACCAGATCCACGGAGAGTGCTTTCTACCAGAGCACCACCAGGTCAGTATCAGGAACACACACACAATTGGCAAATAGATCCACATCGGAATTCACATCTCCCAGCCTGGCAATTTGAAGCTGTGCTCACCCATTCCGGTAAAGATCTCTAGAAACAGGACATCAGAGCCAGAAGACTGGGGGTTGGCTATCGTGTTGCTACTATTTAAGGAAAACAGTAAGGAAAAGCCAAGGAACTATAGGCTGGTGAGCCTGACATCGGTGGGCAAGTTGTTGGAGGGAATCGTAAGGGACAGGAAGTATATGTATTTGGAAAGGCAAGAACCGATTAGGGATAGTCGACATTGCTTTGTGAGTGGGAAATAATGTCTCACAAACTTGATTGTGATTTTTGAAGAAGTAACATAGAGGATTGATGAGGGCAGAGCGGTGGATGTGATCTATATGGATTTCAGTAAGGCGTTCAACAAGATTCTCCATGGGAGACTGGCTAGCAAGGTTAGATCTCACGGAATACAGGGAGAACTAGTCAATTGGTACAGAACTGGCTCAAAGGTAGAAGAAAGAGAATGGTGGTGGAGAGTTGGCTTTCAAACTGGAGGCATGTGACCAGTGGATTGCCAGAAGGATCGGTGCTGGGTCCAATACTTTGCATTGTTTACATAAATGATTTGGATGTGAGCATAAGAGGTATAGTTTGTAAGTGATCAGTTGACCACAAAATTGGAGGTGCAGTGGTCAGTGAAAGAGTTTACTTCCGATTACAATGGGATCTTGATCAGATGAGCAAATGGGCTGAGAAGTGGCAGATGGAGATTAATTCAGATATGTGCTAGGTACTGCATTTTGCAAAAGCAAATCTTTGCTGGACTTACACACTTAGTAGTAAGGTCTGACGAAGTGTTGCTGAACATAAAGATATTGGAGTGCAGGTTCATAGCTCCTTGAACGCAGAGTCGGAGTTAGGTAGGATAGTGAAGAAGGCATTTAGTATGCTTTCTTTTATTAGTCAGAATATTGAGCCAGCTGCTTAGCTCAAGGGCAGCAAGGGATGGGCAATAAAGGCTAGTCAGCCAGAGACATCCACATCCCATACCTGATTTTTAAAAAAAATCCATTCAGATTGTTCCACTGGAACTGTGCTGGGACCAGTGTGCTAGCCAATCACGTCGGCAGGTTTATAGACAGGGCTTTAAACTGACAGAGAAGACGCAGGGACAGCGTTCAGGTGAAAGGAGCTTTCCAAATCCAAAGCGAAAGGTGAAGCATCAGAGCAGCATGGGAATGTTACCGAAGACAACAGAAAGGAACAGGATGGAACAAAGTTTAACTAAAACTGTATATCAGCAAATCGATTTGTGACAGGAAATTGTGGGAAAGAGGAAATTATGTTTTATTTTAATGGACAAAGTCTCTGCAACAGGGTAGTTGGATTTGTGACACAGAGATAAAAGAGATTTAGACACCAGGGAGATGGGGTTACAGGGCGAACAAAAGGTGGAACATAAATATTCAATGGTTCACAACCTTGTGCAAACTCAGGCAAAATGGGTAATGCTAACAATAATGGATAACAGAGACCTTACAGAGAAAGCAGTGGCCGCAGATCATGAAGTAGAGTCAGTCTGAATGTAAATTCTGGCTACTACTTGCCAAGGATACAAGCAGCAGAACAGTTTTAGCACACCAAACAATATTTAATGAATACTGCTCGTCACTGCAATAAGCAGGAATTCAATGGAATTTTTAATAAAGGCACTGTGAAAATTTAGTGAAACGTCAATATTCGCATAATCTGGGACAGTCACACTGACAAGAGTGATATTGGAAGAGGAGTTCGGAGAATTTTTTTTTCAGTGTTTCTTTGAATAAAACATGGTGCAACTGGCTGGAGACGTACCTGTCTCAGAGCGACAGTTGTGTGATGAAACTTCGTGAATGAGTAATGTCACCTGGACAGATCCTCTGGTAAATTGCGATAAAGTGCAGTTTAAAGAAATATAAAGTTTTAAAGCGAATCACAGAAAGGACAAGCTCCAACTAGAAAGAAAAATAGCCAATTACATGAGTTGGAGAGGAGAACTGACCAAGGTAAACAGGCTAAGCAGACTGAAACTTGTGTCTGTAAATGAACAGTGGAAAACATTTGAAGGAACTCAACAAAACTACCCTGAAACAGACAAAACCTCAGCAAGAAATCCCCACTCGTCCCTCACTCAGGACAAAATGGATCATATTGGATTATCAGGCTGAGAAGATCACTACAAAGTACTTAAAAAATCCTGAAATGAGAGAGTGTTTTAGGAGTAAGTTTTGAAGGGATTGCAAAGGGTCTGCTTGCAGGGGGAGGGCAGTGGGAAGGGGAATCATTGTCAGGGTTTATTGACACAATAGGAATAGGGAGGTGTGAAGGTGTTGGAGAGAGTGGTCAGGAGATGAATGGTGTTACAAAGCCAGTAAGAATTGCTGCAGCTGTGGGGTGTGTCAGAGGTAGGGAGGGAAGGATATATGTATTTTTATTTATTCTTTCATGGGATGTGGGTGTCACTGCCTAGACCAGCATTCTTTGACCCCATGCTATTATACAGAGATTGCTGGGGTCATTTTGGATATATTTAATACTTGCTGGACACAGGTGAAGTGCTGAATGACTGGAGGATAGCTAATGTGGTTCCTTTGTTCAAGAAGGGCAGCAGGGGTAGGCTAGGTAATTACAGAGCAGATAGTCTGACAGCAGGGGAGGGAAATTATTGGAAACAATTGTGAGGATGAATCGACACTTGCAAAGGTAAGGATCAACTTGGTTTAGTCATCATGGATTTGGCAGAGGAAGATACTGTCTGAGGAATTCAGTTCAGTTTTTTTGAAATGGTGCTTAAATATATTGATGAGGGCAGTGCAGATGATGTGGTTTACATGGACTTGAATAAGTCCTTTAACAAGATCCAACATGGAAGGCTGGTCCAAAGGACTGGGTCCCAAGGCAAGTTGGCAAATTGGATGTAAAATTGGTGGATAGAATACTTTCACCAGTGGATGTACCACAGGGATCTGTGCAGGAACCATTGCTGGTTATTCTGTCAAATAGTAACTTTGAAGTGAAAGCAGAAGGTATCAAGAGTAGGTTTGCAGATCACATGAAAGGTAAGGGTGTTGTTCACAGTGAGGAGGATGGTCTCCGTCTGCAGTCCGATGTCCATCGGATGATAATCTAAACAGAGTTTAGCTCTGGTCGAAGTGAGGTTATACTTTGTGGGAGGTATGACAATTGAAGGACAGACATAATGAACGATAAGTCCTTGCGGAGTACTGAAGAGTACAGGGACCATGGTTGACATGTCCATAGATCCCTGAAGGTGTCAGCACAGGGAGACAGGGTGGGAAAGGCACCTCAACTGGGAGCAGGAGATTGACCCATATCCTGGTGGGGTGAATTGCTAGAGCTGTTCGAGAGGATGTAACCGAGGGTTAAAGGCCAGAAAGATGATTGAGGCTCGTACACAAGTTAAAAGAGAGTGATTTCAAAAGACCACACAGGCAGGGAATGGGGGAAAACTGGTTATTAAACTACATGTAGTTCAATGCAAGGGACCTGACAGCTAAGGAACCTGACAGCTAAGGAAGATGAACTCAGGGCATGAACATCAGACTGGGAGATATAGTTATCACAGAAACACAGCTGAAGGAGAGGCAGGGCTGGCAGCTCACTGTTTCAAGGTAGAGATGCTACAGGAAGGGGAGGCAAGAGAGGACGTGTGGTGGTGGGTTTTGATTGCATGAATCATCCTAGCAGTACTTAGAGAAGATATTCCTGTGGGATCGCCCAATGAAGCTATGTTAATGGAACTGAGAAATAAGAATTGGTCATCACTTTCATAAGACCGTACTGCTGATGTCTAATAATCAGTGGGAGACTGAGGAACAAATATATCAGGAGATCTTAAATATCAATCATAATATGGTAGGGGTTTTTGAACTTTCCAAACCTAGACTGGGACTGCCAGTGTTCTGTGTTTGCAAGGGAGGAATTTGGTAATTGTGTTCCAAAAAATCTCCCAATCAATATGTAAATGGGCTGAAAAGAGAAATGGCAAAACCTGACTTCCCTTTGGGAAACAAGGTAGGGAAAGGGACTAAGGCATTAGTGGGAAAGCATTTTGCCAAAGTGACCATAGTTCTATTAGTTTGAAAATAGCTATGGAAAAGGACAAGCGTGGTCTACAAGTTCAAGTTATAAAATGGGGCCAGACCAATCTTGATCATATTAGCCAGGAACTTTCAAAAGGTGATTGCAGAGTCTATTTACAGGGAAAGGGAAGTCTGTCAAGTGAGAATATTTTAAAATATAAATTGAACGATTAGCGCCAGTATGTTCCTGTTTGTGTGCAGCTCAATGCTGACAGCACTTGGAAACACTGGCTGTCTATTGAGGGTCTGGTCAAGGAAAAGGAGGCACATGTCAGGTATAGCCAGCTGGATCAAGGGAAGCCCTGAGGATCACAAGGGCTGTCCGAATACACTGTGGGTGGAAATCAGGAATGCAGAAAGTGTACATGCAATAGCCTCGGCAGAGAAGGATAAGGAGAATCCAAAAGTGATTGTGTAAATATATTGAGTAAAAGAGTAACTAGAGACAAAATAAGGGCCCTTAAAGATCAATGAGGCAATTGATGTGTGGAACTGCAGGATATTTGCTAAGACCCTAAACATTTTTTTCACTCCAGAACTTACTGTGGACAAAGACTGTGGAACTCAGGGAATGTGGTGTAAAATTATGTCCCAATACATGTGTGAATCATAATGTAACACATGTATTGGGCCAAGCAGTGGAATGTGGTGAAACGGTTAAAAATTATGTCCCAATACATGTGTGAATCTAACCGGAATGGAGGTGTTGCTTAGTCCCGTGTGAATCTTATTACACACCTCCCCGTGTGAATCTTCTTATCTGTATGTAACCAGAATGGAATGTGTTTTTTAGCCTTGCTCTGCTGTTCACATGAATGTTTATATGAGAAAAGAGTATATCAGCTGGAAAAGTCTCCAGTTCGGTGAGTCTGCTCCGGGGTTACGTTTAACCGCCGAGCGAGGGTTGTTGGCAACCGCTCTACGAGAACTGACGGCTCCCAGTTCCAGTAACATGTAGAGTGAGTATAAGCCAGACCCGTTGTAAGTATGAGACCTGGTTGTGGCGACGCTGCGGGGAATAAAATGCTCATATTCTAGCAGACTCGCCTCTTGGTCGTTTGTTCTGTGTCAGACTACTCTCCTACGAACCTGACCTTGAGAATTTTTTAAAACATTTTGGCGCTGCGAGCAGGGTCAATCGCAATTGAGGAGAGATTTTGATACAGAACAATGTTTTGGAAAAAGACTAAGAAACCAGAAGAACAAACTGTGGAGGTCCCGACCGTCCCGGGATGGCATGGACCGTGGCATGACGTGGCAGTTTGTTTGAGAAATGGTGGGGGGCGACCGGAGGAACCCCAGGGTCGCTGCTGTCCACCCTTGAGAGGATCCCAGTCCTGCCGAAGAACCCCTTGCCTGGGGGACAGCGGAGGATGTGGGCATGTCCAAAAAGCTGAAGCGGAGTTAACAGAATTGAATGGGATTGAACTGAACTGAACTGAGTGGAACTGAAGTGAATCAAATTGAACGGAACAAAATGGAACTGAGCTAAATTGAATTGAAATGGACGGAACTGAATTGAACACAATTGAATTGAACTGAACAGACCTGAACTGAGCTGAATTGAACTACACTGAATTGACTGAACTGAAATTAACTGAAACGAATTGAACTGAATTAAGCATAATGTAACACATGTATTGGGCCAAGCAGTGGAATGTGGTGTAAAATTATGTCCCAATACATGTGTGAATCATAATGTAACACATGTATTGGGCCAAGCAGTGGAATGTGGTGTAAAATTATGTCCCAATACATGTGTGAATCATAATGTAACACATGTATTGGGCCAAGCAGTGGAATGTGGTGAAACGGTTAAAAATTATGTCCCAATACATGTGTGAATCTAACCGGAATGGAGGTGTTGCTTAGTCCCGTGTGAATCTTATTACACACCTCCCCGTGTGAATCTTCTTATCTGTATGTAACCAGAATGGAATGTGTTTTTTAGCCTTGCTCTGCTGTTCACATGAATGTTTATATCTGAAAAAGAGTATATCAGCTGGAAAAGTCTCCAGTTCGGTGAGTCTGCTCCGGGGTTACGTTTAACCGCCGAGCGTGGGTTGTTGGCAACCGCTCTACGAGAACTGACGGCTCCCAGTTCCGGTAACATGTAGAGTGAGTATAAGCCAGACCCGTTGTAAGTATGAGACCTGGTTGTGGCGACGCTGCGGGGAATAAAATGCTCATATTCTAGCAGACTCGCCTCTTGGTCGTTTGTTCTGTGTCAGACTACTCTCCTACGAACCTGACCTTGAGAATTTTTTAAAACAGGGAACAAGAGTAATACGTAAGACCACAATTGGAGTTCTCTGCAATTCCAGTCTCCCTGCTCTAGGAATGATGTTGTGAAACTGGAAAGTGCTCAGAAAAGATTGACAAGATGTTGCCAGGGTTGTTGCTGAATAAGCTGGGGTTATTTTCCCTGGAGTATCGGAGACTGAGGGGTGACCTGACAGACGTTTATATAAACATGAGGGGTATGCATAGGGTAAACATTTAAGGTCTTTTCCCAGGGATTGGGTAGTCCAAACCTAGCGGGCATAAGTTTAAGTTTAGAGGGGAAAGATTTAAAAGCGACCAAAGGGACAGCGTTTTCATGCATAAGGTGATGCATGTATGAAATGAACTGAGAGAGAATGTAACAGATACTGATACTATGACAACATTTAAAAGGTACCTGGATGGGAATATGAAATGTAATGGTTTAGTGGTATATGGGCCAAATGCTGGTAAATGAGATGGATTTATTTAGATCTTCTGGTCAGCATGGACGAGTGGGACCGAAGGGTCTGTTTCCATGCTGTACATCTCTATGACTTGAAAAGAGTGCATGTTATAGAAGAGATAGTGCTGGAAGCTTTATAACACAAAGGTATGGAAAGCCCCAGGGCCTGATTAACTGTAAGACAGGCGATGCTAGGGAAGAAATTGTGGAGCCCCGAGCAAAGGTATTTGTACCATTGACAGCCATGTGAGAAGGGCTGGAAGATTGGAGGGTGGAATAGTGGACAGTGAAGGAGGTTTTCTAAGTTTATAAAGGGATCTTGATGAGTGAATGGGCTGAAAAACTGTAGAGGGAATTCAATTTGAATAAATGCAGCGTAATAAATTTGGTAAAACAAACAAGGGTAGAACCTATACAATTAATGTTAGGGCCTCGGTTAGCGTTTTAGAGCAGAGGGACCTACGGGTTCAGGTACATAATTCTCGAAGCTTGCATCACAGGATGGATAAGGCAGTGCTTTGCATGCTTGACTATTGCTCAGTCAACTGAGTGGAAGATTTGGGACGTCATGTTGAGATTGTATCGATATTGGTGAGGCCTTTTCTGCAATCCTCTGCCCAGTTCTGATCGCCCAGTTATAGGGAGGATTTTATTCCACTGCAGCGGGTTCAGAAGGGATTTACCAGGATGTTGCTGGGTATGGAAGACTTGAGTTCTGAAAAATGGCAGGATAGGCTGAGTCTTTTTTCACACGAGCCGAGAGATTGAGAGGTGACCTTATAGAAGTTTATAAGCTAATGAGAGATTTACATAGAGTTAATGGTAGCTGCATTTTCCCCAGGATGGGGGAGTCTCAAGAGAAGGGACCACATTTTTAAGTTTAGAGGAGAAAGATGTTCAAAATAATGACATGAGGGTCAAATTGTTACACAGAGGGCGGTTTGAGTGTGGAATGAACTTCTTGAGGAAGGGGTGGGTGTGGGTACAATTACAACGTTTTTCAGACATTTGATAAGTATATGAATAGGAAACGTTTGGAGGGATATGGGCCAGCAACAGGCAGCTGGGATAGGTTTAGTTTGAGATTATGTTTGGTACCAACCGAAGGGTCAGTTTCCATGCTTTACAACTATGACAAGAATATAGTTTTGGTCCATTATTTGAGAAACGCTGTGATGTCAATGATGGGTAGGTTGTGGAAGTGATTCTGCCAGGCAGGAGGTACATGCATTTGCAAAGACAAGGATTGATTAAAGATAGTCAGTACGGCTTTGTGCGTCCAAAGTCAGGTCACACTAACTTGATTGCTTTTGTTGAAGTGGTGACCATACATTGTCTGCAATAAATTCAGCAGGGCCTTTGACAGGTTTCAGCATGACATACTGGTTCAGAAGGTTAGATCACATGGGATCAGGGAGAGTTAGCCAACTGGATACAAAATTGGCTTGACAGTTGGAGACAGAGGGTGGTGGGAGAGGGTTGTTGCTCAGACTGGAAGCCTGTGACCAGCGGTGTGCTATATAGATCGGGGCATTGTCCACTGATATGTATCATCTACATAAATGATTTGATTGAGAATATAGGAGTAAGTAAATTTGTTAGTAAGTTTGCAGATGATCAAATTAATAGCGTCGTGTGCAGTGATTATGGTTATCAAAGGGGCTCTTGAACAACGGGGCCAGTGGACCAAGGACTGAAAGATGGTGTTGGATTTTGTTGAGACAAACCAGGGAGGACTAACACAGTTAATGGCTTGGACCTGGACAGTGTTGTCAAACAGAGAGACACCAAGGGGTGCAGTTACATTGTTCCTTGGAAGTGACATTGCAGTTGGACAGGGTGGTGAAAGCAGCATTTGACACACTTTCCTTCATTGTCCAGAGCGTTGATATGAATTGGAGACATTTGTAACATTGTCCTAAATATTTGCCTTAGGCAGAGGAGGCTACGGATTGAAAGGTTTATAAAACCATGCGAGGCCTCAGTAAGGTGAAAAGCCAAGGGTAGATGAGTCCAAAACTAGAGGGTATACACGGGAGGTGAGAGAGCAAGGATTTAAAGAGGGAGCTGAGCAGCAACATTAGCCACAGAGGATGGTGCATAGACGGAACGGGCTGCCAGAGGAAATGGTAGAAATGTGTACAATTACAACATGTAAAAGATATTTGGGGAGATACATGGAGTGGAGAAGGTTCGAAGAGATAAGGGCCAAACTCAGGCAAATGCGACACGTTTAGTATAAGAATCATGGTCAGCATTGATGAGTTGGAGTGAAGGTTCTGTATCCATGACTCTGTATCCAGTTAAAGAGGAGGAGACTACCGAGATAAGACATGTTGTCGACACTGAAGCAAGTTACAGCGATAGGGATGGTAGGCTGGAATGAAGTACATTTCAAATTAGTGAAGTCACTATAAGGAGGTTGCAAAAATAGCAAATGTTATAGGATTTAAAAACTATTGAAGACATTGGTCACCAAGATATGACATAGATTCAGTGTTGCAGTGTGGTTAGTCTTAGTAAAACAGAACTTACATTATGGGCAGTGATTGAGCCTGGGGTATGTCTGGGGTATGTCCTGTTAGCTGATGTTTGGAGCCCTCTCATTGCTCTCTGCTCTGTGCACTGTGAGTAATCTTCCCTCACTGCAGGATTTATTGAAGGCTCCAGATCTCCCTGCCCTTTGTCTCTCTGGCTGACCAACCATCTTCAATGAGGTGATGGACACTCAGCAGTTGGGAAGTCTATTGAGTCAGGGCCTTCCTGAGTACGTGTAGGAGACAGAGAGATAGACAGAATGTTAAATTAGACTGATGCTGTGAGGGTTACACATGGAAAATAGAACTGTGTCCCACAGAGATCTGGAAAATCTCAGTTTCCATCCCCGGCCTGTGCTGCTGCGTCTCTCTCGAGTGGAGAGTTCTGTTGGCTCAGGATATGGAGATCCTGAGCGAGAGACACTGACAGAGGCAGCAATTAGACCCACACAGTGAGGGATACCACATGGAGAGAGACTGAGTGATATCACCAGAGTGCAGCAAGTTATCAAGATCAAACATTTGTGTCGGAAGAACAGGTTTAGCTTCATGATGCACTGGTGTCAGTGTTCAGGGATGGGCAATCATTGAGCAGGTGAAGTGAAGGTCGAGTGGTATAACTGCTAGAGCATGAATCCAAAACCTCAGCTAATGTACAGGGGAGAAAGGTTTGAATCCCAAAATCAGAAATGGTAGAATTTGAAATCAATAATTTTAAAAATAGTAATTAACAATCCACATGTAAGTATGAGACCATTGCTGATGGACAAAAAAACCCAACACTTGTCCTTCAGGGATGGACATCTGCCCATCCTAACATGGTCTGCACGACATAACCACAGCAAAGTGTTTGCCTCTGAAATGGCTGAGCAAGTTACTCAGCTCAAGGGCAGCGAGGGCTGGGCAAGAAAGGCTGGTCAGCCAGAGACACCAACATCCCATTCCTGATTTTAAAAAAAAAATTTAAAAAAAAATTACTGGCCAATCATGTCAGTAGGTTTATGGACAAGGCTTTAAACTGACAGATAGGATGCAGGGACAGGGTTCAGGTGAAGGAACATTCCAAATCCAAAGAAAGGTGACGCATTGGAACAGCATGGGAATTTGGCTGAAGACAAGCAGAAAGGAACCGAAAGGGACAGAGTTTAACTTAGCCTGTACATCAGCGAATAGGTATGTGATAGGACATTGTGGGAAAGAGTAAATTATGTATTTTTTTCGCATGGACAAGGTCTCTGCAATCAGGTAGATGGATTTGTGACACAGAGATAAAAGAAATTTAGACACCAGGGAGACGTGGTTACAGAGCGAACAAAAGGTGAACAGAAGTATTAAATAGCTCACAACCTTGCAGAAACTCAAGCAAAATGCGCAACGAGAACTATAATGGATAACAAAGGCATTACAGAGAAAGGTTTTGGCCACAGATCATGAAGTAGAGTCGGAATGTAAATTCTGGCTACTACTTGCCAAGGACAGAAACAGCAGAACAGTTTTAGCCACCGAACAGCATTTCATTGGACATCACTGCATTAAACAGGAATTTTTTTAACAAAGATATTGTGATAATTTTGGGAAAGTTCAATATTCGCATAATCCGGGACAATCACACTGACAACATTGATAGTGGAAGGGGAGTACAGATAATTTTTTTTCAGTGTTTCTTTGAAGAACACATTGTGCAACTGGCTAGGGACATAACTATCTCAGATCGATGGTTGTGTGATGAAACTTCGTGAATGAGTAATGTCACCTGGAGAGATCCACCAGGAAATTGTGATAAAGTGCAGTTTAAAGAAATATAAAGTTTTAAAGTGAATCACAGAAAGGACAAGTTACAATGAAAAACAGAAATAGCCAATTGCATAAATTTGACAGGAGAAATGACCAAGGTAAACAGGCTAAACAGACTGGAACATGAGTCTGCAAATGAACAGTGGAAAACATTTGAAGGAACAGTGTAAATCACTCAAAAAAGTATATTCCATCGAAACAGACAAAACCTCAACAAGAAACACACTCCTGTCCCTCACTCAGGACAAAATGGATCATATTAGATTATCAGGCAGAGAAGATTAGCAAAACGTGCTTAAAATCCAGAAGTGAGAGTGTGCTTTAAGAGTAAGTTTTAAAGGGATTGCAAAGGGTCTGCTCGCAGGAGGAGGGCAGTTGGAACGGGAATGATTGTCAGGGTTTAATGACACAACAGGAACAGGGAGAGATGAAGGTGCTGAAAGTGGTGAGAGTGTTACAGAGAGTGTCAGGGCCTGAACGTGTTACAAAGCCAGTAGGGATTGCTGCAGCTGGAGGTGATGCAGAGATCGGGAGGGACATGGGAGGGAGAGGATCAACCATCTGCTCATCCAAAACCACCACGTCAGTGGCCACAGGAATTTTCATACACACTATTGACCATCCTCAGGCCATAGGATTATTCACACACAGTATTGACCATCCTCAGGCCACAGGAGTATTCACACGCAGTATTGAATATCGTCAAGGCACTGGATTATTCCCACACAGTATTGACTATTCTCAGGCCACAGGCTTATTACCACACAGCATTGACCATCCTCAGGCCATCGGATTAGTCATACACATTATTGAACATCCTCAAGGAACAGGATTATTCACACACAGTATTGACCATTATCAGGCCACAGGATTATCCACACACAGTATTCACCATCCTCAGGTCACAGGATTTCTCACACACTGTATTGACCAGCCTATGACCACAGGATTTTTGAACACACTGTCTTGAAAATTTACAGGTCACAGGATTACTCGCACACTGTATTGACTACCCTCAGGCCACAGGATTATTCAAACACAGTATTGACTATCCGCAGGCCACAGGATTATTCCCACGCAGTATTGAGCATTCACAGTGCACAGGATTATTCACATACAGTATTGACAATCCTTAGGCCACAGTATTATTAACAAACAGAAATGGCCATGCACAGGCCACAGAATATTAACACATGCTATTGACCATCCACAGGCCACAGGATTATTCCCACACAGTATTGAGTAGTCACAGTGCACAAGATTATTCACACTCGGTATTGATCATCCTTGGTCAAAGGATTATTCACACACATTATTGACCATCATCAGTCCGGACGATTATTCACACACAGCATTGACCATCCTCAGGCCACAAGATTATTCACACACAGTTTCGACTATCCTCAGCACGCAGTATTATTAACAAACAGTATTGACTATGCACAGGCCACAGGTTATTAACACACAGTAGTGACTATTCAATGGCCACAGCCTTATTCCCGCACAGGATTGACTATCCCCAGGCCACAGCCATATTCACACACAGTATTGACTATCCTCAGGCCACAGGAGTTTTGAACCCACTGCCTTGTCACTTTAAAGGCACAGGATTATTCACACACTGTCTTGACCATCCTCAGGCCACAAGATTATTCACACACAATTATTGACCATCCACAGGCCAAGGGTTAGTCACACACGGTATTGACCATTCTCAAGACAGAGGATTATTTTCACATGGTATTGACCACCATTAGCCCACAAGATTATTCACACACTGTATTGATTATCCTCAGGCCATAGGATTATTCACACACATCATTGACAAACATTAGGCCACAGGTGTATTCATAAACGGTATTGAGCATTCATAGTTCCCAGGATTATTTACACACAGTATTGACAATTCACAGTCCACAGGATTATTCATACAAGTATCCTCCATCCTCAAGCTGCAGGATTATTCGCACATAGTATTCCACATCCTCAGGTCTCAGGATTATTCACACATTGTATTGACCAGCCTACGGCCACAGAATTATTCACACACAGTATTGACCATTCACAGCCCACAGGATTATTCTCACACAGGATTGAACAACCTCAGGCAATAGGATTAATCACACATAGAGTTGATCATCCTCAAGCCACAGGATTATTCACACATTGAACTGACCATTCACTGTCCAAAGGATTATTCACACACTGTATTGACCATCCTCAGGCCACCGGATCAGTGGCACACATTATTGAACATCCTCTGGCAACAGGATTATTCACATGCAATATTGACCATTCTCACGCAAAGAATTATTCACACATAGTATAGACCACCCTAATGCCACAGGATTATTCACACACAGTATTGAGCATTCACAGTGCACAGGATTATTCACACACAGTATTGACAATCCTCCGTCCACAGGATTACTCACACACAGTATTAACCATTCACAGTCCACAGCATTTTTCACACACAGTATTGACCAATCTCAGGCCACAGGAGTATTCACACCCAATATTCAATATTCCCAGCCAACAGGATTATTCACATACAGTATTGACCAGCATAGGGCCACAGGATTAAGGCACACACTGTCTTGTCCATTTACGAGTCACAGGATTATTACCACACAGTTTTAATCATCCTCAGGCCACAGGGGTATTCACACCCAATATTCGACCATCCTCACACTCAGTACTGACCAGCATATGGCCGCAGGATTAATGAACACACTGTCTGGACCTTTTACAGGTCAGAGAATTACTTCCACACAGTGTTGACCATCTTCAAGCCACAGGATTATTCACACACAGTATTGACCGTCCTCTGGCAACAGGATTTTTCACACACAGTATTGACCATCCTCAGGCCACAGGATTATTCACACACAGTATTGACCGTCCTCTGGCAATAGGATTTTTCACACACAGTATTGACCATCCTCAGGCCACAGGATTATTCACGCACCGTAATGACAATCCTCAGACAACAGGATTATTTGCACACAGTATTGAACATCCTCAGGCCACAGGATAATTCACACATAGTATTGACCAGCATACGGCCACAAGATTAATGAACACACTGTCTTGACCGTTTACAGGTCACAGAAATATTGCCACCCAGTATTGACAATCCTCAGGCCACAGGATTGTTCACACACAGTATTGACTGTCCTCAGAGCACATGATTATTTTCACACGGCATTGACCATCATCAGGCCACAGGATTATTCACACACTTTCGACCAACCTCACGCAACATAATTATTCACACACTGTATTGTCCATCCTCAGGCCACAGGATTGTTCACACACTGTATTCAAACAGTATTGATGATCCTCAGGCCACAGGATCATTCACACACTGTATTGACCAACCACAGTCCACAGGATTATTCACACACCATACTCAACATTCTCAGGCAACAGGATTATTCACACACAGTATTGACCAGCATATGGCCACAGGATTAATGAACACACTGTCTTGATCATTTATACATCACAGGATTATTCACACACAGTATTGCCCATCCTTAGGCAAAGGGCTATTCAAACACAATATTGATAATTCACAGACCACAGGATTACTCAAACACATTATTGACCATCCGCAGGTCGCGGGATTATGCACACAGTGTAGTGACCAGTGTAGTGATTATTCACACACACAGTATGAATCATCCTTAGGCCAAGGGTTATTCACATACAGTATTTACGATTCATGGGCCATAGGATTATTCACACACAGTATTGACTGCCCTCAGTCCACAGGATTATTCACACAAAGTATTGAGCATTCACAGTGCACAGGATTATTCAGACATTGTATTCACAATTCTCAGGCCACAGGTTAATTCACACACAGTATTGACCATTCACAGTCCACAGGATTATTCATACACAGTATTGACCATCAGTGGGTAGCAAAATTAATCACAAACATTATTGACCAGCCTCAGGCCACAGGATTATTTACACACTGTATTGACAGTACAGAGGCCACAGGAGTATTCACACACAATGTTCAACATTCTCAGTCCACAGGATAATTCACACACAGTATTGATGAGCATATGGCCACAGGATTAATAGACAGTAGATGCAGGTGAGGCCATTCTGTGCTTCGAGCCTGCACCACTGTTCATTGTGATCATGGCTGATCATCCTCAATCAGTATCCTGTTCCTGCCTTATCTTCATAACCCTTGATTCCACTATCATTGAGAGCTATATCCAACTCTTTCTTAAACAAATCCAGAGACTGGGCCTCCACTGCCTTCTGGGGCAGAGCATTCCACACACACACACCAGTCTCTGGATGAAGAAATTTCTCCTCATCTCTGTCCTAAATGGCCTACCCCTTATTTTTAAGCTGTGTCCTCTGGTTCGGGAATCACCCATCAGTGGAAACATGTTTCCTGCCTCCAGAGTGTCCAATCCTTTAATAATCTTATACGTCTCAATCAGATCCCCTCTCAATCTTCTAAATTCAAGGGGAAACAAGTCCAGTCGCTCCAATCTTTCGACACAAGATAGGCCCGCCATTCCAAAAATTGACCTCGTGAACCTACGCTGCTCTCCCTCAATAACCAGAATGTCTTTCCTCAAATTTGGAGACCAGAACTACACACAATATTCCAGGTACAGAAGAACCTCTTTGCTTCTATATTCAATCCCTCTTGTTATGAAGGCCAGCATGCTATTAGCTTTCTTCACTACCTGCTGTACCTGCATGCTTGCCTTCATTGACTGGTGTACAAGAACACCCAGATCTTTTTGTACTGCCCCTTTACCTAACTTGACTCCATTCCGGTAGTAAAATGCCTTCCTGTTCTTGCCACCAAAGTGCATAACCATGCATTTATCCACACTAAACTGCATCGGTTATGCATCTGTCTACTCACCTAACCTGTCCAGGTCACCCTGTAATCTCCTAACATTTTCCTCATAGTTCACCCTGCCACCCAGCTTTGTATCATTAGCAAATTTGCTCATGTTACTATTAATACCATCTTCTATATCATTAACATATATTGTAAAAAGCTGCAGTCCCAGCCTTGATCCCGACAGTACCCCACTGGTCACCGCCTGCCATTCTGAAAGGGAGCCGTTTATCACTACTCTTTGTTTCCTGTCAGCCAACCAATTTGCAATCCAAGTCAGTACTTTGCCCCCAATACTATGCGCCCTAATTTTGCTCAATAACCTCCTATGTGGGACTTTATCAAAGGCTTTCTGAAAGTCCAGGTACACTACATCCACTGGATCTCCCTTGTCCATCTTATAGTTACATCCTCAAAAAACCAGAAGATTAGTCAAGCATGATTTCCCCTTCATAAATCCATGCTGACTCTGTCCTATCCTGTTACTGCTATCCAGATGTGTCGTAATTTCTTCCTTTATAATTGACTCCAGCATCTTTCCCACCATTGATGTCAGACTAACTGATCTATAATTTCCTGCATTCTCTTTCACTCCTTTCTTAAAAAGTGATACACACTGCCTTGACAATTCAGTACAAACAGTACTGAACATGCACAGGCCACGGATTATTAACACACAGTATTGACCATCCACAGCCCACAGAGTTATTAGCAAACAGTATTGAATATGCACAGGTCACAGATTATTGATTCACAGTATTGACCATCCACAGGCCACAGGATTATTATCACACAGCATTGACAATCCACAGCCCACTGTTAGTATTCACTGACAGTATTGACCAACCTTAGGCAAAAGGTTATACACACACAGTACTGACGATTCACAGGCCATAGTATTATTCACACACAGTACTGACTGCCCTCAGGCCACATTAATATTCACACACAGTATTGACCATCCTCAGGTCAAGGGTTATTCACACACAGTATTGACCATTCACAGGCCAGAGGATTATTCACACACAGTATTGAACATCCTCAAGCCACAGGATAACTCTGACAAACTATTGACCATTCACAGCCCACAGGATTGTTCACACATAGTATTGTTAATACTCAGGCCAAGGATTAGTCACACACAGTATTGACGATTCACAGGCCAGAGGATTATTCACACACAGTATTGACCAACCTCAGGCCACAGGGGTATTCACACACACAATAGTCAATATTCTCAGCCAACAGGATTATTCAGATACAATATTGACCAGCATACGGCCACAGGCACACAGTTCTTGACCATTTACAGGTCACAGGATTATTACCACACAGTATTAATCGTCCTTAGGCCACGGGGTATTCACACCCAGTATTCGACCAACCTCAGGTCACAGGATTATTCACACCCAGTATTGCATGACCTCAGGCCACAGGATTATTCACACACAGTGTTGAACATCCTCATGCCACAGGATTATTCCCACACCGTATTGAATATCCTCAGGCCACAGGATTACTCCCACACAGTATTGACCATTCTCCGTCCACAGGATTATTCACCCACAGTATTGACCATCCTCACTCAGCTGGATTATTCTCACACATTATTGATCATCCACAGGCCAGAGTATTATTGGCAAACAGTATTGACCATCCACAGGCCACAGTTTTACTAGCAAACAGTATTGAACATGCACAGGTCACAGTTTATTAACACCCAGTATTGACTATTCACAGGCCAGAGGATTATTCACACTCAGTATTGACGTTCCTAAGGCCATAAGATCATTCACACACTGTATTGACCAACCTGAAGCCACAGGATTAATGAACACATTCTCTTCACTAATTAACAGGTCACAGGATTATTCCCACACAGTATTGACAATCCGCAGGCCACAGGAATTTCACACACAGTATTGAACATCTTCAAGCCACAGGATTTTTCTGACACAGTACTGACCATTCACAGCCCACAGGATTGTTCACACAAAGTATTGATCATTCACAGGCCAGAGGATTATTCACACACAGTATTGACAATCCTAAGGCCACAGGATCATTCACACACATTATTGACCAACCTCCGGACACAGGAGTATTCACACACAATATTCAATATTCTCAGCCAATAGTATTATTCATGTACTGTATTGACCAGCATACGGCCACAGGATTAATGCACACACTGCCTTGACCATTTACAGGTCACAGCATTATTACCACCCAGTATTAATCATCCTCAGGCCGCAGGGGTATTCACACACAGTATTGACAAGCCTCAGTCAGCACGATTTTTCACATACAGTATAGACCATCCCAGTATTATTGGCAAACACTATTGACCATGCACAGGCCACAGATTATTAACACCCAGTTTTGACCATCCACAGGCTACAGATTTATGAAAAAACAGTATTGAACATGCACAGGCCACAGATTATTGATTCACAGTATTGACCATCCACAGCCCACATTATTATTCACTCAAAGTATTGACCATCCTTAGGCAAAGGGTTATGCATACACAGTACTGACGATTCACAGGCCATAGCATTATACACACACAGTATTGGCTGCCCTCAGGCCACATTATTATTCACACACAGTATTGACCAGCATACAGCCACATGATTAATGAACACACAGTATTGATCATCCTTCAGGTCAAGGGTTATTCACACACAGTATTGACGATTCACAGGTCAGAGGATTATTTACACACAGTATTGACGATTCACAGGCCAGAGGATTATTCACACACAATATTGAAGTTCCTAAGGCCATAACATCATTCACACACTGTACTGACTAAGCTGAGGCCACAGGATT
The DNA here is from genome assembly GCF_037043375.1 of Chiloscyllium plagiosum. NCBI lineage: Eukaryota > Metazoa > Chordata > Chondrichthyes > Orectolobiformes > Hemiscylliidae > Chiloscyllium > Chiloscyllium plagiosum. Next base: position 54,221,702 of record NW_028270172.1, on the reverse strand, counting down.
AATGAACACATTCTCTTTACCAATTAACAGGTCACAGGTTCACACACAATATTGAACATGCTCAAGCCACAGGATTATTCTGACAGAGTATTTACCATTTTCAGGTCACAGGATTGTTCACACATAGTATTGATCATGCTCAGGCCATGGATTATTCACACACAGTACTGACAATCCTCAGGCCACAGGACTTTTCACACCCAGTATTCGACCAACCTCAGGCCACAGGACTATTCACACACAATATTCAATGTTCGCAGTCAACTGGATTATTCACATACATTATGGACCAGCATACAGCCACAGGATTAATGCACACACTGTCTTGACCACTTACAGGACACAGGATTATTCCCACACAATATTGGCCATTTTCAGGCCACAATAATATTCACACACAATATTGAATATCCTCAGGCCACAGGATTATTCACACACAGTATTGTCCATCCTCAGGTCACAGGAGTATTCACACACAGTATTCAACATGCTCAGGCCACAGGATTATTCGCACACAGTATTGTCCGTCCTCAGGTCACACGCGTACTCACACACAATATTCAATATTCCCAGCCAACAGGATTATTCACATACATTATTGACCAGCATACGGCCACAGGATTAACGCACACACTGTGTTGACCACTTACAGGACATAGGATTATTCTCACACAGTATTGGCCATTCTCAGGCCACAGGATTATTCGCACACAGTATTGTCCATCCTCAGGTCACACAAGTATTCACACACAATATTCAGCATTCTCAGCCCACAAGATTACCCACACACAGTATTGACGAGCATGCGGCCATAGGATTAATAAACACACTGCTTTGACCATTTACAGGTCACAGGATTATTCCCACACAGTATTGGCGATTCTCAGGCCACAGGTTTATTTACACACAGTATTGACCATCCTCAGACCACGCGAGTATTCACACACAATATACAGCAAACTGAGGCAACAGGATTATTCACACACAGTATGCCTTAGCCTCAGACCACAGGATTGTTCACACACAGTATTGACCAGCATAAGGCTACAGGATTAATGGGCACATTGTCTTGACCATTTACAGGTGGCAGAATTATTTCCACACAGTATTGACCATCCTCAGACCGCAGGATTATTCACACACAGTATTGACCGTCCTCAGGCCACAGGATTATTCACGCACGCTATTGACCATCCTCAGTCCACAGGGTTATTCTCACACATTATTGACCATCCTCAGGGTACATGATTGTTCACGCACAGTATTGACCATTCTCAGGCGCAGGGTTATTCACGCACAGTATTGTCCATCCTTAGGCAAAGGGCTATTTGCACACAGTATTGACCATCCTCAGGCCAAGGATAATTCACATACAGTATTTACGATTCACAGGCCATAGGGTTATTCACACACAGTATTGACTGCCCTCAATTCACAGGATTATTCACACACAGGATTGAGCATTCACAGTGCACAGGATTATTCACACACTGTATTGGCCATTCTCAGGACAGAGGATTATTTACACATAGTATTGACCATCCTCAGGCCACAGGATTATTCGCACACAGTATTGACGATTCTCAGCCCACAGGATTATTCACACACAGTATTGACTAACATACGGCCACAGGATTAATAAACGCACTGCTTTCACCATTTACAGCTCACAGGATTATTCTCACACAGTATTGACGATTCTCAGGCCAGAGGATTATTCACACACAGAATTGACCAATCTAAGACCATAAGGTCATTCACACACTGTATTGACCAACCTGAGGCCACAGGATTAATGAACAAATTCTCTTTACCAATTAACAGGTCACAGGATTATTCCCACACAGTATTGAACATCCTCAAACTACAGGATTACACTACCACACTATTGACCATTCACAGACTGCAGGATTATTCACACACAGTACTTACCAACCTCAGGCCACAGGAGTATTCACACACAATATTCAATATTCCCAGCCAACAGGATTATTCACACACAACATTGACCAGCATACGGCCACATGATTAATGCACACACAGTGTTGACCACTTACATGACACAGGATTATTCGCACACAGTATTGTCCATCCTCAGGACATAGGATTATTCATACACAGTATTGAACATCCTCAGGCCACAGGATTATTCGCACACAGTATTGTCCATCCTCAGGTCACACGAGTATTCACACACAATATTCAACATTCTCAGCCCACAAGATTATTCACACACAGTATTGACCAGCATACGGCCTCAGGATTGATAAACACACTGCTTTGACCATTTACAGGTCACAGGATTATTCCCACACAGTATTAACGATTCTCAGACCACAGGATTATTCACACACAGTATTGACCATCCTCAGACCACGCGAGTATTCACACACAATATACAGCATTCTCAGCCGACAGGATTATTTTCACACAGTATTGACCACAGGATTAATGAACACACTGTCTTGACCATTTTGCAGTTCACAGAATTTTTCACACACAGTATTGACGATCCTCAGGTCACAGGATTATTCCCAAACAGTATTGACCATCCTAAAGCCACGGGATTTTTCACACACAGTATTCACCATCCTCAGGCCACAGGATTATTCACACCCAGTATTGACCATCCTCAGGGCACAGGGTTATTCACACACAGTATTTAGATTTAGATTACATTACATTACAGTGTGGAAACAGGCCCTTCGGCCCAACAAGTCCACACCGACCCGCCGAAGTGCAACCCACCCATACCCCTACATTTACCCTTTACCTAACACTACGGGCAATTTCGTATGGCCAATTCACCTGACCTGCACATCTTTGGACTGTGGGAGGAAACCGGAGCACCCGGAGGAAACCCACGCAGACACGGGGAGAACGTGCAAACTCCACACAGTCAGTCGCCTGATTCGGGAATTGAACCCGCGTCTCTGGCGCTGCGAGGCTGCAGTGCTAACCACTGGGCCACCGTGCCGCCCAAAAAAAAATTTTGTTTCCTCAGGCCACAGGATTATCCACACACAGAATTGACCATTCTCAAACCACAGGATTACTCACACACAGTATTGACCATTCTCAGGCCACAGGATTATTCACACACAGTATTGTCCATCCACAGGCCACAGTATTATTTGCAAACAATATTAACTATGCACAGGCCACAGATTATTAACACATAGTAATGACCATCCATTGGCCACAGTTTTATTAACACACAGCATTGAACATCCACAGGCCACATTATTATTCACACACAGTATTGCCCATCCTTAGGCAAAGGGCTATTTGCACACAGTACTGACAATTCACAGGCCACAGGATTATTCACACAGAGTACTGACCATCCTCAAGCCGCAGGATTATTCACACACAGTATTAACCATTCTCTGCCCACAGGATTACTCACACACAGTATTGATCATCCTCAGGTCAAGGGTTATTCACCCACAGTATTGACCATTCACAGGCCAGAGGATTATTCGCACACAGTATTGACCATCCTAAGACCATAAGATCAATCACACACTGTATTGACCAAGCTGAGGCCACAGGATTAATGAACACATTCTCTTTACCAATTAACAGGTCACAGGATTATTCTCACACAGTACTGACAATCCTCAGACCACAGGATTATTCACTCACAGTATTGACCATCCTCAAGCTACAGGATTATTCTGACAGAGTATTGATCATTCACAGCCCATAGGATTGTTCACACATAGCATTGATCATACTCAGTCCAAGAATTAATCACACACATTATTGACCATTCACAGGCCACAGGATCATTCACACACAATATTCAATATTCCCAGCCAATAGTATTATTCACGTACTGTATTGACCAGCATACGGCCACAGGATTAATGCACACACTGTCTTGACCATTTACAGGTCACAGCATTATTACCACACAGTATTAATGATCTTCAGACCGCAGGGGTATTCACACATAGTATTGACCATCCTCAGGCCACAGGATTATTCACACAGTATTGAACATCCTCAAACGGCAGGATTATTCCCACAGAGTATTGACCATTCTCAAGCCACAGGATATACACACACAGTACTGACTATCCTCAGGCAACAGGATTATTCACACACAATATTGACCATCCTCAGGTACAGGATTATTCACACACAGTATTGACCAGCCTCAGGCCAGGGAATTATTCAGACACAGTATTGAACATCCTCAAGCCACAGGATTACTTTGACACAGTATTGACCATTGACAGGTCAGAGGATTGTTCAGACACAGCATTGACGATCCTCTGGCCACAGGATCATTCACACGCAACATTCAATATTCTCAGCCAACAGAATTATTCACGCACAGTATTGACCAGCATACGGCCACAGGATTAATGAACACACTATCTTGACCATTTACAGCTCACAGGATTATTCCCACACAGTATTGACTATCCTCAAACCACTGGATTATTCACACACAGTATTGAACATCCTCACGCCACACGACTATTTTCACACAATATTGACCAATCTCAGCCCACGGGATTATTCCCACACAGTATTGACCATCCTCAGGCCACACGAGTACTCACACACAATATTCAACATTCGCAGCCGACCGGATTATTCCCACACAGTATTGACTAGCATATGGACACAGGATTAATGAACACACTGTCTTGACCATTTGCAGGTCACAGGATTATTCCCACACAGTATTGTCCATTCTCAGGCCACTTGATTATTCGCACACTGTATTGACATTCACGGGCCAGAGGATGATTCCCACACAGAATTTACCATTCTCCGGCCACTGGATTATTCCCACACAGTATTGACCATTCTCAAACCACAGGATTATTCACACACAGTATTGTCCATCCACAGGCCACAGTATTATTTGCAATCAATATTGACCATACACAGGCCACAGATTATTAACAGATAGTATTGACCATCCACAGCCCACAGGTTTATTAACACACAGCATTGAACATCCACAGGTGAGGTGTCAAAATATTGGAGGGCTACTAACGTGGTGTCATTGTTTAAGAAAGTAAGAAAAAAAGGTAAATATAGATCGGTGAGCCTGACGTCAATGGTGACTAAATTGTTGGAGGGGATTTTGAGGAAAGAATGTATATGCATTTGGAAATGTAAGGACCGAAGAGGGCTTTGTACATTGGACATCACGTCTCACTGACTCGATGAAATTTTTTGAGGAAGTGATGAAGATGATTGATGAAGGCAGTGACTGTTGTCTTTAGGGAATTCAGAAAGAAAAACAAAATGATCTACATGGTAGACTAGTTAGCAAGGTTAGATTGCTGGGATCCAGGGAGAGCTCGCCATTTAGATCCAAGATTTTCTTGACTATTGGAGACAGGGCGTGACAGTGGACATCTGTTCATTAAACCTGGAGACCCGTGACCAGTGGCATGCCGCAAAGCTCAATAGTGGGTCCACTGCCTTTTGTCACTTATACAACTCATTTGCACTTGAGTATATGAAGTATGGTCAGTAAGTTTGTAGATAATACCAAATATATTGGTGTGTGCTTTGAGTCTAAATATTTGTATGACATATTGCATCTATACAGAACATTGTTTTGGCCACTTTTGTAATATTGCCTTTAATTCTGGTCTCCCTGCTGTCGGAAAGGTGTTGTCAAACTTGAAAGGGTACAGAAGAGATTTACAAGAATGTTGGAGGTGTTGGAGGGTTAGAGTTACAAGGAGAGTTTGAATAGGCTGGGACTATTTTCATGTGTTGAGGCCGAGAGGTGACCTTAAAGACGTTTATAAAAACATGAGGGGCATAGACAAGGTAAACAGTCAATGTCTTTTCCCCAGGAAATGCAAGTCCAAAATTACAAGACAAAGGTTTAAGGTGAGAGGGGAAAGATTTAAATAGGGACACTTTCACACAGAGACTGCTGTGTGTATGGATTGAACAGCCAAAAGAGGTGATGGAGGCAGGTACAGTTACACCATTTAAAAGGCATTTGGATGAATACATGCATGAGGAGTGTTTAGAGGGATATGGGCCAACTGCTGGCAAGGGGGAAGAGATTTATTTGGAATATTTGGTCGATATGGACGATCAGATCGAAAGGTGTTTTTCCATGCTCTATATCTCTGAGACTCTAGAACATAGAACATAGAACATAGAAGAATACAGCGCAGTACAGGCCCTTTGGCCCTCGATGTTGCGCCGATCCAAGCCCACCTAACCTATACTAACCCACTATCCTCCATATACCTATCCAATGCCCGCTTAAATGCCCATAAAGAGGGAGAGTCCACCACTGCTACTGGCAGGGCATTCCATGAACTTACGACTCGCTGAGTGAAGAACCTACCCCTAACTTCAGTCCTATATCTACCCCCCCCCCTTAATTTAAAGCTATGCCCCCTTGTAATACCCGACTCCATACGCGGGAAAAGGTTCACACTGTCAACCCTATCTAACCCCCTAATCATCTTGTACACCTCAATCAAGTCACCCCTAAACCTTCTTTTCTCTAATGAAAACAGCCCCAAGTGTCTCAGTCTTTCCTCATACGATCTTCCTTCCATACCAGGCAACATCCTGGTAAACCTCCTCTGCACCCGTTCCAGTGCCTCCACATCCTTCCTATAGTATGGCGACCAAAACTGCACACAATATTCCAGATGCGGCCGCACCAGAGTCTTATACAACTGCATCATGACCTCAGGACTCCGGAACTCAATTCCTCTACCAATAAAAGCCAGTACGCCATATGCCTTCCTCACCGCACTATTTACCTGGGTGGCAACTTTCAGAGATCTGTGTACATGGACACCAAGATCCCTCTGCTCATCCACACTACCAAGTATCCGACCATTAGCCCAGTACCCCATCTTTTTGTTATTCTTCCCAAAGTGAATCACCTCACACTTAGCGACATTGAATTCCATTTGCCACCTTTCTGCCCAGCTCTGCAGCTTCTCTATATCCTGCTGTAACCTGCCACATCCTTCCTCACTGTCAACAACTCCTCCGACTTTCGTATCATCCGCAAACTTGCTCACCCAACCTTCTAACCCCTCTTCCAGGTCATTTATAAAAATGACAAACAGCAGTGGTCCCAAAACAGATCCTTGCGGAACACCGCTAGTGACGGCACTCCATGAAGAAACTTTGCCATCAACTACTACCCTCTGTCTTCTTCCATCCAGCCAATTCCTAATCCAAACCTCCAACTCACCCTCAATGCCATATCTCCGTATTTTCTGCAGTAGCCTACCATGGGGAACCTTATCAAACACCTTACTAAAATCCATATATACCACATCTACCGCTTTCCCCTCATCAACCTCCTTCGTCACCTTTTCAAAGAATTCAATAAGGTTTGTGAGGCACGACCTGCCCTTCACAAAACCATGCTGACTATCCTTGATCACATTATTCCTATCCAGATGTGCATAAATCCTATCCCTTACAATTCTCTCTAAGACTTTGCCCACAACAGAAGTGAGACTCACCGGCCTATAGTTACTAGGGTTATCCCTACTCCCCTTTTTGAACAAGGGAACCACATTTGCTATCCTCCAGTCTTCTGGCACTACTCCTGTAGACAAAGAGGACATAAAAATCAAGGCCAATGGCTCTGCAATCTCCTCCCTTGCTTCCCAGAGAATCCTAGGATAAATGCCATCAGGCCCAGGGGACTTATCTATTTTCACCTTTTCCAGGATTTCCAACACCTCTTCTCTACATACCTCAAAGCCATCCATTCTACTTATTTGTGACTCAGTATTCACATCGACGACAATGCCCTGTTCCTGAGTAAATACTGAAGAAAAGTATTCATTCAGTGTCTCCCCAATCTCTTCCGCCTCCACACGCAACTTCCCACTACTATCCTTGACTGGACCTATTCCTACCCTAGTCATTCTTTTATTCCTAACATACCTATAGAAAGCCTTAGGGTTTTCCCTAATCCTACCGACTAAGGACCTTTCATGTCCCCTCCTTGCTGCTCTTAGCTCTCTCTTCAGGTCCTTCCTGGCTACCCGAAACTCTCAATCGCCCCAATTGAACCTTCACGTCTCATCTTGAGATAGGCCGCCCTCTTCCATTTAACAAGGGATTCCAATTCCTTATTAAACCACGGCTCCCTCGCACGACCCTTTCCTCCCTGCCTGACAGGTACATAATTATCAAGGACACTCAATAGTTGCTCCTTGAACAAGCTCCACATATCATTTACACTCTTGCCTTGGAGTCTACTTTTTCAAGCCACACATCCTAAGTCATGCCTCACCGCATCATAATTTCCCTGACCCCAGCTATAACTCTTGCCCTGTAGTACACACTTATCCCTCTCCATCACGAGAGTAAAAATCACCGAATTATGGTCACTATCCCCAAAGTGCTCACCTACCTCTAATTCTAACACCTGGCCTGGTTCGTTACCCAGAACCAAATCCAGTATGGCCTCACCTCTTGTTGGCCTGTCTACATATTGTGTCAGGAAACTCTCCTGCACACATTGAACAAACACTGACCCATCTAACGAACTTGAGCTATAGCTTTCCCAATCAATATCAGGAAAGTTAAAGTCCCCCATAATAACCACCCTATTACTGTCACTCATCTCCTGAATCACCTTCCCTATCCTTTCTTCAATGATTCTAGGACTATTAGGAGGCCTGTAAAAGACTCCTAACAGGGTGACCTCACCTTTCCTATTCCTAACCTCAGCCCAAACTACCTCAGATGGCAAGTCCTCATCCATCGTCCTTTCCACCACTGTAATACTATCTTTGACAAGCAATGCCACACCTCCCCCTCTTTTACCCCCACCTCTGACCCTACTAAAACATTTAAATCCTGGAACCTGCAACAGCCAATCCTGTCCCTGTTCTAGCCATGTCTCCGTAATAGCCACAACATCGAAGTCCCAGGTACCAACCCACGCTGCAAGTTCACCTACCTTATTTCGTATACTTCTTGCATTGAAGTATACACACTTCAAGCCACTTTCCTGTTTACAGGCACCCTCCTTGGAAATTGATACCATGTTCCTAACCTCCCTACACTCCAGGCCCTGCACCCTGAAGCTACAATCTGGGTTCCCATGCCCCTGCAGAGTTAGTTTAAACTCCCCCCCAAGAGCACTAGCAAACCTCCCCCCAAGGATACTGGTGCCCCTCAGGTTCAGGTGCAGACCATCCTGTTGCCTCTGGAGTGTATAACACAGGAACAGGAGGAGGCTATTCAGCTTCTGAATTCCGTGTGTAAACTTGTTTGCTCAATTGCTGAGAATAAAATACAAAAATACATCATTCAGATTTTGATTCTGTTTTACAGAAACAGGAGAAAGGCTTTTAGTCTAGAGAAGCTGTTAGGAATGTGAAGAGGCCATTCAGTCCCTGAATACCATTCCACAAGAGCAGCAAGTAAACGCAGAGCTATTGGAGCCTGTTAGTCAGTAGCTGGGGGAGGACAGCTACTTTTGCAAACCTTGGATCAGGAGGCAGTCATTCGGCTACCCAAGATTGGGACATAGGAACAGGACTGAAAAATGTGTTGCTGGAAAAGCGCAGCAAGTCAGGCAGCATCCAAGGAGCAGGAAAATCGACGTTTCGGGCATAAGCCCTTCTTCAGGAAGGGCCCGAAACATCGATTCTCCTGCTCCTTGGATGCCGCCTGACCTGCTGAGCTTTTCCAGCAACACAATTTTCAATACTTCTCTCCAGTATCTGCAGTCCTCATATTCTCCTACACAGGAACAGGAGGCCGTTATTCAACTTCTTGATATTGGGACACAGGGACAGGAGGGAGTCACTCAGTGCTCGAAAATGGGGCACAGGGAATTCTGGAAGTTAGTGAGGTCCCAGGATCCTGTTACACAAGGACAGCAGGAGGCGAATAACTCCCCACCAGTATGGGACACTAGGAGAGAGGGGAAGTTTGCTTTGAACAAGCAGAAATATATGAAAAAATTGCATTAGTGGTCAATTCAATACTGCCCCAACATTCACTAAGACTACGGCTGATCTGATGGTGATTCCATCATTCTATTTTACGGAGACTGTCCTCTCTGCAGCCTCTGCTCCTTTGTTGGTCATGTTGCAGACCCAGATGCTGTAACAACAGTCACCATGACTCATCCAGAAGGATGGGTCTAACCAGATGTGTCAAAATTTGAAGAGTCCAATCACAAGAATTAAAACACAAAATAAAGGCATTGCCAGATGTTTAGTACTCTCACATTCGCAATCCAACTCACCTAACCAGCCCATCCATTACATATTCAGGATGGAGCACTGTGTAGATCCGGCTAGTGTGCTGCTGAATGCAACCCAGCAATATCCAGAATGGAACTCTGTGCAGCCCACACCAATGCTTGATCTATAATCCTGGGCTAAATGTCCAGCATGGGGAGCTGTGCAGTCCGCACTGGTTCATTCATATATAAACCCAGGCTGTTGCATTTTTCGGTAACACTGTGTTAGATCACTGCCCAGTGTGGAGAAACATGTAACCAATGCTGGAAGTGACAGGATGTGCAGCTCCCATCCATTTACAGCTCCATATCTCCACTGTGCCTTGACAAGGGATGCTGCGAATGTGAAAGTCACTGCGAGGAAGAGATGTAAATGGAAACAATTTAAATACCAATAGTTCTGATTAAGGCGAGTATCCCTCTAGTGTTTAAATATGAAATAACTGAGATAATATCCAATGATGTTTTGTGAATGGTGCAAACAAGTAAGAAGGGGTGGTGGTAATGTTATAGTGGTTGCACTATAAGCCTTCAAATAATCAATGGGAATTAGAGGAACAAATATGCAGGGAGACTGGCGAGAATTGCAGGAGCATTAGAGCTGTCATAATAGGGGATTTTAATTATCCTAACACAGACTGGGACTTCCAGAGGGTGAAGAACTGAGATGCAACGGAATTTCTTTAGTGTGTTCAGGAAAGCTTCCACAAGCAGCATGTAGAGGGTCCTACTCGTGAAGGGACAAACTCGACCTACTGTTGGGAAATAGGGCAGGATAGGTGACGGAGGTAAAGTGTGGGAACATTTTGGGGAAAGTGACTAGAGCTGTATTAATTTTAAAATAGTTATGGAAGGGACAAAATTGGTCCAAAGATTCAAGTTCTAAATTGGAACAAGGCATATTTTGCTGGAATTAGTCAAGGGATTGCAGGGGTTGATTGGAGTAGTTTGTTTCCAGGTAAAGGGATCCCAGGCAAGTGGGAGGGCTTCAAAAGTGAGATAGCTTGAGTTCAAGGTCTATATGTTCCTGTGAGGGTGAAGGTAAAGTGAGGCTGGAAGAGAGAACCCTGGATGACAAGAGAAATTTAGGCTCTGACCAGCAAAGAAAGGAAACGTCACTCAGGTACAGGCAGCTGGGAACAAGGGAATTCCTGGAGGTATACAGGGAATACAGGAGTTTACTGAAGAAGGAAATCAGCAGGGCGAAAGTGGGGTATGAGATATCCTTGGCTGAGCAGATTAGGGTGAATCCAAATTCAGTATAGTAAAGAAAAAGAACAACTAGAGAGAGAATAGGACGTCTTAAAATCCAAAATAGGCATGCATGTGTAAAACCTCAAGAGATGGGTGAGGTCCTCAATTTCCCTTCTGTGTTTACCATGAAGAAAGACATGAAGACCTGTGGCCTTTGGGAGGTTAATTGTCATATCTTGGTACAGTCCATATCACAGTAGATGTGCTGTTGGACATATTAGAATGCATAAAGTTAGATAAATCTCTTGGTCCTGACCAGATATATCTAAGAGCACTGCAAGAGGCGAGAGATGACAGTTCAGGGGCCAAGGTCCCGGAAGACTAGGCAGTAGCAAATGTTGTGCCCTTATTCAGAAGGGCTGCAAAGAAAAGCCTGAGAAATATAGACCAGTCAGCTTCACACCTGTTTCCAGAAACCACTTGAGAAGGTTCGGAGATATAAGATATGCATGCATTTGGAAAGACAGAGTTTGACTCGGAAGAGTCAGCATAGCTTTGTGCATGGAAGATCATGCCTTACAAATTTTGATAGAGTGTTTTGAGGAAGTGACCAGGAAGTTTGATGAGGGCAGGGTGGTGGACATAATCTATATGGATTTCAATAAGGCCTTTGATACGTTTCCACATGGTAGGCCGCTCTAAGACGTTAGATCGCATGGACTCCAAGGTAAACTGGCAAATTGGCGACACAATTGGCTTGACGTTAAGAAGCAAATGGCTATGGTGGAGGTATGCTTATCAGACTGTAGGCCTGTGACTAGTGGAGTGCCTCAGGGATCGGTATTGGGCCCATTGCTGTTTGTTATCTACATCAATGATTTGGACCAGAGTGCACAACTCAAGGTTAGTAAGTTTGCAGATGACACTAAAATAGGAGGTATCGTTTACAGTGAGGAACGTTATCAGAAATTGAAGCAGTACCTTGACCAGCTGGGGAAGTGGGCTGAGAAATAACAAATGGAGTTTAATATAGATAAGTGTGACGTCTTGCAGTTTGGAAAGTCAAATCCAGGTAGGAGTTTAATGATGAATGAGAGGGCCTTCAGGAATGTAATGGAACAAAAGGACGTTGGAGATCAGGTGCACGGTTATCTGAAATTTGAGTCACAGATACACAGGACAGTGAAGAAGGCTGTTGGCACACTGGCCTTCATCAGGGCATTGAGTATAGAAGTTGGGACGTTATGTTGCAGTTGTACAAGATGTTGGTAAGGCTGCAGTTGGAGTATTGTGTTCAGTTTGTTCACCTTGCTCTAGAAAGGATATTATTGAACTAGAAAGAGAATAGAAGAAATTTACAAAGATGTTTCCTGGGTGAAAGGCTCTAAGTTATAGGCAGAGGTTGGATAGTTTTGAACTTATTTCTTTACAGCGTAGAAAACTGAGGGGTTTCTTATAGAAGTGCAACTCTTATCAAATCATGAGAGGCGTGCATGGGTTGAATACTTCAAAATTTGTCCCAAATTTGGGGAATCGAGGACAAGAGGACATCCGTTAATGTTTGGAAAGGAAAACAAATATAAAGAAAGGAACCTGAGGGGCAACCTTTTCACACAGAGGGTGGTAAGCATATGAACTGAGCTGCCAGTGGAAGTGATGAGATGGGTACAATAATAACATTGAAAAGGCATTTGGACAAATACACAGATAGGAAAGGATTAGAGGGATACAGAATAAGGGCAGGGAAATGGGGAGATTGTGGATTGACATTTTGATTGGCATGGACCAGCTGGGCCAAATGGTCAATCATACTGGCAGTCTCGTGTAATATGACTGTAAATGAGTGTTTTGGATTAGAGACAGAGGGGAGACGTCATGGAAGGATATGTTCACAGGTTGCAGAATGCTGAAATGAAGACATTTCGATAGTATCATGCAACACGGGTCAGTATTATGAAGAATTATGAGTGAAGGGGATAGTGCTGTGAGTTCAGGCGATGGAGCGTTTTGGATGAGCATTTGTTCTGCAGCTTTGCAACTGGGAATGAGGACAGCAGAGTCTTCACCTCACTGGGTTGAATCTAACAAAAAAACTGTCTCAGTGACATTTTCATTGAGTGTGACAGAGGAGTTGTCTTCACGAGGCCGAGCTAGTTTCCTGGTGCTATCTTACCAAACTCACCTCATTAACTAACCACCCCACCCTATGGTGTCCCTCTCATTCAATGCCAGCCCGATTCACCCACCCATCATGACTGGAGGCACTCACCATCACTGGAATGCCCCTAGATATTCTGTGATCCCTGGCACTGGTGCCATCTTTGAAAAGCGCAGCCCTTATGCCCGAAACGTCGATTCTCCTGTTCCTTGGATGCTGCCTGACCTGCTGCGCTTTTCCAGCAACACATTTTCAGCTCTGAAGTTGAGAGAGCGTCCCCTTCATGGTAGTCTCTGTCAGTGTGGGGAATTCAATCTGCGCTGGATTCCTCCCTCTGCATCACAAATCAACCAACCAGCCAAATGAGTGGGAGACTGTGTAACAGTTTCACACAGAATCAGTCACAGACAAAGGGCAAGAGAAATTTTCCTGACAAGGTAAAAGGTATATTTGAGATAACGGCTGAGGATAAAAATGTTCTCTGCTAGAAATTGTATTTTATAATGAGTCAATTTTTTGGAAGCTATCTTTGGCTGAATGCAATAAGGTGAGACAAGTGAAATAACCAGGATGACTAATTGTGATTGGATATCGATAACCATAAAATAAGTGCATGTTTTTGATTAGTCTGTGGAAAGCATGCTGACTGTTGCATGAATTTATAAAGCAGATGAAATATATATTTTAGGAGAGTCCATCCCCATGGGAAATGCATGCTAGAAGAAACCCGGGGTAAAAAGTGCCTGAGAATCGTCTGCTCGATAACATGAACCTGGGGTTGAATGATTGAAAGTTCATGTAAAATGGAGCTGAGAAAATCATCAGATCACTACAGAACGTATTGAATGTTGGAGCATATTTGATGTCCTGAATGGCCTCATGATAGATTTTAATTATGAGTGATTTGAAAAACGTACATCTCTACTCCATCCTTTCACGTGTTACACACTGGGGCACAGCCGTCTTTCTGTAAGTGGGAATAAGTTGGAACATTATCTGGAACATTCCATAATTGGCATTCTCCAGAATATTTTATAATTGTGTGGGGGGCATTAGAAAGGCAAGAGAGAAAGAAAGGGAAGGTGATGTATGCAGTAGTGAGAGTGGTGGAGCATGAGCCTTGTTCAGGGGCCGGTGATATATAGGACATCCAGTGAGTGTGAGGGAGCAGAGAGAATACAGTGACCCTTACCCTGACAGAGCAGGGAAGGTTACTAATGCTTGTCCTGTTTTGCTGGACATTTCCTGAGACCGCAGGTTCTGCACTGAGCTGGTTGAGGAGCTTAGACCATGCTCGGTGCATCTGGTGGTGTTATCCCTCTGGGAAGAGAAAGGTCCCCTTCTGTACTAGCTCTTTTGGGAAGGACACGCCGGGGAACTATAGACTAGTGAGCCTGACGTTGGTAGTGTGCAAGTTGTTGGAAGGAATCCTGAGGGACAGGATGTGCATGTATTTGGAAAGGCAAGGAGTGATTAGAGATAGTCAACATGGCTTTGTGCGCGAGAAATCATGTCTCACAAATTTGATTGAGTTTTTTGAGGAAGTAACAAAGAGGACTGATGAGGGCAAAGGTGTAGATGTGATCTATATGGACTTCAGTAAGGCTTTTGATAAGGTTCCCCATAGGAGATTGATTAGCAAGGTTAGATCTCATGGAATACAGAGAGAACTATCCATTTGTATACAGAACTGGCTCAAAGGTAGAAGACAGAGGGTGGTGGTGGAGGGTTGTTTTTCAGACTGGAGGCCTGTGACCAGTGCAGTGCCGCAAGGATCGGTGCTGGATTCACTACTTTTTGTCATTGACATAAATGATTTAGATGTGAGCATAAGAGGTACAGTTAGTAAGTTTGCAGATGACACCAAAATTGCAGGTGTAGTGAACAGCGAAGAGGGTCATCTCAGATTACAATGGGATCTTGACCAAATGGCCAATGGGCTGAGATGTGGCAGATGGATGTTAATTCAGATAAATGCGAGGTGCTGCATTTTGGGAATGCAAATCTTAGCAGGACTTAGATTAGATTAGATTAGATTAGATTACTTACAGTGTGGAAACAGGCCCTTCGGCCCAACAAGTCCACACCGACCCGCCGAAGCGTAACCCACCCATACCCCTACATTTACCCCTTTACCTAACACTACGGGCAATTTAGCATGGCCAATTCACCTGACTTCCACATCTTTGGACTGTGGGAGGAAACCGGAGCCCCCGGAGGAAACCCACGCAGACTCGGGGAGAACGTGCAAACTCCACACAGTCAGTCGCCTGAGTCGGGAATTGAACCCGGATCTCTGGCGCTGCGAGGCAGCAGTGCTAACCACTGTGCCACCGTGCCGCCCACATTTAATGGTAAGATCGCAAGGAGTATTGCTGAACAAAGAGACCTTGAAGTGTAGGTTCACAGCTCTTTGAAAGTGGAGTCGCAGGTAGCTCGGATAGTGAAGAAGGCGTTGGTATGCTTTCCTTTATTGGTCCGAGTATTGAGTACAGGAGTTGGAAGATCATGTTGCGGCTGTACAGGATATTGGTTAGGCCACTATTGTAATATTGCATGCAATTCTGGTCTCCTTCCTATCGGAAATATGTTGTGAAACTTGAAGGAGTTCAGAAAAGATTTACAAGGATGTTGCCAGGGTTAGAGGATTTAAGCTATAGAGAGAAGCTGAACAGGCCGGGGCTAATTTCCCTCGAGTGTCAGAGGCCCAAACATTATAGAGGTTTACAAACTTATAATGGGCATGGACAGGGTAAAGTCTTTTCCCTGGGGTTGGGGATCCAGAACTAGAGGGCAGAGGTTTAGGGTGAGAGGTGAAAGATATAAAATACACCTACGGGGCAACTATTTCACACAGAGGGTGGTACGTGTATGGAATGAACTGCCAGGTGAAGTGGGGGAGGCTGATGCAAGTGCAACATTTAAGAGGCATTTGCGTGGGTAAATGAATAGGAAGGGTTTGGAGGGTAATGGGCCGGGTGCTGGCAGGTGGGACTAGATTGGTTTGGGATATGTGTTCGTTATGGATGGGTTGGACCGAAGGGTCTGTTTCCATGCTTTACATTTCTATGACTCGATTACTTATATTAATCTCTGTTTTTTGGTGCACCATGCTAGTGAGAAAGTCCAATGGGATATTTTCCATGCAGAGCTTACAAAGACCCAACAGCCCCGAAGAGTTTTCAGACATCCAACACAACAGAATATTTTTCCTTGCACAGAAAGTAAGTATTCTTTTCCCATGTGCATCTGCGTAAGATACTCTGGGCAGGCTCAGGAAAATAGAAACCGGGTCCATCTCCAATTCGGTCCCCAAGACCCACTCTACAACACCTGACACAGTGCTCCAAAATATACGAAGCCTGCAGCAGGACCACATGCAATAAGTAAGAGTGCCTGTAGTCATTCTGCATTTAGGACAGAATGAAGATAATCTCACTTTGAATTTTGAGGGAAAATTTGGGGTCAGATAGAACCTATGAAGAATTTTCAACTGCATGGAATGGGTCCTATTACAGATCAAAATCCTTCGAGCATTTTCACAAATATCCTCCCATGTCTCCGAGCAGATCTAAACCCCCAACTCTCTCGCACAGACGTCACGAAACTGCACAGTCTTCTCTGAGGGGACACTATCAAACTATTGATAAAGGGTGCTGACAGAGTGTGCATTCTTAGCAAAAAGAACCCACTTCTCTGTATCGGATCTATAAGTGTCTGTTAAAAGTTTTTTTTTAAATCAAATCTCTAATCTGGAAAAAAAAGAGAAGTCTCTATGAGGGAGTCCATACGTACGAGTTATTTGACCAAATGGTATCATTGTTTCTCCCTCAAGTAACACGTGGTGGCTCAGTGGTTTGCATTGCTGACTCACAGCACCAGGGTCACGGGTTCGGTTCCAACCTTGGTGACTGGCTGCGTGGAGTTAGTATATTCTCAACTGTGTCTGCGTAGGTTTCCTCCCACAATCACAAAGATGTGCAGGTTCGATGAATTGATCATTGCTAAATCGCTCATAGTGTCTCAGGGTCTGTAAGTTGGGGCATTAGTCAGGGTAAATATAGGATGCTAGGGGAAGGGGTCTGGGTGGGTTTCTCTTCAGAGGGTCGAAGTGGACTTGCTGGCCCAAGGACCTGTTCCAACACTGTAGGGATTCTACGAATTCTAAATCACCCAAGCAAGGTACCCCCCTCGCTGCCGACAGTTTAAACCTGGAACCCATCATCCCCAGTCTGACGCATTGTCCTTCAAGTTTTAACAGTATTGTTCATCATCAGTTTATAACAATACTACATAAACGTTCTCATTTTACCTAAGAACAACAGACTAATAATGGTTCACTTTGTCTGAGACAGCTCAATTGATGCCGAGACCTCAGCGGCCCAGGCACTCACATAGGATGAAAAGAAACTTATTTGATTGCTTTTAATCGGGAAGATCGACACTCTACAATCTGTGGGGCAGTTGCAATTTTGTTAGCTTGATAAAGAATCGCTTATGGTGCCAAATAAAAGAGCGACACCAGCCTTTTTTTATTCTAAAACAAACTCTTAGATTACTTACAGCGTGGAAACGGGCCCTTCGGCCAAACACGTCCACTCCGACCCGCAACCTACTCCCCTACATTTATCCTTTCACCTAACACTACGGCCAATTTAGCATGGCCCATTCACTTAACCTGCACATTTTTGGATTGTTGGAGGAAACCAGAGCACCTGGAGAATGTGCAAACTCCACGCAGTCAGTCACCTGAGGTGGGAACTGAACCGGGGTCACTGGCGCTGTGAGGCAGCAGTGCTAACCACTGTGCCACCGTGCCGCCCACATGCCTTATCTGTCTGGGAAACATCAAAAAAAGCATTCACACGGGTGTAGGAAATGAGGAAGGACATTCATTTTAGCTATCCGACCGAGCCAGGAAATTGGAAATGCCTCCCATCTTTGAAGGTCTTGTTTAATTTTGTCAAACAAATGGACACAGTTCGCGTTAAATAAATGATCAAAGACAGATGTAATGAATATACTGAAATAGGGAAACCACCCCCGTGACCATTTAAAAGGAAACCAGGATTTGCCCACAGAATTAGGTATTTCCCTAAGACCTCCAACTTTGTAAAATTAATCTTATCGCCCGGAAAGGCAACAAGCGAATCAATGCATGGCATCACATGAACTACCGAAATTGCGGGATTTGACAAAAACATAAGACCCTCATCTGCATACAATGTAATCTTCCGTGACTTCTATCCAACTTCTGGGGCAGATATATTGGCATCCCTACGGATGGCTCCGCCAGTGTCTAAATCACCAACGTACACAACAATGGCAAAAGGTGTCAACCTTGTCGACTGCCTGGAGAAATGCTAATATTACTGATCGGCACACCATTAGTGAGAACCGCAGCCAGAGGATCACGGTAAAGGATCCTCACCCACTTGATAAAAACTTTGCATAGACCAAACCGTTCTAATGTACAGAAGAGATCCGACCACTCAACCCAAACAAATGCCTTCTCTCTTCTAAAGAGATCAGTAATCCCTGGACAGATTGATGTTGACACTCTTGGATCATATTGAGTAACCACTTAACATTGTAGGAAGATCTGCGGCCCTTTATAAAGACTGTTTCGTCCTCTTTGGCAACGGAAGGCAGCAAAGTTTCTAATCTTAACGTATGGGTTTCAGACGGGATTTTGAAACCAACATTTAAAAGTGAGATTGGTGTGTAAGAAGCACAATCTTCCAGGGTGTTTCATTCTTAAGCATCAGAGAGATATGAGCCTCTTTTAAGGATGGAGGGAGGGTTCCTGACTGGATGAGTGACAGAACATGTTAAACATTAGTCCTGAATTAATGTTTATAAATTATTTATAAAATTTACGAGGAAGTCCATCAGGACCGCGCGCCTTTACATTCTGAAGCTGTTTCCCACCCTCCTGCGCTGACAATGGTGCATTAAGACGCAACACTTATTCAGGGGTTACTCCTGGAAGATCCAGCTTCTTGAAAAATGATTCCATCTTAATCCATCTATCCTCAAAATGTTCAGTCAGAAATAATTGGGAGAAAAATCTCGGACAGGCTGCATTAATCTGTTTGGAATCGGAGGGAAGGATCCTCGTACCTTCCCTAATTGAGGTAATGGCTTGAGGGGGCGTTCGTTTTCCTGGCAAGTTAGGCTAAATACTTGCCTGGCTTATCACGACGTTCAAATAGCCTTTGTTTTGCAAATGTAAGTTCCTTCTTGGTTGTCTGTGTGAGTGTGGAATTCACTGTAGACCGAAGCGTTGTGATCCTCTGCAGCTTAACCACTGAGAGTCTATCACAGTATGCCCTCTCGGCTGTCCTCAGCCGTGTTTCAAACAAACATTACTGCTCCCCCTTCTGCTGTTTCCTGAGGAATAATGATTCCCTTGGCATGAGCGTTAGCAGTTTCCTATAGAATGGATGGGTTACTGGTTGAATCTGAATTAATGGCTATGAAAGATCTGAAATCATTACAGAAATACTCAATGAACTAACTAGCTGTAAGAAAAAAGGGATCCATTCGCCAGCATCTCGAAACTGTTAAACTGCTTCATGGTCAGAAATGGTGACTATCGCAATTGTGCAGGATGCCACCGAATCTAAGATTGTTGCAGGGATGTGGAAGAGATCAACCTTCGTATGGCATTTCTGCAGGTTAAAGGAGAAAATAAAATCCCTACTTGTGAGATAGATCTGCCTCCAGACATCCACCAGCTCTAGTTCTGCACAAGAATCAACTAATTGCTTACAATATGACGAGGTATTGGGAGACCTTTGGACATTCTGTCCACTGTGGGGTTCATAAGACAGTTGAAGTCATCTGCACAATGCACCACGGGGCAAGATAACTTAATTTGGAAAATGCATCTACCACGGTTTTAAGAGGGTGCGCCGGGAGGCAATAACCATTCAAAATACTGTATTCTTTCCCATAGTTCAAGGGTTTGGGGATTATGGTCTTCCTGTTAATGTCTAATATAATCTAATAAGTTAACTGGAAGATTCTTCCTATCCAGTATGGCTTCTCCCCTACTCCTACTATTAAAAAACGAGAAATAAACCCGATCAAACCCGCCTTGCTGTAATGTTAAATGCTCCTTGTCATCAAGGTGCATCTTTTGCAATAGGACAACATCCACCCTCTCCTTTCAAAGACGAGAAAGTCCATTTTTCTTCTTGACTGGACGATGGCTCCGCTTATTGTTCCAGGTACACCATTTAAGCACATCATTATCCATCACACACTGTAGCAACATTTGAGCTCTAGAGAGGAAGAAATCGAATTACACATCACTGATCATGAATGAAAAAAGACTCATAGAGCTTAAAAACAACACAAACTAAGATTATTACATCTAATAAGCTCTCAAAACTTTCCAAAACTAAACATGTAAAAAAAATCCAAAGTGTCAATGACACTCCATAGGGAATTTACCCCACGCCCGCCCAGTGGGGACGGTTACATATCCCAAAACTTTATCTTCTGTCCGCTACCAATATGACACCCAGGGCAATTAACAACAAAAATCGGGCTTCAACTGCCCTTTGGTCGGTATTTTGTCATCACAACTACCTTTGTTACCCGCTCCAGCTTGAGCCGCACCCCAGACACAAGCAAGGAAAGAGAAAAAGAGTAGTAATACTAATGAAGAAGTTAAAAGTGAGTAGTCTACCCATCCCCGACTATAATTTAACACTGGTTAATACCAAAAAAGTCCAAGAAAATTTCTTTAAGAGAGAAACATGATTATCTAAACATCCATCTTACTTTAAAATGTCCACAAAGGTTTCACTTTCTCTGTAGAGTCAGAAGAGTGTATGGATCCATTGAAATCAAAATGGAGCATCGCTGGGAACCGTAAGGAACACTGAATCCTGAGTTCCCTTACTCTTCTCTTGATATCATCAAAAGATTTTCTTTCCTGAATCACCGCCGTTGAAAAGTCCTGAAAGAACATAATACTGGAGCCCTCGTGAATTAAAGCCATCGGATCTTTCCCCTGGGTTCTGGAAGATTCCATCAGTCTTTGTTTATCCCCATAACTATGTAACTGCACAAGGACAGGACGAGGGCGCTGGTCTGAGTCTGACCTCCGTGCTGTAACCCGATGAACTGTCTCACTCTTCACCCGTCCCTCTTCAGCTTCGAAGTGAAGGAATCGCGGCAGCCAGTTCTCAATAAACTCACTGGCTGACCACCTTCCGTCCGGTCCAGCAAACGGACGATGTGAACATTCTTCATCCTACCCCTGTTCTCGAGGTGGTCGTCATGTTCAGTTAAGGTATGGACCTGTCTTTCAAAGGCGAGGATCCTCTACATAAAGGAATCGATCGCGGTCTCTGCCACTGCAGTTCGGCCTTTGACATCGTTTGTTCTATTTCCAAGGCTGTCAAGTTGCTGGTCATGTTTTTGGAGCACGGCTGAGAGCGGCTGTATCCACTGCTAAACCCTTCTTCAATCATGGCTTCAATCATTTCACATTACTTGGTGAACTCAGTGGTCAAGGCCGGGTGAGTAACTGTGTCCATCGAACGAGCAGAGTGGGTTGCAGCTACAGCCTCAGCAATGGTCGATGCTTCTGACGGGTGCACCGGTGTTGGGACTTACTCGATCCTTTCCCATGTTTTGTCATTTCCACTTGATAAAACGGGATTAGTAAAGATTCTATCGCTCTTTTAATGTTGAATTTTGCGTAAATGGCTGGGATGGGATGGGTTAGAGGGCCACTTTGCCCGTGCTGTGATGCAGAGTCCAGCAAAGCAGACCTTCCGGATCACCGCCGTTGGATTCCCCCTTAATGTTTTTTCGATATTATCATTTCATTTTGCATTATATTCCTGGATGTTCTGAATCTGTGTAATTTGATACCACTATCTACATTTCCCCCTACGCTGCAAATTGCTGCCCATTCCTCCATAATCCTTGACCCTGTTGTTATTCATGAACCTTCTGTCGGTGCCTCAAAAATATTCAATATTTCTGCCTACAATGGTTCCAAAGACTCTCAGCACTTTGAGAAAACAAATATAAACTGTATGATCTGAGTGTGAGATTAGTTTTTTTTGTGTCTCCTTATCTGAGCAAGGATATAATTACATTGAAAGCAATTCAGAGATGTTTCATTTCACGTATTCCTGGGGTGAAGGGCTTTATTATGAAGGTTTTAACAGGTTACTCCTGGAATGAGAATGAAGCCAATAAGACCTTGAGGAGAGTGGATAAGGATATACCCGCTGGGTGTTTGTATAGTCCAAATTTGTTGTCATTGTCATAGAAACTCTACAGTGCGGAGGCAGGACATTCCGTCCACTAATTCCACACTGATCCACCAAACAGCATCCTACCTTGCCCATGTAACCCTGTATTTCCCATAACTAACCCACCTAACCTACACATCCCTGGGTACTATGGACAATCCACTTTAAACTGCACATCTTTGGACTGTGGAAGGAAACTGGAGCACTGAGAGGAAACCCACACAGGCATGGGGAGGATGTTCAAACTCCACTTAGGGGGTCGCCCGAGGTTGGAGTTGAACCCAGCTCCTTGGTGATTTGAGGAAGCAGTGCCACCCACAGATCCACCATACTCCTCCGATAGTTCTGTTAGTAACTTGTGGCTGACTAAAGAAATCTGCCTGACTTGTTCTTATCACTGAATCTGACCCAATCTGAGACCTTTATCATCGGTCATATCACCAACCTGGTTACATTTAAAATTTGTTGTGAGCAGTGGAAGAGTGGGACTAGAAAAGGAAAAGGTGACACCCTCCATCCTCAGTCACAACTGGAGTGAGAAGAAATTCACAAAGTGGGAATTTATTCAAGTGGGAATCCTCTTTTCCAGAAGTTTGGGATGGCTGAATCTTTATATTATAACGAGGCTGGCTTCGTCTGATTTTCCATAGAAAAGTGAATCAGGGATAATGGTGCATGAAGAGAAAAGTGAAGCTGGGACTACAATGAGATGAGCCATGACCTCATTTATTGTTGGAGTAGTGTCAAAGGGCCGAATAGCCCCTACGTGTCCCTCAGCCCTGTATTCTAATGTTCCAATCAGCCCTTCCGTCCTGCTACACACAGGTAGATCGAGGCCACTCCGATGGTTAGGTGTAGTTTTGGAAATGTACTTGGAAAATCCAGGCTGTATCAGGAAGTGACCCTCACTTCCAATCCCTGTTTCCAGGCTTCCCCTCTCTGTAACTTCTGCCCCAGATGTAAGTCATGTCCCAGACCCAGATTCGCTTTGAATACAGCCCCCATACTCCACCCAGGGTAAACTCAAACAAATCCTCTGCTCATCTCAATGTAGCATTACACAACACAACTTCCAGGAAAATAACCAGTTACTTTCCAAAAGCATAACATGTGAAATTAATAAATAGGAACAACAGTAGGCTATTCCGCCTCTCAAGCTTGCCCTGTCATTTAATACGAACATGGCTGATCTACTCCAGGGCTCGACTCCACTTTCTTGCCGACTCCTTGATGAGAGTGGATTAGGTATATACCCGCTGGGTGTTTGTACTGTCCAAATTTGTTGTCCCTCCACACCTTTCCGAGTTAGGGAATTCCAGACATTCTTTACCTTCTGAGAGAAGACATCACTTTGCATCTCAGACTGAAATCGATGTTCCATATTCGATATCTATGTCATCGAGTTCGAGACTCCACCCGGGAATGGTAACAACTTCTCAACATTTACCGCGTCAACCCCTCTCTGTGTCTTCTATTTTTCAGCAGTACCACTCCTCATTCATTTAAACCCCAATGAATAATCACCTCACCATTTTAGAGATTCTCAATAACACAAACCTTTCATCCCAGGAACCAGTCTCATGAACCAACCGAGTTACTTGTTGCACCAGCATGCTGACTTTATGTTTCATACACAGGAAGACTCGAATCCCTTTGTACTGTTCCTTTTCTGGAAGTCCCCTCCATTAAATAATAGCCTGTCTTTTGGTTCTCAGTGTCATCCACAAACTCGGAAGTATATTGCACACAACTCCCTTCTTCAGGCTGTCAGTATAGATTGTAAATATTTGATGCCATCGGACTCATAACTGTGGTACTCCAGCAGAAACACCTTTATCATGAAGATCCATTCATCCTGACTCTCCGATTGCTATGAGCTCACCAATCATCATCCCATGTTAATATATTATCATCATCCTATGAACTTCTGTCTTGTGTAAGCACTTTTATTTTGTCATACCTTGTGGAAAATCTCTGGAAAGCCTCGTGCCTAACAGATCCCCTTTATCAAATCCGCTTGTTACATTCTCAGAAATAATTTGCATGATTTTCCAGGGCAAAGTATGATTTCCATTTCACAAACTCACTCTGACCCTGCGTGAAGCTTTTCTAAATGCCAGGTTTTCCAAATTAAGCTTGTCCCATCTGCTTTCATTTGGCCCAAATGCCTCTAAATGTTTCCCATCCATATGTTTGTCCAAATGAATTTTAAATGTTGTAGCGGTACTGGCATCTACCACTCTTTCTCTGGCAGCTCATTCCATACCCACACCACCTTCTGTTCCTTTTAAATCTTTCATCTATCACCTTAAACCTGTGTCTTCTATAGTTGAACTCTCCCATGCCGTTGGAAAGATCTTGGGTATTCACTCATAATTTTAGAAACTTTTACAATGTCACCACCCAACCTCCTACACTCTATCTGATACTAATTTCAAGAACAAGCACTTAAAGGTAAGTACTGCAAATTTGAAATAATATTAAACATAACAGGTAAACAATACTCAGCCCAAACTTCATATGGTGATTTGTTTCTCTCCATATTACAATACTAAGGCAGCATGAAATGCTTACTAGGGCCAATAAGAAGTCAAGCACTGGATTCCTTTTTCTAAAGGGGGCGATGATCTCGACTATGAAAACGCATCTATGGCCAGATCTATATAATGCCACATAGTCAACATTCTCCCTCCTGTCCACCCTATGACCTTGTCTGGTTGTGTCTTCTTTATCTTGCACTCAATTGAGAGAACCCCTTTCCCCCATTCACACCTTAATTTAAACACATTTTGCATCATCCACTCGTTCACCAGTGCTAAAAGCCCGTTTATCTTTGCCACACCCACTTTTCCCTGTCACCCATCCTCCACCTCTGGCAAGGGATTAAAAATCCCAGTTTTCAATCCTTTTCAGTTCTGAAGAAGTGTCACAATGGGCTTGAAATGTTATCGCTTTTTCTCTGTCTCTGCAGATGCTGACAGACCTGCTGAGTTTCTCCATAAATGAATAGGCACAGAACACATTTTCACTAAAACAAATAACTATGGATACTGGAAATAAACATGCAAAAATTGCTGGAGAAACTGGGAGCTTTGTAAAGGGTCACTGGACCTGAAAGTTTAACTCTGCAATCACTCCAGAAGATGCTGCAACATTTTCAGTAATTTCTTCAGCAATTTCTGTTTTTGGGCAATTTCCAAAGAAGGATGATAAAGATGCTCAAACAACATGGAGTGCCATACATTGGGAACTGAACAATAATGCATAGTGCACAAGTTCCTTGACACTGAAACTGCAAAGGACTGGCATCACTGACACTACAGAGCTTTTAATCATGGTCAGGGAAAAAAAAACCAGAGGGAAACACATTCACTTCAAATACAGAAGTTGACATTGTGGAAAAGAAACGATTTAGATTATTACCTTAAATGGATTGAGTTAAAGTAACAAATTGGAGGTGTGACACCAGGGAGATGCCCTCAGCAGAATGAGAATATGAAAATGGATGTGTTACTGCATCAGAAACCAGGTTAGGTCACTGAATATAGGGCTGATGCCAAGATCGGAATCACGTGCACCTAAACCTGTTGACAACCCATTAAAGCGACCACACTTGACTAGTTGCATTCCAAACAGCAGAATTAACTTCTGATGGAGCGGGGGAAATGATCCCAAGACTAACAGATCGGATCTAAGCTCTGTCGTCCTGCTAAATCGAAGCATAAATGTCGGTGGACTATTAAACAATTTACTGGAGGAGAGGACTCCACCAATATCCTCATCCTAAATATCAGAACAGCTCTGTACACCAGTGAAAAAAGTCAAGTGTGTGATGTCTGCACTGTCCTCAGCCAGAGATGTTGAATGGATGATCCAACTCACACTCATCATGATGCCCACAGACTCACAGATGCCCCTCAACCAAAGATATGATGTGTATTGGGACTAGTTTGATGTCAAATCTCGATCCTTGTTCTATCCTCTAAGCCTTACATTAAAAAAAACAGGGTTTTATTCTTCCTCACTGTTTCCTGCCAGCTCTCCCATTCAAAAACCATGACCATATATTAGCCCCAGTCCCACAGGATTCGAATTTGCACAAAAGGCTTGGGGCTTTATCAAAAATCTTTCTGAGATGTCAATCGTATTGCATTGATACCTTCTCCATAATTTTACTAAAGCCACATTCCCAAATGTGATTCCCAATTCATAAATCTCTGTTGACTTTGTCTATGCCCATTCATTTCAGTCCAATATTTTTTCTCTAAAACTGTTTAGTTGCTAATTTAGTTGCTATTTCCTTTTTCTCACCACACTGAAGTTCTCTCGTATTTCTAGGAAGTTTTCTTTGTTTTTTTTCCTTCTGTGAAGGCATAACTGAAGTATTTATTCCATAGTTCTGCTATTTCCCTGTCCTCAATTATCTGGTATCACACTGTATGAAAGCTGCAACTTTTTCTCTTAATTTTGCCATTGACATATTTTCAGAAGATATTACAAGTTCACACTTATGTACTTTGATAAGGTATTCTTCAGAAACCCATCAATTCCTATCTTAAGCTACTCGATGATTGACCTCCCACATCCATACAATAACAGAAGCACAGTCTCTGTTCCATCAGAAATACAGCACGGTCTACATTAGGCCCATTTTCCGACACAAGACCCGTAGCTGTGAATCTTATGGCATTTCAACTGCACAAGCATGTATTTTCTAAAGGTTTTGCGGTTACCATGACAACTCCCTTTCAAGAAATGCATTCCAGACCCCAACACACTCTGGATGAAAAACAGTCCTCAAATCCTCACTCACCCTCAAACCCTTCACTTTAAAAGTGTGACCATTTGACTAAAAGGAACAGCTCCTCTCTATCCACCCTGTCCATGTCCCTCGTAATCTTATCCTTCTGATTCACGGACCCCTCAGCCTTCTCTGCTCCAAAGTAAACAACCCGAGCTTATCCAGCCTCTCTCCATAGCTGTTATACTCCATTCCAGGGTACCTCCTGGTGAATCTCCTCTGCACCCCCTCCAGTACAATCACATCCTTCCTGTATTGTGGCTCCCATAACTACACACAGTAGTGTAGTTGGCCTAAACAAAGCTCCGCATAGCTCTTATAATCGATGCTTCAGTGTATAAAGGCTGTGTTTACGCTCCCCTATGCTTTCCCAAATTGTGCAATAACCTGTTCAGTCACATTCAGGGATGTGTGGAGAAGTACCCCCTGAGCTTCCTAGTGTGCTGTCATTCATTGAGTCCTCACCAGTCTGGTTCCTTCTTGCAAAGTGCATCACCTCATATTTATCAGGGTTACATTCCATCTGCCATTGATCCATCCATCTGACCATTCCATCCGTATCTTCCTCTTCACTCTCAACCACCTGGCCAATCTTCGTATCAATCACAAACTGTCTTGTGACACCCCCCACCCCTCATCCATATTCACAGCTGCATCATTTATGATCCGGATAAATTTATCACAAAACATCAGCTTGTAGTCCAACAGGTTTATTTGGAGGCACGAGCTTTCAAAGCGCTGCATCTTCACCAAGGGGTCGTGCGCTTTGATTAAACGCTTCGAAAGCTCGTGCCGCCGAATAAACCTCGACTATAACCTGGTGTTATGCAATTATTAGCTTTGTCCACCACAGTCCAACACCAACATCTCCGAATCAGAAATAATAAGAGACAGAGCACTGATCCCTGTGGTACACCATTGGACACTAGCCTCCAATCACACAAACAGCCTTCTATCACCACCCTCTGTCTCCTACCACTAAAGTTGATTTAGGTGCAACTTCGTAAGTCCTACCTGTTCCCTGATTATTCTGTTCCGCTGGAGACACTTGTAGAATATCTGGACATTCTCCCTAAGCTTGCCTGCCAGTAGTTTTCCATGCCCCCGTGTTAGTCAGTCCCCTCCAAGTGATGAATTTCCTTCTTATTTCAGTCTTAACTGGCCTGTACCAGATCCGGTGATAATTTGCCTTGAATGTGGAATAGACAGCGAGGGACGTGTTCTGTTATTTTCCAACTTGTCAGATGTTTTGTGAATTTTCTAAACTTCACTGTGACCCAACTTTGAATCTCTAGAGAACACAGGCCGAGTTTCCTCATCAGGCAATCTCACCCTCTGAGGGATTAATCTGAAGAATGTCCATTGCACTTTCTCTGTGGTCAGTATATTCTTTCTGAGATTCGGTCAACAAAACCGCACACAATACTCCAGGTACAGTCCCACCAACACGCTGTGAAACTGCTTCAACATGTCTTTACATCAATGTCCTGACTCTCTTAAATAAAGGCAAACCAAACTTTAACTTCCCACTTACAGATATTCCTCCAAATACCCTTCACATTCATTGCACTTACAAACTCACTGAGTTCGCATAGAAACCCTTCCGAAAATCCAATATATACCACTTCCACTGGCTCCTCATTATCTATTCTGTAAGAAACAACTTCAAACAATTCCAAAGTTTATCAAGTATGATTTCTCTGTCAGAAATGCATGCTGATTATCTCCATTGTTGCTGTTAATTTCCAGATATCAAAAACGTCATCCTGTGCAATGGATTCTAACAGTTTCTCTACAGATGTCAAGTTAATTCATCTGCAGTTCTCACACTATGTCTGTTTCCCTTTGTAGCTGTTTGGATCCCTTCCATTCATCGATAGTGCTTGGATCACGTTTATTCACAATAGTTTCTGGTCTCTACAGAATGTACAGGAAAATAAAACACAGTCATCGACAATGCAATTATCCCTACTATTGGTGATTTATTTCTGGCATTTTGATTGGAAGTACATCTGTTTCGTCAGACTTAGCAATGCTCAATCCAGCTACATGTTCAAGTACTACCTTATTACTGATATGAATTGACTTTATGTCTTTAGCTGCAGAAGTCCAATATGATCACTCGGTATTACTGGGGGATTTTCTGGATCTTCCTCCATGAAGACAGATGCAAAGTAACTGTTTCTTTTCTTGGTAATTTCCCTGTTCTCAACAATGACCTCGCCTCTCTCAATTACAAATTTCCACATTTGACCTTGCTTTTATTTTGTTTCCTTTGAAATATAGATCGTAGACTGATGCAGTCTTTGTGTTCCTGTTTGTTAGCATGTATGTTCTCTTTTTGATTTCTTTATCAGTTTCATGGCCTTCCTTTCCTGGATCGTTCATTTCTGAGAATTCTCAGCTTTCTAGAATATCTGGAATTCTTCTGAAGTCACTTCCTATGATTAATATATTTTCTAATTTGTTATGTTAATTATTATTGAGTCACTTTCTCACTCTTTTGTGTTTGTACCTGAAACAAATAGACGCATTTTTCAGACTTTGCAGTATTTCTAAAACTCCTAGTCCCGACCAGATACATTCTGGAACACTGCAGGAGGATAGAAGGACAGAGAAGAAATTGCGGGAGCTCTGCTTGGTTCTTTTCCATCATTGCTGGCCAACAATTGAGGTCCTGGACGACTGGAGGGTAGAGTATGCTGAGCCCATATTCAAGAATGGCTGCAATGATACACACCTGGGAACTGAAGACCAGTAAACCTAAAATCAAGTGGGTAGGTTACTTGAAAAGATTCACAGAGATTGAATATACCTGCATTTGGAAAGACAGCGTGTGGTTCGGAGAAAGATTAGAATGGTTCTGGAAAAGCAGAGCAGGTCAGGCAACATCCGAGGAGCAGGAAAATCGATGTTGCGGCAAAAGCCCTTCATCAAATTCAGCACGGCTTTGTGCATGGGAGATCATGACTCGTAAATGTGTTGGAGTTCTTTGATGAAGTGACCAGCATTGTTGATGAGGGAAGGGTGGTATATATGGATTCCAGTAGTCTATATGGATTCCAGTAAGGCCTTCAGTAAGGTTCCACATTTTCTGCTGCTCTGGAAGGTTAGATCACATGGAATTGAGAGGAAGCTGGCAAATTAGGTACAAAATTGGCTTGATGGTAGGAAGCAGAGGGTAATACTGGAAGTATGCTGGTCAGACTGGAGGCCTGTGACTAGTGGAATGCCTCAGGAGTTGGTGCTGGGACCACTGCATATTACATAAACCTGTGATTTAGACGAAAATGTGCAGACATGATTTATAAGTTTGAAGACGACACTAAAATAGGCGGCATCACGGAGATTGAGGAAGGTTATCATAAATTTCAGAAATTACAGAAGTACTTTGATCAGCTGGGGAAGTCGCCTGAGAATTTGCAAACGGATTTTAATATTGATCAGTGTAAGTTCTTGCATTTTAGAAAGTCAAATCAAGTTTGGAGTTTCATGGCGAATGGTTGGGTCCTAAGGAGTGTCGTGGAACAGAGGGACCTTGGAATTCAAGTGTATGGTTCTCTGAAAGTTGATTCAGAGGTATACAGTGCAGTGGAGAAAGCTTTTGGTGCACTGGCTTTAATCAGTGTATTTCACTGAGTATCGAAATTAGGGAGTTATGTTGCAGTTATACAGGACGCTACTGAGGCCATATTGATAGCGTTATGTTCAGTTTTGTTCACTTTGCTTTAGGAAGGATGTTTTTAAACTGGAAAGAATGCAGAAAAAATTATAAGGATGTTGCCAAGGTTTCAATGGACTGAGTTATAGGGAGAGGTTGGACAAACTAGGACTTTTTACTTTTGTGTTGAGACTGAGGGAGGATCATATTGAAGTCTGTAAGATCATGACAGGCATGGATAGAGTGAATGTACCCAGTCTTTTTTCCCAGGGTTGGGCAGTCACAAACTAGAGAGCATCAGTTTAAAGTCAGAGGAGAAAGAATAAAAGGGAACCTGAGGAACAACCTTTGTACACATAGGGGCTGGTACATATATGGAATGAACTAGCAGGGGAAGTGATTGAGGCGGATACATTAACAACCTTTAAAAGGCATTTGGACAATGCACGGATAGGAAAGGATTAGAAGGATACAGGGCAATGGCAGGGAAATGTCGTTAGCATGGATGGACATTTTTGTCAGAATGGACAGTTTAGACTGAAGGGCCTGTCTCCATGCTGTCGGACTCTATGACACGAACAACCATTGCTTGTCTCCCGCTGAATTTTATATTGTACTTTCCCAATTTACTGGAGCGGTCTTGACCCTTTAGCCTCCAGTCTTCCATGATGTTAAACTAGAAAGTTCAAGCATTCTATATCGTACGCATATGCCGCACCTTATTAATGTTATTATTCCTTAAAGCTGCTTCAGTACAATGTTATTAATTCGTCATTCTGACCACACAATACCAAATCCAAAATAACCTGCTCTCTAGTTTGCTTCACAACATACTCTTCAACAGAATTTATTTTTCACAACATGAACAGTCACATAGTTAATGCAGTTTAGATACAACTTGAGACCATCCAATAAGATTGCAGTATCCACAATACTTGCCTATCCAATTTTCGGAGCATATGATGCTGAGATTTTCTGCTAGCGTTTTGGTTTTGATATATAACACAGCAATATTTGCTTCTCCTTGCTATCTGTAAGCTCTACCAAAACTGATTCTGTGGAAGCCGAGGGAAAGGTCTGTGTTGTTATTCGTGACAGATTTGGACAAGATATTCGGGGAGCCTCACCTCAACGCTGAGATGATCTGAAGAAATGTCCTTCAAGACAGGATAAGCATCGATATTATCCCCGCTCTGTCAGGATGAGTTACCGTATACTCTCTGCTCGCTCACACTCACTGTATATCTGTTATAGCACCTACCCCCGAACAAGGTTCACGCTCTATTTCCAGATAAGGCTCAGGCACTATCGCTCTCACTATTGAATTCAGTCTTCCTCACTTTCTCTGTCACCTACGCAATGCCCCCCACACTAATAATACTATATGGATTCAAAACTGTCGACTGACTCATTCCAGACACAATTCCCCCCAACTACACCAGCACTAACAGCAGGGTCACCAATTCCCACTCTCCCTCCCACCCTCCCTTTCTCCCATTCCAGGAGGAAGAGCGTGGAATAGGACAGAAAGGCAAAGCCGGGTGGTGAAGTGCTCGATATCCTCTCCCTCACCCCATCCCCTTGCCATGCTGGTAGGACTCTGGTACAAGCCTCGTGAGGAGATTCTGAAACATCCAAGTCCCACGACCGATTAAGGAGCAATGTTCAGTGAAAGACAATTCTCTCTTTAAACCCACTGGCAGTCCCAACGACATCCAAATAAAAAGACATGGATATCTCACTGCACAGAGACGTAGACACAGAAATACACAGAAGTATTGGTAAACACCCCAACATACGAACACACTCAATACTTACAAGGAGATAGGCATACACACAGGTAGAAACACACAGAGGCATATACAGTCACATACGAATAGACACAAACACGGTTAAGAAACACAGGCTGATACACAGACAGACTGACATAGATACACAAACACACAGATAACAAGGACATGGACACATACGTATAAATATAAACACACAAACATACACACACACACACACAGACATACATAGACAGACACGCAGGAACAGAAACTAGTGTCATTAAGATGCAAATCGATATGTTTTGGATGTGTAAGGGGATCAAGGGTTCTACGGAGAAGGTAGAAGAATGAGGTTGAGGTACATATAAGAAATTATTGAACAGAATTGTAGACTCGACGGGCCGAATGGCCTCATTCTGCACCTTGCTTTAATGTTCTTGTGGTGTTATGCTATCAGGTATTCTCTTCCTGAGACAGCAGCAGAGGCATATTTGATTGGAAAGGGTCAGCGGCAATGTTTGAAGTCTGGAATGCTTTATGTTTATTCTTAATTATTCTGTCCTTATGTCTGAAAAGAAGTGGTGATTTGATGTTAGGTTAACACCGTTTAAAATAACAGGTCCCACAATGAAATAAGGGCGTCCCTTTCACTTTAGTGTTGTTCTATCTGTGGTGTCCTCATCGTCAGGGAGCAGTGAAGACTCAGTTATTGAAGATATTCAATGCTGAGCTTGACTGATCTTTGCTGGACAGGAGAGTCAATGTTTATTGGGAACAGACAGGAGGCGGATAGTCAGACACAATCGGATCAGCCATGAGCATTCTAAATGCTGCAGACGAATGGCCAACTGCTGCCCCTATCCCATGCGCTGTGCCCTCAATCCACCCTTGAGTCTATTACAGAGATGTACTGCTGCCCCTACCCCATGTGCTGTTCCCTCAATCCAGCCCTCGAGGCTGTTACAGAGATATACTTCTGCCCTTATCCCATGTGTTGTTCCCTCAATCCACCTCGAGGCTGTTACAGAGATATACTGCTGCACCTATCCCATGTGTTTTTGCTCAATCCACCCCTAGATGCTGTTACAAGGTAGGAGACCACCCCTTTCAGTCAGGCAGGATCATTACAATGAGACTGGAGAAGACCATTCATCCCCTCGAAGGAGTTACACAGGAATAGAGAATGAAGTAATTCAGCTCGTTGAGTACATTACACAGCCTAGGAGGAGACCATTCAACCCACCATATGTGCTACACAGGAACGGAGAAGATATCGCTAACAGGAAATAGAGAGTAGAGGTAAATGTTTATTTTCAGGTTGCAAAGCTGTAACTAATGTAGTGCTGTAGAGATCACTGTGGGATCATCAATGACAAATAATCTGAATCAAAGATCTGGAGGAAGGGAACTGGATGGCGCGAAGCTCAATTAGCGCATCACCAAGATGATCGTTCAAGATGTCGCCAAATGGAGGTACTGAGTCTGCAATGTGATACAGACAGGAAGTTTAGTGAGCAAACCTTCAAGAGAAATAACATAAGGTGAATTGTCTACTGTGGCAGGAAGGATAAAACAATGGCGAACAATTTAAATAGAGAGAGATTGCAGAACTTGATACAGGCCGTTTCCACTTTCCTGGGACATGAATTATATGAAGTCAGTCTGCAGATGCAGCAAATGATTTGGAAGGTAAGTAGAATGATGTTGTTTCTGGCAAAGGTTATCACGTTTAATGAGGAATATTTTACTGCATCTGAACGGGGCATTGCTGAGACTACATCGGATACACTGTGTGCAGTTTTGATCGCCTAAACTTAAAAAAAAGATATAATTCTTTCAGAAGATTTTCATAGATGTTTCCCTTCACACATTCCTGGAAGGAAGGCCTTTTGTTATGGGGGATTATCAGTTTTGATCTGAGATGAGAAATCTTCTGGAATCATCCATGACTTTCTGAAAAGTGTTTCAGCTGGATGCATGTTTCCTCTTGTTAAGGAGATTAAAGTTAGAGAACAGTTTGAAGAATAAGATGTATTTATATCAATACATGTATTATATAGACATCAACCGATATTTACAAATTACACAGATGCATATAAACATGTCATCAGATGATAAAGCAGGGACTTTTTTTTTCTATTGAAAGGCACTGTGTACAACAACAGGAATGATGCACCTTCATATTGACCATTATCATGCATTCCAGAGAATGCTCCAGGAGAGCACACATGGCCCAGTTTGATGTTCAGTTGACATTATTGTATGGTTCAACACAGAGAGGGAGAAAAATGTTCCCTGCCTGAGAAGCAGCAGCTGATTGATCACTCTCTCTTACTTTGTCCACCCGATAGCAAAAGATGAGACCATAAAATCACCACTTGTGAAGCATTCCTAGTGAGGACTCATTGGAATCTCTCCACTGCTGGAAGCAAAGGAAGTTCAGCCAAATCCAACTGTTCCACAAATAAATCCCATTATCAGCAGCTTGTGTGAGCAGAATAATTTCAAAGGCAGAAGGACATTTGGGACAATATATCTTTTACCATTTGTTGTGAGTTCAACTTCCTGAATTTCACATTTTTTCTCAAGAATGACACAGTCTGAGTCCTATACAATTGGCCATAACACTAAACTGGCTACATTTAAAATTTGTTGTAACCAGTGGAGGAGTGGGACTGGAAAAGGACACAGTGGCCCTGTAACATTTATCGGAACACGAATGAGAAATTCTTATTGGACTGTTCAAGTGGGAATTCCTTTTACCAAACGTTTATGGTGCCTGGATGTTTGCATTTGTTCAAAGTTGTGCTGTATTCAAACATTAGACAGACAAGTTCATGTAGGAAAATTTTATGCAGACGAAAACTGCTGCTGAAACCACAATTAGAGCAGCTACAATCTTGTCACTGTGGAGCAGTGACAACGTATCTAATGACCCACTCCTGCTCCTCAGTCCTATGTCCTATGTTCAATTCAGCCCCTCAAACCTCCTGCACTGGTGCTGACGGGGACATCTTGCTCCAAATACCTGGTCCACAGTAACACAGGATCTCATTCATTCCCTCCAGGCTGTTGTGCGAGATATGCGGCTGTCCAGCCCCATCTCCGGCACTTTTATTTCCCTTCCCAGGAACAAAGACACGGAGGAGTCTGTCCAAAACTTTTCATTCAACTTTGCAAAGTCGGGTGCAATGCCTCGTGGGTATACACATTAATAATAATCTCCACACATTATATACACGTAAATGTGGGCTGGGTCTCCTACTGCTGTCTTGACCAATGAGTGCTAGGGTTCCCCACTGTTTTAGGAGAAAGTGAGGTCTGCAGATGCTGGAGATCAAAGTTGAAACTTTATTGCTGGAACAGCACAGCAGGTCAGGCAGCATCCAGGGAACAGGAGATTCGACGTTTCGGGCACAGGCCCTTCTTCAGGAATGAGCAGAGAGTGTTCAGCAGGAGAAGATAAAAGGTAGGGAGGAGGGACTTGGAGGAGGGGACTCCCCTCCCCAACTCCCCTCCTCCAAGTCCCTCCTCCCTACCTTTTATCTTCTCCTGCTGAACACTCTCTGCTCATTCCTGAAGAAGGGCCTGTGCCCGAAACGTCGAATCTCCTGTTCCCTGGATGCTGCCTGACCTGCTGTGCTGTTCCAGCAATAAAGTTTCAACTTCCCCACTGTTTTCCTTATTTGGGTTCTGGTGCCTGCGATTATTTTGTTACTCACTTGGCCAATCAGTGTTCGAGTTCCCCGTTCTTTCCTTAAATGGATGATGTTGTACAACTGTGGTTAAGGGCGGTCTCTCAGCTATCGAGGAAAGCTGTTACAATTGTTTCATTCATAAAAACATGGGGGAGGTCCGGCACCGGTTTCGAGTGTCTGCTTGTGTTTACTATAAGGCGCTTGTGTTTACTATAAGGTAGAAAAGACTAA
The DNA here is from genome assembly GCF_037043375.1 of Chiloscyllium plagiosum. Lineage (NCBI taxonomy): Eukaryota > Metazoa > Chordata > Chondrichthyes > Orectolobiformes > Hemiscylliidae > Chiloscyllium > Chiloscyllium plagiosum. The sequence continues at coordinate 54,184,660 of NW_028270172.1, read as the reverse complement.
AATGCAGCTAACCGTTTAAAAATTACACTACCCCCTACACTGTCACACATAGTTTAGTGTGGGTTGGAAAGTGTTACTTCAAAACCCAGGCTGGGTTCGAAAGACAACTCTGGTCTCTTTACAGAGTGTCTCCTCTGTGCAACTTGTGCTTCATTTGTTGGTCATGTTATAGACATAAAGTACAGGATCAGGTCTTTCAGATAATCAAGACATTGTATACGATCATGGGCGATCTACTGTTCGTATTAACTCATCTTTCATGTCCAATTCTTCACACCATTTCAGCTCTCTGACAGATCAAAAATCCGTCTACCACCTTTTTAAATACTTTCAATGAGGGTAGGTCCCTTAGCTCTCGAGACAAGGTAAATCCTGACATTCACTACCCTCTGTGAAAGGAAAACACTCCCCACACAGACACCGTCACCTATTGAAATGAACAAGAGGGGATCGCAAGGGCTCAACAAAGAGTGAATAGTCTTGATATCAAGGCAGTATTTGACTGAGAATGTCATCGGAAGCGCCATCTTATTTGAGCTTAATGGGAATCAGGTGTCCCCTCCCGGGGTCTTTCAGAGCACAAAGGAAAATGCCTGTGGGTGGGGGCCGAAAATCTTCTCAGTCCCAGGACATCTCTTCAGGAGATCCTCAGGATAGCTTCCTCAGCACAAACATCTTCAGCTGCTTCATCACTGTCTTTCCCCATCATAAGACCGGAGGTGGGGATGGTCACTGAGGGTTACACAACGTTCAGAATATTTTGTCTCCCATCAGCTCCTGATGCAGCCTGTGTATGTGTTCAGTAAGACCCGGACAGCATTCAAGCTTGTGCTGTTAAAGTGTCTGTAACATTCATGTAACAGTGCTGTCAGACACAGTTAAAAGAGGAGCTCATTCAACATCTTAAGCTGGTTCCATACAGAAATGTGGAAACCATTCAGCCCATCGAAACTACTGAACAAGAAGAGGGACAGCCCATTCAATACTCTTGCTTGTTCCACAAGAAGAGAAGGGGTCTGGTCAGTACATTGAGCTGTGAAACAGGATCAGGTTGAGCCCAATAAGACCCTTGAACCTGTTCCATGGGATTTGGAGGAGGCCATTCAGCCCCATTGGATAGTTATACATGAACAGGAGGGTGTCACTGATGCTCCAATATGACAAACCAATGGAGGTTCCTCGTGGGCCATTGCCGGTGGAACGTCTGCTACTTTAAAGTGGTTTGCTGGCAGTGAGGATGGAAGCCAGATGTTTTGCATCAAGTCTCAAAGAGGCATCTTCCATCTCTGAGTAGAATGAAGGTATTGTGGATGCTTTCAGGTGCTTGGATAACGTGATGTTCAGTGTCACATCACACACCAAATGCACGATATTCAAAGTCTGACTCGCTCTCTCACTCTCTCTCTCTCCATTGATATCGGGAGTGGAGGTGGGGTGAGGGGAACGTCCTTAGAGGCTCTTGTAACTCGAGTAGAAACAAGCCATGGATTTTATCAACGTATCAATGTCTGTTTAGAACATCATGAGAGACTGTCCATTCCCCTTAAGTTTGAATGCAATCATCTTTTATTCTCTCAAAGCGCTAAAGATTAATCTTCATTCACCCCTCATGTTACCACCATACTTAATGATGATGGTTTCACTTCAATGCCACCAATTTCCTTCATATTAACAGATTGTTATTCTGTGGCTCTAGATCATGAGTCAATGCTCCCACTCATACTATGGGATAACACATTGAACTGAATCCTTAATTAATAAAAGAGGCAAGCCCTCCAGTGACACATTTACGATCCATGGAGACTGACATTAATCACAGTCACTGAACAAACAGCTGCAGCCAACGCCTTTCAATTCAATACTGTTTTATTAAAATTCAAAATAATGATTAACATTAACACAGTCTGGATTGGATATGCGTGGGTGACTGAGGGAACGAATGTTGAGTCTGCTAGATTAATTGTGTGTAACCATTCAGTCTGAATTGGATATGGAAGTAATGCCATAAGTTTATAGGAACACCAACATGCTTCTCTGCTAATAAATAGAACATAGAACATAGAACAATACAGCTCAGAACAGGCCCTTCGGCCCACGATGTTGTGCCGACCATTTGTCCTAGCTTAAGCACCCATCCATGTACCTATCCAATTGCCGCTTAAAGGTCACCAATGATTCTGACTCTACCACTCCCACAGGCAGCGCATTCCATGCCACCACCACTCTCTGGGTAAAGAACCCACCCCTGACATCTCCCCTATACCTTGCACCCTTCACCTTAAATTTATGTCCCCTTGTAACACTCTGTTGTACCCGGGGAAAATGTTTCTGGCTGTCTACTCTATCTATTCCTCTGATCATCTTATAAACTTCTATCAAGTCACCTCTCATCCTTCGCTGTTCCAACGAGAAAAGGCCTAGCACTCTCAACCTATCCTCGTACGACCTAAATGGAAACATAGACCCTGTGACTACTGCTGAGGCATGACAATATCACTAAGAGATTGAGAGAACTTTTATAGACCGTGATCTGGAGAGAATATATACTTAAGACAGCGCGGGGTTATAACAGACATGTGGGGTTAGCAGAGAATTGTACCTAAGAGACAATGGGGACTCCAGATTTTGTAGAATTAAGTGTAGAGAAAGCATGATAGTGGAGAAGGCACAGTAGGTCAGGCAGCTTCCGAGGAGCAAGAGAGTCAACGTTTCAGGCAGAGTCCTTCTTCAGAACTGCGAAGGAGTAAAGGAGCTGACAAATAAATGGGTGGTAGGGGTGAGGCTGGGGGAAAGGTTGGTGATAGGTGGGTGAAGCTATAAGGTGATAGTGAGAGGTCGGTGGGAAGTTGGAGCGGATTGGTGGAAAGGAAAATGGACAGTTAGGTTCCCACGAGAGGGCGGATCTGAGTCGCAGTGTCGGATCTGGGATCTGGGTCGTCGAGGGGAGGTTTGCTAACTAGTGAGTTCAATGTTCATGCCGTGTGTTTGTCGGCTCCCGAGGCAGAAGATGAGGTGTTCCTGGCGACATCCTGGTATATCTCTTCTGAACCTTAATAATCTCCTTCCAATATCAGAACTGCACACAGTACTGTAGAAGAGGCCTCATCAATGCCCTGCACAATCTCAGCATGACTTCTCAACTTGTAACCACAAAAGTCTGAGCAAAGAAGTAACCTTAAACACCTTGTCTATAAGTGCCACGAACTTCTGTGAATTCGATCTGCACCTGTGGGTCCCTCTTTTCTACAACACTACCCACGCACTACTATTAATTGTATAAGCTACCCCCTGCTTTTTTATTTTACCAAAATGCAATACCTCGCATTTATCCTAGTTAAACTCGAACTGCCACACCTCAGCCCAGTGAGTGATATTACTGCCCCCTCACCCTTCTGCTTCAGTTTTAAAAGACCCTCCCCTCTCAAGAAGGCCGACAAACACAGACCCTGGGTTTCCCAAAGACCAAGAGCTTGATTTGCTTTGTGCAAGTAGAGAGATGAGAGGGTAAGGAGAGGCTGGAAAGTAAACCGATGCCTTATATCACTTAATAATTTCAGGAAGGGGGAAGCCACATGTGAGAGGTTGTAAATAGTGGCCAGTGTTTTTTGGCCAGAAATTGTGCTCTTTCCTCATCTCTGGTGTTCAGTATTGATATCTATTCGAGATCTCTCATAGTGCAGAGTGTTTCTGCAAGATTTCTTGCCCTAATATTGCAGATTACAGATAATAGCCATTTAAGCTGGAAATCATAGCCAAGCAATTAAAGAAGCTCACTGTTCATCTCGATGGCAGAACACGTGCACACATCATCCTATAGTTGAGGCTAAGACCTTTTATTTGTTTAACAATGAGAACTGTTGTCTGTATTTTTCAGTAATGTTAATCAGAATGTAATAAATCCATATAGAGCTGAAAACTGACACTTAAAATATGACTCAAATTCTGGGCATGGTTTCAGTCTTGTGTAGTGGGTAGCACCCCTGCCCCTGGGTCAGAGCTCTGGATTCGATTCCCTTCCATGAACTTGTGGTAGTGTCACCTTCTCTGGAATAGATGATCTCGATTCTGTTGTGGGGGTGTGTCACAGCATGTTCAAAGAAAGCTGATGAACAAACACACAGGAATCATGTTGCAGCTTTAGGGGCTATTTTTGAGTGGTGCCCCGACCTCTGAGCTTAAAGGTTCACATCCCACAGAGATGTTTCATTATATGTCTGCGCACGTGGATTAAAATGATTTTTGAAATGTGACTTGATGGAGTCCATGCAAAGACTGCACAAAATACTACATAGGACAAACAGGGAGACAGCTAACGATCCGCATCCATGAACACCAACTAGCCACGGAACGACACGACCAGCTATCCTTAGTAGCCACACACGCAGATGACAAGCAATATGAGTTCGACTGGGACAACACTACTATTATAGGACAAGCCAAACAGAGAACAGCCAGGGAAATCCTCGAGGCATGGCACTGATCAACAGATTCTATCAACAAACACATCAACTTGGACCCAATATACCGGCGGACAGCTGGAAGTGGCAGAGACAAACCACTATAAATGCCGGAGGAAACATCACAGAAGTGCTTCACAGGGACAGGGAAAGAAACTCTGCAACATAAATTCCCAGCTCGGCGAACAGAACCACAACAGGTATACACAGAGCACAGACAAACCACCCTCCACCATCACGTAGTCTCCTGCCAGTAAACAGTTGTACACAGAAACACACACACACAACCCTACACCACCTAGTTGTTTCTTGCTATTGATCAGATATACACAGAAACACACACACAATCCCCCTTTACCATTCTGTCACCTGCCATTAAACAGAAATACACAGCAATGAACACACACAACCCTCGAACAACACACTGTCTCCTGCAATTCAACTGACATATAAATAAAACACAAATGCACACAACCATTCATCACCACCCTGTCTCCAGCCATTAAACATGTATACACAGAAACGCATTCACAAGCCTGCATCAGGAGACAGGAGACAGGTATTGATGCAGGTTGGTGTGTATGCGTTTCTGTGTACTGTTCCAACTTTCCACCGCCACCCTGCATAAACAGATATATGCAAAATCACGCACACACAACCCTTCACCTCCGCCCTATCTCCCTGCACCAATACCTGTCTCCTGTTGTTAAACAGTTATGGACAAAAACACAAGAATACAACCTTCCACCACCACCCTGTCTCCTGCGATTAAACAGATATATGCAAAATCACGCACACAACCCTCCATCAGCACGCTGTCTCCTTCAATTAAATAGATATACACGGAACCACACACACACACAACCCTCCACCAAACCATGGTTTCCTGCCATTAATCACATATACACTGAAACAGACAACACAACCCTCCACCACCACGTTGTCTCCCTCTATTAAGCAGATATATACAGAAACACACACAACCGTTTACTAACACCCTGCCTGTGATCAATACACAGATATACACAGAAACACACACAATACTCTAAACCACCTTCCTGTCTCCTGCCATGAAACAAATATAAGAGAAACACACGCACAAAACATTCCATGACCACCTTGTCTCCTGCGATTAAACAAATATACACTGAAACACAGGCACACACACGCACAAACACACACGCACACACAACTCTTGACACACAATTTGTTTCCTGCAATTAAACTGACATACACAGAAACACACACACAACCCTTCACCACTACATTGTTTCCTGTCATTAAACAGATATATACAGAAACACACACACACACAATCCTCCACGACCACCCTGGCTCCTGAAATTAATCAGATATGCACATAAACACACAGACAACCCTGCACCGTCGTCCTGCCTCCCGCCATTAAACAGGGATATGCAGAAACACATACACACCAATCTGCACCAATACCAGTCTCCTGTTATTAAACTGATCTGGATAGAAACACAAGCACATAAACTTCCACACCATCCTGTCTCCTGCGATTAATCAGATATACACTGAAACACACACACAACCCTCCACCACCACGTTGTCTCCCGCCACTAAGCAGATATATACAGAAACACACACACAAGCCTTCACGAATATCCTGTCAGCTGCCATTACACAGATATACACAGAAACACACACACACACGTCCACCATCACACACTCGCCGACAATTAACAGGTATAAATAGAAACACATACACATCTTGACACCATAACCCTGTCCCCTGCCATTAAACAGACACACATAAAAACGCACACACAAACCTTTACCACCACAGTGTTTCCTGCCACTAAACAGATATACACAGGAACGCACACACCCGCACGCACAAACCTTGACACCAAATTTGTTTCCTGTCAATAAGCAGATACACACAGAAACACGCACACAACACTCCAGGACCATCCTGTCACCTGCAATTAAACAGATACATACAGAAATACACACACATAACTCCGGTCATTAAACAGTTATGCACAGAAACACACAATCACCACGCTGTCTCCTGCCATTAAACAGAAATTTACCCAAACACACACAAGCCTCCATCACCACCCTGTCTCCTACGATTAAACATATATGCACAGAAACACGCACACACCGTGCTCCACCACCATCCTGTCACCTGTCATTAAACAGATATGCACTGAAACGCACACACACCCAACCGTCCATCACCAACCTGTCTCCTGCAATTAAACAGATATACACAGAAACACGCACATATTCCCTCCACCACCACCCTGTTTCCTGCCATTAAACAAATATATGCAGAAACACACACACACATCATCATGTTGTCACCTTCCATTAAACAGATATACAGACACACACACTTACACACACACACTTATACACACACACCACCCTCCACTAACATCCTGCCTCTGGTCAATAAACAGATATACACAGAAACACATACAAAACCCTAAACCACCTTCCTGTCTCCTGCCACGAAATAAATATAACAGAAATACACACACAAAACACTCCATGATCACATTGTCTCCTGTGATTAAACAGATGTACACAGAAACACACACACAATCATCCACGACCACACTGTCTCCTGCCATGAAACAGATATAAACAGAAACACCCACATAAAATCCTCCACGACCATCCCGTCTCCTGCCATTACACAGATATACACAGAAACACGCACACACAAGCCTCCACGAACATCCTGTCTGCTGCCATTCCACAAATATACACACAAACACACACGCACACACAACCATTGACACCCAATTTGTTTCCTGTCATTAAACAGATAACCAGAAACACGACCACACTGTCTTCTGCAATTAATCAGATATACACAGAAACACACTCACAACCCTCCAAAGTCGCCCTGCCTCCCGCCATTAAACAGGGATATGCATAAACACATACACACCAACCTGCACCAAAACTGTCTCCAGTTATTAAACAGGTACAGACAGAAACACAAGCACACAACCTTCCACCACCACCCTGTCTCCTGCCATTAAACAAATACATGCAGAAACACACACACAACCCTCCACCAGCACGCTGTCACCGTCCATTACACAGATATATACAGAAACACACACACACAACACCCTGCGCCACACCCTGTTTCCTGCGATTAATCAGATATACACTGAAACACACAACACAACCGTCCAACACCACGCTGTCTCCCGCTATTAAGCAGATATACACAGAAACACACACAAACACAACCCTCCACGAACACCCTACCTCCTCTCAATAAAGAGATATACACAGAAACACACACAAAACTAAACCGCCTCCGTCTCCTGCCATTAAACAGACATGCACAGAAACACACACACGACCCTCCACCACCACATTGTTTCCTGCCACTAAACAGATATACACAGGAACGCACACACCCGCACGCACAAACCTTGTGTCTTAAAAAATTCTCAAGGTCAGGTTCGTAGGAGAGTAGTCTGACACAGAACAAACGACCAAGAGGCGAGTCTGCTAGAATATGAGCATTTTATTCCCCGCAGCGTCGCCACAACCAGGTCTCATACTTACAACGGGTCTGGCTTATACTCACTCTACATGTTACCGGAACTGGGAGCCGTGAGTTCTCGTAGAGCGGTTGCCAACAACCCACGCTCGGCGGTTAAACGTAACCCCGGAGCAGACTCACCGAACTGGAGACTTTTCCAGCTGATATACTCTTTTCCAGATATAAACATTCATGTGAACAGCAGAGCAAGGCTAAAAAACACATTCCATTCTGGTTACATACAGATAAGAAGATTCACACGGGGAGGTGTGTAATAAGATTCACACGGGACTAAGCAACACCTCCATTCCGGTTAGATTCACACATGTATTGGGACATAATTTTTAACCGTTTCACCACATTCCACTGCTTGGCCCAATACATGTGTTACATTATGATTCACACATGTATTGGGACATAATTTTACACCACATTCCACTGCTTGGCCCAATACGTGTGTTACATTATGATTCACACATGTATTGGGACATAATTTTACACCACATTCCACTGCTTGGCCCAATACATGTGTTACATTATGCTTAATTCAGTTCAATTCGTTTCAGTTAATTTCAGTTCAGTCAATTCAGTGTAGTTCAATTCAGCTCAGTTCAGGTCTGTTCAGTTCAATTCAATTGTGTTCAATTCAGTTCCGTCCATTTCAATTCAATTTCGCTCAGTTCCATTTTGTTCCGTTCAATTTGATTCACTTCAGTTCCACTCAGTTCAGTTCAGTTCAATCCCATTCAATTCTGTTAACTCCGCTTCAGCTTTTTGGACATACCCACATCCTCCGCTGTACCCCAGGCAAGGGGTTCTTCGGCAGGACTGGGATCCTCTCAAGGGTGGACAGCAGCGACCCTGGGGTTCCTCCGGTCGCCCCCCACCATTTCTCAAACAAACTGCCACGTCATGCCACGGTCCATGCCATCCCGGGACGGTCGGGACCTCCACAGTTTGTTCTTCTGGTTTCTTAGTCTTTTTCCAAAACATTGTTCTGTATCAAAATCTCTCCTCAATTGCGATTGACCCTGCTCGCAGCGCCAAAATGTTTTAAAAAATTCTCAAGGTCAGGTTCGTAGGAGAGTAGTCTGACACAGAACAAACGACCAAGAGGCGAGTCTGCTAGAATATGAGCATTTTATTCCCCGCAGCGTCGCCACAACCAGGTCTCATACTTACAACGGGTCTGGCTTATACTCACTCTACATGTTACCGGAACTGGGAGCCGTCAGTTCTCGTAGAGCGGTTGCCAACAACCCACGCTCGGCGGTTAAACGTAACCCCGGAGCAGACTCACCGAACTGGAGACTTTTCCAGCTGATATACTCTTTTCCAGATATAAACATTCATGTGAACAGCAGAGCAAGGCTAAAAAACACATTCCATTCTGGTTACATACAGATAAGAAGATTCACACGGGGAGGTGTGTAATAAGATTCACACGGGACTAAGCAACACCTCCATTCCGGTTAGATTCACACATGTATTGGGACATAATTTTTAACCGTTTCACCACATTCCACTGCTTGGCCCAATACATGTGTTACATTATGATTCACACATGTATTGGGACATAATTTTACACCACATTCCACTGCTTGGCCCAATACGTGTGTTACATTATGATTCACACATGTATTGGGACATAATTTTACACCACATTCCACTGCTTGGCCCAATACATGTGTTACATTATGCTTAATTCAGTTCAATTCGTTTCAGTTAATTTCAGTTCAGTCAATTCAGTGTAGTTCAATTCAGCTCAGTTCAGGTCTGTTCAGTTCAATTCAATTGTGTTCAATTCAGTTCCGTCCATTTCAATTCAATTTCGCTCAGTTCCATTTTGTTCCGTTCAATTTGATTCACTTCAGTTCCACTCAGTTCAGTTCAGTTCAATCCCATTCAATTCTGTTAACTCCGCTTCAGCTTTTTGGACATACCCACATCCTCCGCTGTACCCCAGGCAAGGGGTTCTTCGGCAGGACTGGGATCCTCTCAAGGGTGGACAGCAGCGACCCTGGGGTTCCTCCGGTCGCCCCCCACCATTTCTCAAACAAACTGCCACGTCATGCCACGGTCCATGCCATCCCGGGACGGTCGGGACCTCCACAGTTTGTTCTTCTGGTTTCTTAGTCTTTTTCCAAAACATTGTTCTGTATCAAAATCTCTCCTCAATTGCGATTGACCCTGCTCGCAGCGCCAAAATGTTTTAAAAAATTCTCAAGGTCAGGTTCGTAGGAGAGTAGTCTGACACAGAACAAACGACCAAGAGGCGAGTCTGCTAGAATATGAGCATTTTATTCCCCGCAGCGTCGCCACAACCAGGTCTCATACTTACAACGGGTCTGGCTTATACTCACTCTACATGTTACCGGAACTGGGAGCCGTCAGTTCTCGTAGAGCGGTTGCCAACAACCCACGCTCGGCGGTTAAACGTAACCCCGGAGCAGACTCACCGAACTGGAGACTTTTCCAGCTGATATACTCTTTTCCAGATATAAACATTCATGTGAACAGCAGAGCAAGGCTAAAAAACACATTCCATTCTGGTTACATATAGATAAGAAGATTCACACGGGGAGGTGTGTAATAAGATTCACACGGGACTAAGCAACACCTCCATTCCGGTTAGATTCACACATGTATTGGGACATAATTTTTAACCGTTTCACCACATTCCACTGCTTGGCCCAATACATGTGTTACATTATGGTTCACACATGTATTGGGACATAATTTTACACCACACCTTGACACCAAATTTGTTTCCTGTCAATAAGCAGATGCACACAGAAACACGCACACAACCCTCCATGACCACCCTGTCACCTGCAATTAAATAGATACATACAGAAATACACACAGATAACTCCAGCACTACCTGTCTCCGGTCATTAAACAGTTATACACTGCAACACACACACACATAGGTCCACCATCACACACGCTCCTGCAATTAAACAGGTATAAACAGAAATACACAAACATCTCGACACCACCACCCTGTCTCCATCCATTAAACAGACATACACAGAAACACACACACAACCCTCCACCACCACATTGTTTTCTGCCATTAAACAGGTATACACAAGAACGCACACATACTCACGCACAACCCTTGAGACACAATTTGTATCCTGTCATTAAGCAGATATACACAGAAACACAAAAACAACCCTCCACGACCACCCTGTCTCTTGCAATTAAACAGGTACATACAGAAATACACACACAAAACTCCAGCACCACCTTGTCTCCGGCCATTAAACAGTTATACACAGGAACACAAACACACACAACCCTCCATCAGCACGCTGTCTCCTACGATTAAACAGATATACATAGAAACACGCACACACCACCCTCCACCACCGCTCTGTCCCTGTCATTAAACAGATATGCGCTGAAACACATGCACACCCAACCGTCCGTCACCAACCTGTCTCCTGCAATTAAACAGATATATACAGAAACACACACATACTCCCTCCACCACCGCCCTGTCTCCTGTGATTAAACAGATATGCAATGAAACACACCCGTATCTCTCTACCACCTCCTTGTCCCCAGCACTTAAATAGATATGCACAGAAACACATACATGCACAGCCCTTCTACGACCAACCAGTCTCCTGCCATTAAACAGATATACACAGAAACACATACACAACCCTCCATCACCACCCTGTCTCTTGCCATTGAGCAGATATACACAGAAATGCGCACACAATCCTCGACCACCACCCTGTCTCCTGTCATTAAAAAGATAAACACAGAAACAAACACACACAAACTCTCGACCACCACCTTGACTCCTGCCATTAAACAGATATACACAGAAACACATATACAAACGTGCACGTACACCCTGCCTACAGCCCTTAAACTGATATTCACAGAAACGCTCATACATACACAATCCTCCAACACCACCCTGTCTCCTGCCAGTAAGCAACAGACACAGAAACACAGACACTCTACATTCCACCACGACACTGTCTCTTGCCAGTGATATACCCTGTCTTCAGCCCTTAAATAGATATTAACAGAAACACACACTCACACAAACCTCCAAGACCACCCTGTCTCCTGCCATTGAGCAGATATACACAGAAATGCACACGCACCTTACCCTCCAACACCACCTTGTTCTCCTGCCATTGAGCAGATATATATATATATATAAATACACACACGCAATCCTCTATCACCACCCTGTCTCCAGCCCTTAAACAGATCTACACAGAAATGCACCACTACCCTATCAACTACCATTAAATAGACATGCACAGAAAAAAATCACACACACATAATCCTCCACCAACACTCTGTCTCCTGGCATTAAACAGATATGCACAGAAACGCACAAACAAGCTTCCACGACCACCCTGTCTCCTGCAATTAAGCAGGTACATACAGAAATAGGCAGCATCCAGGGAACAGGAGATTCGACATTTCGGGCACAGGCCCTTCTTCAGGAATGAAGAAGGGCCTGTGCCCGAAATGTCGAATCTCCTGTTCCCTGGATGCTGCCTGACCTGCTGTGCTGTTCCAGCAATAAAGTTTCAACTTTGATCTCCAGCATCTGCAGACCTCACTTTCTCCACATACAGAAATACACACACAAACCTCCACGACCACCCTGTCTCCTACCCATAAACAGATATACACAGCAACACATACACAAATCCTTCCACCACCACCCTGTTTCCTGCAATTAAACATATATACACAGAAACACACACACCATCTTTCTCCACCAAATAAACAGATATAGACAGAAACATACACGCATATCTTCAGCATCATCCTGTCTCAAGTCATTAAACAGTTATACACAGAAACGCGCACACAACCCTCCAACACCACCCTGTTCTCCTGCCATTGAGCAGATATGAACAGAAATACATGCACACAACCCTCGACCTCCACCCTGTCTACTGCCCTTAAACAGATACACACCGAAACACAGACACATGCAAAACCCTCCTCAACTACCCTGTTTCCTGCATTAATCAGATATACACAGAAACACACACACACAATCCTCCACGGACACCAGTCTGTTTCCTGTCATAAAGCAGATATATACAGAAAAACGCACACAACCCTGCACCACTACCCTATCAACTACCATTAAACAGACATGCACAGAAAAAAATCACACACACATAATCCTCCACCAACACTCTGTCTCCTGGCATTAAACAGGTATGCACAGAAACGCACAAACAACCTTCCACGACCACCCTGTCTCCTGCAATTGAGCAGGTACATACAGAAATACACACACAAAACTCCAACACTACCCTGTCTCCGGCCATTAAACGGTTATACACAGAAACACACACACAACCCTCCACGACCACCCTGTCTCCTGCAATTAAGCAGGTACGTACAGAAATACACACACAAAACTCCAACACTACCCTGTCTCCGGCCATTAAACGGTTATACACACTCACCATTCTTCACCACCAGCTGTCTCCTGCTATTAAACAGAAATTTACAGAAACATACAGACAACTCTCCACCACCACCCTGTTTCCTGCCATTAAACAGATATACACAGAAATGCGCACACAATCCTCGACCACCACCCTGTCTCCTGTCATTAAATAGATAAACACAGAAACAAACACACACAAACTCTCGACCACCACCTTGACTCCTGCCATTAAACAGATATACACAGAAACAAATATACAAACTTGCACGTACACCCTGCCTACTGCCCTTAAACAGATATTCACAGAAACGCTCATACATACACAATCCTCCACCACCGCCCTGTCTCCTGCCACTAAGCACATAGACACAGAAACACAGACACTCTACACTCCAATACCACACTGTCTCTTGCCATTAAATAGATATACCCAGAAACACACACATACACCCTCCTCCACCATTGTGTCCTGCAATTACACAGATATATACAGAAACATACACACATATTTCCAGCACCACCCTGTTTCCTATCATTAAACAGTTAGACACAGATACATGCACACACACTACCCTCCACCACCAACCTGTCTCCAGCCCTTAAAGAGATGTATACAGAAACACACGCACATAACACTCCACGAACACCCTGTTTCCTGCTATTAAACAGGTACACACAGAAATACACACACAACCCTCCATCACCACCCTGTCTCCTTCTATTAAACAGATATACACCGAAACACAGACAGATGCAGAACCCTCCACCACCACCCTGTTTCCTGCATTAATCAGATATGCACAGAAACATAAAAACAACCCTCCACGACCACCCTGTCTCCTGCAATTAAACAGATACATACAGAAATACACACACAAAACTCCAGCACTACCCTGTCTCCAGCCATTAAACAATTATACACAGAAACACACACTCACCATCCTCCACCACGACGCTGTCTCCTGCTATTAAACAGAAATTTACAGAAACATGCAGACAACCCTCCACCACCACCCTGTCTCCTGTCATTAAACAGATATACACAGGAACACAAACGCACACACAACCCTCCATCACCACTCTGTCTCCTACGATTAAGCAGATATACACAGAAACACACACACACCATCCTCCACCACCGCCCTCTCCCCTGTCATTAAACTAATATGCACTGAAACACACACACACACACACAGAGACGGACCCAAACCTCCATCACCAACTTGTCTCCTGCAATTAAACAGATATACACAGAAACACGCACATACTCCCACCACCCTGTCTCCTGCCATTAAACAGATATACACAGAAACACACACACGCACAACCCTTCCACGACCACCCTGTATCCTGTCATTAAACAGATATGCAAAGGAACAAACACACAACCCTCCATCACCACCCTGTCTCCTGCCATTGAGCAGATATAAACAGAAATGCACACAGAATCCTCGACCACCACCCTGTCTCCTGTCATTAAATAGATATACACAGAAACAAACAGAAACTCTCGACCACTACCCTGACTCCTGCCATTAAACTGATAGACACAGAAACACACATACAATCTTCCACGAACACCCTGCCTACTGCCCTTAAACAGATATTCACAGAAATGCTCATACATACAAAACCTTCCACCACCACCCTGTTTCTGCCAGTAAGCACATAGACACAGAAACACAGATAATCTACATTCCACCACCACACTGTCTCTTGCCATGAAATAGATATACGCAGAAACACACATGCACCCTCCTCCACCCTCACTGCTGGAATCTTCCATGATGCACCCTTCAGCACAGCTGTGATATCTTCTTTGACCAGTGATATTTGTCATCCACCCATTTTACCTTCCTCTCTCCACCGCCTGAAGCATTAATGTCCTGGGATATTTAGTTGCCAATCACGCCATTCCCTCAACCAAGTCTCAGGTACTCCATTATATTCCCAGGTACTATTCCAAGCCCTATGTTCATCTGCCTTACCTACTATGCTTATTGCATTAAAACTACAAGTCCCTCTGTGTTCATCCTCCGCTTTCGGCCTGCTCTTCCCCTCAGTCATGCTGATTTCATTATTTAGTTACTTAGGCTTTAGTTACAACGTCCTTTCTGTTCACCAAACAGATTTGTTTCCCGATCCCCTGCCACATTAGTTTAAACCCTTCCCAACAGCGTTAGCAAATGCACTCCATGGGATATTGGCTCCAGTCCTACCTAGATGTAGACCGTCCAATTTATAATAGTCCCACCTTCCCCAATATCCAAAAATTGGAACTCCTCCCTCCTGCACCATCTCTCAAGCCACACATTCTTCCTGATTATTCTATCTTTGCTACTCTGACCAGCACTTGACACTGGTAGCAATCCTGAGATTACTACCTCCGATATCCTACTTTGTTAAGTTCGTTCCTAAATCCCTAATTTTATCTTGTAGGACCTCATGCCGACGGCACATTAATGTAGGGAGCAATCATTCAGGCACATAAAGTATTAGGGATACTATATTAGACTGATGAATGGACTCTGTAACTCAAAATAATGATGATCTTGTTCATGTTGATCTTTTTTCATGTCCTGCGTATTGTAACCTGCACGCCTTACTCTGTCCAAGTTTATTTTTCACCCTATGATCTGTGTGTCCTTGCTTACTGTCATCTGTCTGTACTGCTCGCAAATAAAGCTTTCGCACATGCGACAATAAATCTAATAAATTAATTATTTCTCACAATAACAGTGTCTCTTTTAGAAATATGTGATAGTCGCTAACTCTCACATTTCAGCGTAATTATCCCTCTTTGTCTCCTAGCACGACAGATTAATTACTCAGTTCCATCACTGTCTCCTCATGGAGATATCATCTCATGGATTAGACTGCTAATACTTGCTTGAGTTGCGTCAGTGTTAATGAGATCTGCCTTACAAAGGACATCATACTTCTTCACAGTGCCCTAAATACTCTCTCATCAAGGCCCTACAAATACGGGAAGACGGCTTTCCTTTGCACTTGAATCATATTACAATGAAGGACAGCATACTTTATAAGATGCTCAATACTTACGGCCTTGGATGTGCTATTTTTCAATGATCAAGAACATTCGGGTCCTTTTGAAAAGCAAAACTTCTCAACCTTGTATAATTTAATCAATGCAAAATGAGATGCAGACTGTTTATTTCTCACATCAAAATCATTTCTGTGCCTTCCAAATTTTTATGGTTCAAACACTGAAACTTGTGATATCCCATGAGTAACTGTCTTCAGTCCCTAAAAGGGCAAGAAGCTCTGTATTGCTTCCACTGACCAATTCTCAATCCATGTGGTATATCCAGATCACCCCGGCTGCATCTTATCAATGTACTCTAGCTTCCATTGTTCACTTGTCAGAAACAATGTAAAAATGTATTCTGCAAATTCAAATACACCATTCCCAATCTTTCTCTTTTATGGATGCATCAACTAACACAATCTGCACAGGTTTCTCAACGATGATTTCCGGTTTCTAAATCTAAGCTGACTGCACCAAGTCACATCATGATTTCCCAGGTGTCGAGTTATAAAATTTCTCATAAAATGTTCTAATATTTTCCTCAGACCTAACATCAAGGTACCTTTTTTTGTTTTACCTCCTACGCCGGTTTTAAATATTTAGGATTACAATCACTACTTTCCAGTCTGAAGGAACGAGAATTTCCAGAGTCTAAAGAAATTTGTAGGGTAATCAATACTTCTTTCTTGTCGTTACAACATTTAAAAGACATTTGGATAAGTACATGAATAGCAAAGGTTTGGACGGATATGGGCTGAAAATGTGTTGCTGGAAAAGTGCAGCAGGTCAGGCAGCATCAAAGGAGCAGGAGAATCGACGTTTCAGGCAGAGGCCCTTCATTAGGAATGAGGAAAGTGTGTCCATCAGGTTAAGATAAAAGTTAGGGAGGAGGGACTTGGGGGAGGGGCGTTGGAAATGCGATAGGTGGAAGGAGGTCAAGGTGAGGGTGATAGGCCGGAGTGGGGGTGGGGGCGGAGAGGTCAGGAAGAAGATTGCAGATTAGGAAGGCGGTGCTGAGTTCGAGGGATTTGACTGAGACAAGGTGGGGGGAGGGGAAATGAGGAAACTGGAGAAATCTGAGTTCATCCCCTGTGGTTGGAGGGTTCCTAGGTGGAAGATGAGGCGCTCTTCCTCCAACCGTCGTGTTGCTATGGTCTGGCGATGGAGGAGTCCAAGGACCTGCATGTCCTTGGTGGAGTGGGAAGGGGAGTTGAAGTGTTGAGCCACGGGGTAGTTGGGTTGGTTGGTCCGGGTTTCCCAGAGGTGTTCTCTGAAACGTTCTGCTACCAACCAACACACACCTTCCAGAAGAAGTAGCATTTCACTTGTACCCTTTAAATCCAGCCTCCTGTCATTGCTGCTCACAATTCAGTCTCCTTTAAATTGGGGAGACCAAACAGAGACTGCATTGAGGAACACTCCCACTCTGTCTGTAGGAATAACCCTGACCATTGTTTCCGATTTCAATAACCTACCTTGCTCTCATGCTAACATTTCAGTCCTGGGCAGCTGCAATGTTCCAATGAAGCACAACCCAGGCTCGAGTAACACCTCACATTTTACTTTGGTACGTTACAGCCTGTAGGAGTTAGTATTCAATTCCATAACTTCACAGCATGACGCCATTATGGCTGTTCTCAAATCTTCATACATTCCTTCTCTTGATCTCCCAATGAACTTGCCTTATTTGTGAATCGTTTGTCTCAATTAAGGAACCCAATTTCCCCCCTTTACAATCTAATGTATACTCATTTTACATTTGATTCTCTTTTACCACAAACAAAAGTCCGTTCATCAGTGGCAGTGCACCTCCACACCGTCTGTTTCCCGTCACCCCTCCACTACCTCTGCAAGGGATTAAAAAGCCCTTTTTACAATCTTTTACTGTTATGAAGAAGTGTCACACTGGACTTGAAACGCTAACTCTGTTTCTCTGTCTCTGTACATGCTGCAGATCTGCTGTATTTCTCCAGAAATGAACAAAACACATTTTCAATAAAACAAATAACTGTTGATACCGAAAATCTGAAACCAGAACAAAAAAAGAATATGTGAGCCTTGAAGAACGATGACTGGAACCAGTGATTAACTCTCCTTTCACTCCACAGATGCTGCCAGACCTGCTTAACTTCCCCACCAATTTCTGTTTTTCAACACGTTTCAAAGATGTGTGTTAACGTTGCTCAAACCCCTGTCCAACCTGGAAGTGAAAGGTAACACAAGATGCACAAATTCATTGGTTCTGAACCTACGTAAGGCTGGCATCACTGACACTACAGAGCTCTTACTCTTAGGAAGAGAAACAGAAGGTAGCACATACTGTAAGGGAAAGGATTCAGATGAATATATTAAAGCGTGTTGTGGAATGAGACAAACTGTAAGTGTGACACCATGGAGAGACCCTCAGTGGAATGAGAATATAAAACTGGACATATACCCCATCAGAAACTGAGTAGGTCACTGAGTACATGGCTGATGGGTGAATGGGTCTCGGTGTGAACTGGGCAACAGGCAGCAGAACTGTATTAGAGATATTCCAGCTCAAACCGTGTATTCCATGTGGTGCTGTAGAATTATATAAATTCATCAGAAGCAGCAGAATTAGCAACAGCAGAATTATATAAAACTATAATCCCTCACACTACCATTACCATCAAGCTGATCTATGCTTCAGTGACGAGTAAGGGTAAACATGCCAGGGTCAGAACCATGTGTACCTAAAACTGTTGACATCCCGTTGAAGCTACCACACTTGACTGGTTACATTCCAAACAGCAGAACTAACATCTGATAGAAAGGGCGCAATGATCCCAAGACTAACAGATCAGATCGAAGCTCAGCAGTCCTGCCACACCCAGTCATAAATGGATTAATCAACTCACTGCAGGAGAAGGTCATATACATGTCCCCATCCTAAATAATGGAACAGTCCTGCATATCAGTGCAATAGACAAGGAATCGTATCTACATCATACTCAGCCAGAAGTGTTGAGTTTATGATTCAACTCACCTCGTCAGAATGCCCACAGCATCACAGATGGCAGTTTTCAAATAATTTGATTCGCTCTATGTGACGTGAAGAAACATCTGAACACAGTAGATATGACAGAGGCAATATACAGCAAGTCCTGTTTCTGGGGAAGCTGTTTCATTCCATTTCCGATTCTGACACCTATCTGGCAATGTGGAAAATTACTATGATAAGTCCCTTAAGAGGCAAATAATTACAGTATGACCAAAGCAGCACAAAATTTACCTGTTCAGTGTGGTTTCTGATAGTTCCCCATGTGGAGATGGTGCTGTTGAGGAAATGTCACTGGATTACTAATCCAGACCAGGATAATGCTCTGGTAGCTGCTGGAAGTTAAAAGCAAATAATAAAATGTTGAGACCGAAAATTTGGTGTCAGTAACAGTGACCTTGAAGCCAATATTGATTGCAAACAATGCACTTTCAGGAAGTGAATCTCCCGTGCTTTCCTGGTCTGGCCTAAGAGTGAGTCCAGACACAGAGACATTTGATAAACTCTTCACTGGTCTCTGAAACAGTCAAACAAGTCATTTAATTGTATCAAACTGATCCGTTGTCTTAGGTTAAATTACTTACAGTGTGGAAACAGGCTCTTTGGCCCAACAAGTCCACACCGAACCGCTGCCCACCCAGACCCATTTCCCCCTTCGCGTAACTCTACGGGCAATTGAGCATGGCCAATTCACAACCCTTTTGGATTGTGGGAGGAAACCGGAGCACTCGGAGGAAACCCGCAGACACGGGGAGAATGTGCTAATTCCAAACAGTCAATCGCCTGAGGCAGGAATTGAACGCAGGTCTCTGGCGCTGTGAGGCAGCAGTGCTAACCACTGTGCCACCGTGCCACCCACAATCCGACGCCCGAGTGGGGACTCGAACACTGGACCCTCAGATTAAGAGTCGAATGCTCTACCGACTGAGCTACCCGGTGTTGAATGATAACCCGACAGAACAGCTGGCACCAGCCTCGTTATCAGAAAAGGGGATGGGAATCACAGTCCTGTTGACCATGCAGAGACCTCCTTCCTAACATCTGAGAGCTTGTGACAACATTGACAGAGCTTTCCCACAGACTGCACAGAAACATCAGGAACGGAGTAGGTCATTCAACACAGTGAGCTTCCCGCATTCTCATCATCACCGAGGATCTCCTCATTGCATTTCTCCTTCAGCAGACTAAAATATATTGCAACTGATTCCGTCAAACAAATGTTTGAGATGTTTGCGAATAGCTAGTACCCAAGGACATATTCCTGAGATACACCACCAGCCTTCATCTCCAATAAAAGGATCCTTTCATTCCACTGTTTCCGGTCCAAGGGCTGCTTTGCTGGAGCTTTCTTTTTCTTATTTTCTCCCCCACTTTTTTTCCCTGTAACAGATCAGAGATGCTTCCTTCAACTGATTCCTGCAATGAAGCTGTTAACTGACAAGGGGAGGATTATCAGGTTGATCCAAAACGCATTAGAAATTACAAAAATAAAAAGTGACCTTATTTTTACGTAGAAGACTGGAAAGAATCAGCAACAGAAGTCAATTACACTGCCAAGTCCATTTCTCCAGCCTATAACACAGGAAGCAGCAGGTTATTCAGGACTTCGACCCTGTTACACCAGAACTGGACGAGGTTATTCAGCCCTTGAATCCTGTTATAAGTTACAGGAGGAGGCCAAACAGCCCCTTGAGTCTATAACACTGCACGCAGAATAGGCCATGAGGCACCAGTATCCTGTTATGCAGCAACAGGATCAATCCATTCAGCCTCCTCATGTCTCTACACAGGAACTGAAAGAGAGTGGTACACTAGAATAACAGGAGGCCATTCAGCACGAGAATAAAAGAAGGAGATAAAAGTATTTGAGACTTCTTACGGAAAGGTGGAGGTAATTCACCCAGGTGTCTGTTGTATGGGAACAGAAGACGACAAATCACTCCTTCGATCCCATTTCAGGGATGCAGGAGGTCATTGTTCAGTATCTCGAGCCTGTTGTGAAGGAATATGAAGAGACCTTTCAGCCCCTCAAAATGTTGCACAACAACACGAAAATTCCACAATCCGTCAGGAATCTGACTTTTATCAGGAGGAAGAGAAGCAGAATTTGAATCTGTAAATCAGGACATTCCGGCCATCGAGACTATAATGTAGGAACACTATGGGGACATTCAGCCCGTTGAGCGTAAAAACCAGGAACTGAGTGAACCCATTCAGACACTCATGCCTATTACACAGCGAATGGAGCAGACCTTTTAAAGCTTTGTACCTGTTTCAGAGGAACATGGGAAAGGGAATATAGAGGATACAGAAAAGTTAGGAATTAGGATAATCAGCTTCACTTGTCAATAACAGTTTGTGAGCAAACTGTTGGGAATTAAGATAATTTGGAAGACTCCATTATTAATTAATTAACAACAGCGGATTTGCAAAGTAAATACACCAGAATCAGCATTTTTAAAGCATTTGTTTGCGCAAATTCTTCAAAGATGTGACATGCAAAGTAGGCAGCAGGGATCCTGGAGAAATAAAGTACCTGGACTTTGGGAAGGCATTGATTAAACGCTGCACAAAATATTAAGCTGTAAAATAAGAGGACATGGGTTTGGGAGGAAGTTATTCGCCTGGATAGAGGGCTGGTGAGCCAACAAAATACAGAGAGATGGAACAGTTGTTTCGTTAGTGGTTGGCAACTTTTGGGGTTCCATAGAGTTCAGACCACCTGACCCGACAATTTACCATCCATTGTATTATTTGGATGAGAGGAGAGAAAACACTACAGCCACATTTTCAGCTGACACTAAAACAAGTGAAAAAGTAGGTTGATGTAATGAAGATGTAGAACATTTACAAATGGACATGAACAGTTTAGCTGAATGTGCCAACATCTGGCAGCAAAAATTTAACGTGGATAATATGGGATTAACCATTTTGATCAGAGGAATCTAACATGTTCAGGAAATGGAGAGCAACTTCAGAGTCCTTACGTGCACAGGCATCTGGGTGTCCTTGTGCATACCACAGAAACCTCACATGCAGGTGCAGCAGGGAATGAGAAAAGCTTGGCAAGCTGTTCCTGGAAGACCCGGGGTGGATCCAGCAGATCCCTTTCCCCAGACATCCTCACTCCGTGGTTTCAGAGCTTCCCTTCTCTGCAGCCTCTGCTCCATTTGGTGTTCATGTAACAGACCCAGATGCTGTAACTGCAGTTCCGAGGCTCCATCCAGAGTTGGGTCACCAAATCCTCCGGTCTCCCTGAATGTCTGAAGCACCTCACAGCACAACCTCCAGAAAACCATCTCCCGCACCTCCACTAACCTTTCAACAGCAGGAGACAATCAGAAGCCCCTCAGCTACAAGTGTTATGGACCTGACCAGACCCCGTCAACATATATTAAGCAGGCAGCCTAGACCCTAACTTTTCCTTATTTCAAATGTAGATGTTAACTGTGTTTTCCAGATGTGTTGCAACTGGTCAACCCACTCAACGTAAAGCAAAATGCAAATCATTCAAAAGCTCCAATTAAGACACAATCAAAGAGAAGAACAATTTGCAATCACTTCTCTACTGGAATACCTATGCTACCATTAGATACAGTGCCTTCTACTAATTAACTGCGCTAATGCAGGGACATCCCATTAACAAACCCCTTGGCAAAAAGGTAAATTCAAACACAGAATCTTATGTGCAGTTCTCCAATCCAGATTGCAACTTTAAGTGAGTTTTCAGAGAGAATAGCAGCTGGGGATCATGCATTGAAACTTCCAACCCTTCTGGGTTCCCAAGCAGCTTCTGAACGCTGCAGCTAAAATCAAAACGAGAAAACCTGTCCAATGCCCTTCCATTGTTACCAACGTTTTAATAAAACCTAAATGCCTTCTCAGTTATTTACCTAAGCTGTTTTCAGGTGACAGTTCGGCATCTCTGCCTTAAAGACATCTCTTCAAAAAAAAGCAAAGAGAAAATAACCTTTTTAAAGTAAAAAAATAATTAATATACAATGATGGCCTCATTTAAACCTTTTATTCTTATTGTTCCAGTAGACTGCAATACATATATATTACATTGACACTAAGTGTGCTAACATTTACAACTCTATTCTAATTCAGTCTGTTTACTTCTGCAATAGAACGCCTTTTTTTTTCATCTCAGTCTCGACAACTTGTCAGCAAGTATGGTTTCTCGTCCGGTCACCTGTATAACTTCCAAATTGAATACCAACAATAATAACCTCTATCTGAACAGACTGGAAGTTTTCTCCCTAAAATTGTCCAAAATCATTCAAGCGTTATGATCAGTATATATACTTGTCTTGACACGGTATTGGCAACTTAAATGCTGAAATGGTATAATGACAACAGCAAGCTCAAGGCCTCCTTCCCAACTGTGAAATATTTTACAATTGATGGCGTCACCGGACACTCCAAACAAACGTTACATAATGGAGCACTTCTCATCTCTGTCATAGTCCTTCTCAATGACATATGGAGCTGGAGTTGGATGAACTTCGGATCATTCGGGAGGCAGAGGGGGTGTTTTAAAAAATTCTCAAGGTCAAGGACCAGGCTCGCAGGAAAGTAGTCTGACACAGAACAAACAGCCAAGAGGCGAGTCTGCTAGAATATGAGCATTTTATTCCCCGCAGCGTCGCCACAACCAGGTCTCATACTTACAACGGGTCTGGCTTATACTCACTCTACATGTTACCGGAACTGGGAGCCGTCAGTTCTCGTAGAGCGGTTGCCAACAACCCACGCTCGGCGGTTAAACGTAACCCCGGAGCAGACTCACCGAACTGGAGACTTTTCCAGCTGATATACTCGTTTCCAGATATAAACATTCATGTGAACAGCAGAGCAAGGCTAAAAAACACATTCCATTCTGGTTATGTACAGATAAGAAGATTCACACGGGGAGGTGTGTAATAAGATTCACACGGGACTAAGCAACACCTCCATTCCGGTTAGATTCACACATGTATTGGGACATAATTTTTAACCGTTTCACCACATTCCACTGCTTGGCCCAATACATGTGTTACATTATGATTCACACATGTATTGGGACATAATTTTACACCACAGGGGGTCATAGATCAGAGTTATAGGGAAGTAGTAACTCCAAAGATGGCAGATAGATGGGTGACAGTGAGGGGGACTGGGAGGAAGCAGCCAGGGCAGGGACCCCCTGCGGCCGTTCCCCTCAAGAACATGTATACCGTTTTGGATACTTATGGGGGGGATGACTTACCAGGGGTAAGTAACGGGGCTCATGTCTCTGGCACGGAGCCTGTCCCCGTTACTCAGAAGGGAAGGGTGAAGAAGAGCAGAGCAGTAGTAATTGGGGACTCGATAGTTCGGGGCACAGATAGGCGGTTTTGTGGGAACGAGAGAGACTCACGTTTGGTATGTTGCCTCCCAGGTGCAAGGGTACGTGATGTCTCTGATCGTGTTTTCCAGGTCCTGGAGGGGGAGGGGGAGCAGCCCGAAGTCGTGGTCCATATTGGCACCAACGACATAGGTAGGAGGAGTGCCGAGGATGTTAGACAGGCTTTCAGGGAGCTAGGTTGGAAGCTCAGAGTTAGAACAAACAGAGTTGTTGTCTCTGGTTTGTTACCCGTGCCACGTGATAGAGATTCGAGGAATAGGGAAAGAGAACACTTAAATGCGTGGCTACAGGGATGGTGCAGGATGGAGGGATTCCGGTTTTTGGATAACTGGGGTTCTTTCTGGGGACGGTGGGACCTCTATAAACAGGATGGTCTACACCTGAACCTGAGGGGCACCAGTATCCTTGGGGGGAGGTTTGCTAGTGCTCTTGGGGGGGTTTAAACTAACTCTGCAGGGGCATGGGAACCCAGATTGTAGCTTCAGGGTGCAGGGCCTGGAGTGTAGGGAGGTTAGGAACATGGCCTCAATTTCCAAGGAGGGTGCCTGTAAACAGGAAAGTGGCTTGAAGTGTGTATACTTCAATGCAAGAAGTATACGAAATAAGGTAGGTGAACTTGCAGCGTGGGTTGGTACCTGGGACTTCGATGTTGTGGCTATTACGGAGACATGGCTAGAATAGGGACAGGATTGGCTGTTGCAGGTTCCAGGATTTAAATGTTTTAGTAGGGTCAGAGGTGGGGGTAAAAGAGGAGGAGGTGTGGCATTGCTTGTCAAAGATAGTATTACAGTGGTGGAAAGGACGATGGATGAGGACTTGCCATCTGAGGTAGTTTGGGCTGAGGTTAGGAATAGGAAAGGTGAGGTCACCCTGTTAGGAGTCTTTTACAGGCCTCCTAATAGTCCTAGAATCATTGAAGAAAGGATAGGGAAGGTGATTCAGGAGATGAGTGACAGTAATAGGGTGGTTGTTATGGGGTCTTTAACTTTCCTGATATTGATTGGGAAAGCTATAGCTCAAGTTCGTTAGATGGGTCAGTGTTTGTTCAATGTGTGCAGGAGAGTTTCCTGACACAATATGTAGACAGGCCAACAAGAGGTGAGGCCATACTGGATTTGGTTCTGGGTAATGAACCAGGCCAGGTGTTAGAATTAGAGGAAGGTGAGCACTTTGGGGATAGTGACCATAATTCGGTGATTTTTACTCTCGTGATGGAGAGGGATAAGTGTGTACTACAGGGCAAGAGTTATAGCTGGGGTCAGGGAAATTATGATGCGGTGAGGCATGACTTAGGATGTGTGGCTTGGAAAAGTAGACTCCAAGGCAAGAGTGTAAATGATATGTGGAGCTTGTTCAAGGAGCAACTATTGAGTGTCCTTGATAATTATGTACCTGTCAGGCAGGGAGGAAAGGGTCGTGCGAGGGAGCCGTGGTTAAATAAGGAATTGGAATCCCTTGTTAAATGGAAGAGGGCGGCCTATCTCAAGATGAGACGTGAAGGTTCATTTGTGGCGATTGAGAGGTATAGGGTAGCCAGGAAGGACCTGAAGAGAGAGCTAAGAGCAGCAAGGAGGGGACATGAAAGGTCCTTAGTCGGTAGGATTAGGGAAAACCCTAAGGCTTTCTATAGTTATGTTAGGAATAAAAGAATGACTAGGGTAGGAATAGGTCCAGTCAAGGATAGTAGTGGGAAGTTGCGTGTGGAGGCGGAAGAGATTGGGGAGACACTGAATGAATACTTTTCTTCAGTATTTACTCAGGAACAGGGCATTGTCGTCGATGTGAATACTGAGTCACAAATAAGTAGAATGGATGGCTTTGAGGTATGTAGAGAAGAGGTGTTGGAAATCCTGGAAAAGGTGAAAATAGATAAGTCCCCTGGGCCTGATGGCATTTATCCTAGGATTCTCTGGGAAGCAAGTGAGGAGATTGCAGAGCCATTGGCCTTGATTTTTATGTCCTCTTTGTCTACAGGAGTAGTGCCAGAAGACGGGAGGATAGCAAATGTGGTTCCCTTGTTCAAAAAGGGGAGTAGGGATAACCCTAGTAACTATAGGCCGGTGAGTCTCACTTCTGTTGTGGGCAAAGTCTTAGAGAGAATTGTAAGGGATAGGATTTATGCACATCTGGATAGGAATAATGTGATCAAGGATAGTCAGCATGGTTTTGTGAAGGGCAGGTCGTGCCTCACAAACCTTATTGAATTCTTTGAAAAGGTGACGAAGGAGGTTGTTGAGGGGAAAGCGGTAGATGTGGTATATATGGATTTTAGTAAGGCGTTTGATAAGGTTCCCCATGGTAGGCTACTGCAGAAAATACGGAGATATGGCATTGAGGGTGAGTTGGAGGTTTGGATTAGGAATTGGCTGGATGGAAGAAGACAGAGGGCAGTAGTTGATGGCAAAGTTTCTTCATGGAGTGCCGTCACTAGCGGTGTTCCGCAAGGATCTGTTTTGGGACCATTGCTGTTTGTCATTTTTATAAATGACCTGGAAGAGGGGTTAGAAGGTTGGGTGAGCAAGTTTGCGGATGATACGAAAGTCGGAGGAGTTGTTGACAGTGAGGAAGGATGTGGCAGGTTACAGCAGGATATAGAGAAGCTGCAGAGCTGGGCAGAAAGGTGGCAAATGGAATTCAATGTCGCTAAGTGTGAGGTGATTCACTTTGGGAAGAATAACAAAAAGATGGGGTACTGGGCTAATGGTCGGATACTTGGTAGTGTGGATGAGCAGAGGGATCTTGGTGTCCATGTACACAGATCTCTGAAAGTTGCACCCAGGTAAATAGTTCGGTGAGGAAGGCATATGGCGTACTGGCTTTTATTGGTAGAGGAATTGAGTTCCGGAGTCCTGAGGTCATGATGCAGTTGTATAAGACTCTGGTGCGGCCGCATCTGGAATATTGTGTGCAGGTTTGGTCGCCATACTATAGGAAGGATGTGGAGGCACTGGAACGGGTGCAGAGGAGGTTTACCAGGATGTTGCCTGGTATGGAAGGAAGATCGTATGAGGAAAGACTGAGACACTTGGGGCTGTTTTCATTAAAGAAAAGAAGGTTTGGGGTGACTTGATTGAGGTGTACAAGATGATTAGGGGGTTAGTTAGGGTTGACAGTGTGAACCTTTTCCCGCGTATGGAGTCGGGTATTACAAGGTGGCATAGCTTTAAATTAAGGGGGGGTAGATATAGGACTGAAGTTAGGGGTAGGTTCTTCACTCAGCGAGTTGTAAGTTCATGGAATGCCCTGCCAGTAGCAGTGGTGGACTCTCCCTCTTTATGGGCATTTAAGCGGGCATTGGATAGGTATATGGAGGATCGTGGGTTAGTATAGGTTAGGTGGGCTTGGATCGGCGCAACATCGAAGGCCAAAGGGCCTGTACTGCGCTGTATTCTTCTATGTTCTATGTTCTATGTTCTATATCTCCTCATGCCTCATCTTAAAGGATTTACATGTTTCTGTACGTCTTAATGCTGTAACCTCTTTCCCTGCTAATTCTGGCTTATGCCACTAAACTTTACACACAGGTATATATTTTAAGATCTTCCACATTCTTCTCAAGCCCTCCCAGAAACCAAACTTTGATATACGGACCAACTGACGATCATCAGCCATTTCAGATTCTTATCATGCCATTTCAACTCTCTGCTCTTCCCCACGCGTTCTCATAACTGCAGGAAGTGAGTTTTTGAATCCTCCTAAGTAAGAATCTTTCTAAGAGTGTCATAGGTTGCTCTGTTTTTAATACCCTGACTCACCTTTCAAAATTACTTTGGTTAATCCTTTCAATCTCAATGTACGTTTAACGAGAGACACAATTTTATATTCTAAATCACTGACTGTGGGCTTCTGGCACAAGCTCATATGCACTTCAGATGTCTTTCTTCATCTCCTCATACTCTCCAGATACCTCTTCCGATAGGAATGCAAATACCTTACTCCTTATACTGACCAGCTTTGTTTGGATGAACCAAACCCACTTGGTCAGTGGTCAGTGCATTCGTTTAGCCACTTTCTCAAATGAAATTAAAAAGACTTCTGCATCCTTTTCATCAACTTTAGGCAATGCCTGTACATATTTAAACAGATCCCCATCAGGCCTTTGGCTACCATAGAGTTGTTCATCCTCACTATCCTCCTCATTCAGCCAACCGTCTCCCTTCATCGCCACCCTGCTAAGTCGACTTTCCTCTCAAATTGCTAATGTTTGAAGTTGAAACTCTCTCTCTTTCTGCTTTTCTTCATTCTTTTTCTGTCTTTCTTTTTCCTCTCCGTTTCTTTTAATTCTACTTTTAATCGTATTTCAAACTGTCTCAATTCCTTTTTGTGTTCAAGCTGCCTCATCTGCAAATGAATTCTACCCATTTCCAAAGATTCTGATGGTCTTTCCAACAAAATTTGAATGACAAGTTACAGCTGTAATTATCTCCTTTTCTCACAGACAAACACAAACCCAACTCCAGCTTGTCTGCCAATCCTAAAAGCTTTGCCTTGCTTACCTTTTGTTAATCTCCAACTTCACTTTGCCTTCACCCAGAGAACTCTGAGAGACAGAAATAGCCATTATTTCATAAATCATTGCACAAACCAACCGAATTCAACACCCACAACAATCCTTTGAGCCCAACAATCTCCCTGTGCCCATTCTATGTGGGTTTTCTCCAGGTGGTCCAGTTTCCTCCCACAGTCTAAATATATGTAGTTTCGGCGAAATGGCCATGTTAATTTGCCCGTACTGTTCAGTGATGTGTAGGTTATTTGACTAGTCAGGGGTAAATATGGAGTAATAGGGGAGGGGAATGCGTCTGGGTAATTTACTCTTCGAAGGAGTGGTGTGGACTTGTTGGGCCAAATGGCCTGCTTCCACACTGTGGGGATTCTAATCCTGGACCCAGTTTGGAATTATCGATTTCCAACTGGACAAGTGTCTTCACTTTGCTATGGAACAGACCAGACTGCCTTAAAATGCTTTAAGATAGCAGCCTGGACGCCAACCTTTTCTTAGGTTAGATTCCCAACAGTATGGAAACAGGCCATTCGGACCAACAAGTCTACACTGTACCACCGAAGAAGTAACCACCCAGCCCCACCCCATATTTACCCCGGACGAATGCACCTAACACTATGTGCAATTTAGCATGGCCAATTCACCTGATCTGCACATCGTTGGATTGTGGGAGAAAACCACAACACCCAGAGGAACCCACGCAGATACAGAGAGAATGTGCAAACTCCACACAGTCATCAATGGGAATTGAATCTGGGACCCTGGTATTTTCAGGCAGCAGTGCTAACCACTGAGCACTGCCACCCCACTTCCTTTTAGTAAAGGTTGATGTGAAATGGATGCTCCGGATGTGATGCGGCTGGTCAAACCACTCAACTTTATGCAAAACACAATTTATTTAAACACTGTAATAAAAATACATACAAAAAGAAGAGGAGTTTCGAATATCTTAACTATTGGAAATCTTAACAGAATATTAGATACAGTACGCTCCACTAATGAACGGTTCCACTGTATTAACATCCTATAAACTCGTCGCTTGGCAAAAATACACATCCAATTCAGGAGGAAACAACATCAAGACAGATTTCAGAGAGAATTGCACCTAGGGATCATTTACTGAAGCGTCAAACCCTGCTCCCACCCGAGGCACCTGGTGATTGTTACAGCTCAGAAAACCTGGAAAGTCTGGTCTGTGAGAGCTGGCCATTGTTATCACCATTTATTTAAAAAAACACTGTAAAAGCCTCCTAAGTTAATTACTTCAGCCTGTTCTGTGCTGTATTGTTCCATGTTCTATGTTCTATAAACGGAGAAAATAAACCTTTTTTTTTAAGTGACAGCATTGTCAGAGCTGTTAGTCACCTGGTCCTTTACAATAATACTCAAGGGGATTCCTCGTGTTACTGACCACACAATCAGCTCAAAGGGACAAATACAGACTTCAGACGTTCAGTGAGCAGGCACAGATGATCTTTCAAAGACATGAGTCAAAGCTACTGTAACCCCTATGCAACATGGAGCACCACGTGGGACACACCGGAAAGTGAACAACAGACCGATACACACACACACACACAAACACACACCCGTTCCAATATGGAACACCACATGGAAGTGAATAACAGCCTGACACACACTGCCCACCTCTTTCCCGCCCACGCCCGTCCCCGTCCGTGGAACACCACATGGCACACACTGAGAAGTGAACAACAGCCTGACGCATACCATTTCATTGCTTCTGAGCTTCACAATGCTAGCACTTAACACACGAGAGACTCAAAGCCCAAGGCTGGGGAAAGATACAGGGGTATATAGAGATTCACATTGAAGGCAGAAACAGACAATTAATTAACTGAGAACATGTTGTGGAAATATGGAGAAAAAGACTGGGTAGTGGGACTAAGTGAAGAATTGATCACGTAGAGAGCAAAATTACAAGAGTGAGATCATTGAATAAAGATATTTTCAGATCAGCTGAAATGGATTGTTTCATCAAATTCTGAATCGGTTTCACGGAACACTTCAAACAACATACGCTGGGACAAGATGACAGGCCAACATGGAGAACTGTGCAGACTATGCTAGTGCATTGCTCAGTAAACTGGATTATCTGCCCAGCCTGAGGAGTATTTGCAAATTATATTTAAAGGAAACCAGGTTAAATATGAACCACTGGCAGGGATTTGGATAATCGACACAGAGAGACTGAGGGGAGTTTCATGGACTGATGAGTTAAAGTGCTTGAAAATATTAAAATAAAGGCATTGCCAGACACAATAGCGATATAGATCAGCATGCACAGGAATGTTAGATGGATGGAAATTTGGTCCGAGTTCGAATCAGATTTCTTTCTGCAGATTTCAACCCGAGAGTGTCAGCAGCAGATTGTTGTCACCATTAAGTCTGTATTACAAAGCTCAAGGTTCAAACAGCAAATGGGTTATGGAACAGTGAATAGTTAAAGTTAATAATGGTCAGGGCATGATGTCAGGAATCAGTTCATGGCCAAAGGGATCACCAATGTTGTGATTCGTCTGGTTTAAATACCACCTGCAGGTTCCCCTCCAAGGCACTCACTACCCTAAATTGGAAATATACCGTTGTTTCTTCATAGTCGTTGGAAAAATCCTGGAATTCCCTCTCTAACAGCATTATTGGTCAACCGACAGCAAGTGGACTGCAGCGATTCATGAAGGCAGCTCACCACCACCTTCTCAAGGACAAATAGTGGGAGGCTATCAATGCTGGTCAGCCAGCGTAACCCAAATCCCAGAAATGGATGAAAAACAAAATATTGGCCAGGGATGAGATGTAATCCCAGGAAGGAAACGGAGTTTGTAAATATAACAGAGGTCAATGACTACCATGCTCCCAATCGGAATGGAATGGATGAGGGTTACTGATGATTGGCCTATGAATCTTGCAATTTATAAAAACGTTTTCATTGTATGTGGGAGTATTGCCAGAACACTGCGGGGCTGTATATGTCCCACTCTGTTTATAATGGAGAAAGGGACAGAGATAAATTAACAGACAAGCTAACTAAGATGTCTGGTGGCGAAAATACGGGATGCATTAACTCAAGGGACAAATTTAGGATTGCAGGAGCTGGAGATCAGACTCGAGAATGTGGTGCTGGAAAAGCACAGGCTGTCAAGCAGCATCGGAGGAGCATCGATATTTCTTGTGTAAGCTTTTCATCAGGAATGAGGTTTGTGGCCCAAGGGTACTGAGAGATAAATGTGAAGGGGATGGTGTTAGAGTAATGTAGCTGAGAATGTGATAGGTCGATGAAGTTGGTTTTGGAGGTGATATGTCGGAGAGGAAGGTGGAGTGGATGGGGAGAAGGAAGATGTACAGGTCGGACAGGACATAGAGCGGTGCTGAATTGGTAGTTTGGATCTGGGATAAGGTGGGGGAAGGGGAAATGAGGAAACTGGTGAAATCCACATTGACCCCATGTGGTTGCAGGGTCCCAAGGCAGAAGATCCGTATTTCTTCCTCCAGGCATTGGATGGTTAAGGTTTGGCGGTGGAGGATGCGCAGGACCTGAATGTCTATGGTGGAATGGGAGGGGGAGTTAAAGTGTTCAGCCACGGGGTG
Organism: Chiloscyllium plagiosum; assembly: GCF_037043375.1. Lineage (NCBI taxonomy): Eukaryota > Metazoa > Chordata > Chondrichthyes > Orectolobiformes > Hemiscylliidae > Chiloscyllium > Chiloscyllium plagiosum. The sequence goes on along the minus strand of NW_028270172.1, from coordinate 54,151,631 downwards.
GTGGGGTTTGTTGGTGCCGGTGTCCCAGAGATATTCTCTGAAGTGTTCCACACGTTGGCATCCTATTTCTCCAATGTCGAGGAGACAACAGGAGCAACGGAAACTGTAGGTGACTTGTGTAAGTGCAGGTAAAACTCTGAAGGATGTGGAAGGATCCTTTGGGGTCTCGGACAAAGGTTAGGGTCCTGGTTTTCCAATTCGTGCGGTGGCAGTGGAAGGTGCCAGGAGTGAAGGCTGGGTTGGTGGATGGTGTGGACCTGACAAAGGAGTCACGCTGGGAATGTTCTTTATGGAAAGCAGATCGGGGTGGGGAGGGAAATGTATCCATGGTGGTGGGGTCTGTTTGTAGGTGGCGCAAATGGGGGAGGATAATGCGTTGCATCTGGAGGTTTGGTGGGATAGAAGGTAAGGAACGGGGTGTTCTTTTCCTGTTGAGTTTGGAGGGGTGGGATTCGAAGGCGGAGATGTGGGAAGTGGATGAGATGCACTGGATGGCATCGTCGACCATGTGGGAGGGGAAATTGTTGTCTTTGAAGAAGGAGGCCATCTGGGATATACACTGCATTCAAAGAGTGGTGCAGGAAAAATACAGCGGGTCAGGCAGCATCCAAGGAGCTGGAAAATTCAACGTTTTCACACTCTTGACTCTAATCTCCCTCATCTTAATACTCACTTCCGCTAGTTTTAGTCACTTCTGTAATACTGCCTTTAATTGTGTTCTCACTGCTACAGGAAAGATGTTGTTAAACTTGAAAGCATGAAGAAAATATTTCCAAGTATACTGACAGTGTTGCAGTGTTGTGTAGGATGGTGGTGGCGAGTGATGTTGAGCTGCACAGAGAGTATCAATGGGCTGGGGCTATATTCCCCGGAGCGTTGGTTCTGAGGAGTGACCTTACTGAGGTTTATTGCGGTAAATCCCAATGCTCCAGGATGAGCAAGGCCAAAGGCCAGAGTTGAAACTTTATTGCTGGAACAGCACAGCAGGTCAGGCAGCATCCAGGAAACAGGAGATTCGACGTTTCGGGCACAGGCCCTTCTTCAGGAATGAGCAGAGAGTGTTCAGCAGGAGAAGATAAAAGGTCGGGAGGAGGGACTTGGAGGAGGGGCGTTGGAAATGTGATAGGTGGAAAGAGGTCAAGGTGAGGGTGATAGGTCGGAGTAGGATGGAGGCGGAGAGGTCAAGAAGAAGACTGCAGGTCAGGAAGGCGGTGCCGGGCTGGAGGGATCCGGCTGAGACAAGGTGGGGGGAGGGGGGATGAAGAAACTGGTGAAGTCCAAGTTCATCCCCTGCGGTTGGAGGGTTCCCAGTCGGAAGATAAGACGCTCCTCCTCCGACCGTCGGGTTGTTGTGGTTTGGCGGTGGATGAGTCCAATGACCTGCATATCCTCGGTGGAGTGGGAGGGGGAGTTGAAATGCTGTGCTACAGGTTGGTTGGGTTGGTTCGTCCGGGTGGCCCAGAGGTGCTCTCTGAATCGCTCCGCAAGTAGGCGGCCTGTCTCCCCAATATAGAGGAGGCCACACCGGCTGCAGCGGATGCAGTAGATGATGTGGGTGGAGGTGCAGGTGAATCTGTGGCGGATATGGAAGTTTCCTTTGGGGCCTTGGAGAGAAGTGAGGGGGGAGGTGTGGGCGCAAGTGTTGCACCTCCTGCGGTTGCAAGGGAAGGTGCTGGGAGTGGAGGTTGGGTCAGTGGGGGGTGTGGATCTGACAAGGGAGTCGCGGAGGGAGTGGTCTCTATGGAAAGCTGATAGGGGAGGGGAGGGAAATATATCCTTGGTGCTGGGGTCGATTTGGAGGTGGCGGAAGTGACGGCGGATGATGCGCTGTACATGGAGATTGGTGGGATGGTAGGTGAGGACCAGTGGGGTTCTGTCCTGGTGGCGGTTGGAGGGGCGGGGCTCAAGGGCGGAGGAGCGGGAAGTGGAGGAGATGCGGTGGAGGGCACCGTCGACCACGTCGGGGGGGAAATTGCGGTCCTTGAAGAAGGAGGCCATCTGTGTTGTACGTATTTTGAACTGGTCCTCCTGGGAGCAGATGCGGCGGAGACGAAGGAATTGGGAGAATGGGATGGCGTTTTTACAGGGGGCAGGATGGGAGGAGGTGTAGTCCAGGTAGCTGTGGGAGTCGGGAGAATGGGATGGCGTTTTTACAGGGGGCAGGATGGGAGGAGGTGGAGTCCAGGTAGCTGTGGGAGTGGGAGTCCCCCCTCATCCCCCCTCCCCCCACCTTGTCTCAGCCGGATCCCTCCAGCCCGGCACCGCCTTCCTGACCTGCAGTCTTCTTCTTGACCTCTCCGCCTCCATCCTACTCCGACCTATCATCCTCACCTTGACCTCTTTCCACTTATCACATTTCCAACGCCCCTCCTCCAAGTCCCTCCTCCCTACCTTTTATCTTCTCCTGCTGAACACTCTCTGCTCATTCCTGAAGAAGGGCCTGTGCCCGAAACGTCGAATCTCCTGTTCCCTGGATGCTGCCTGACCTGCTGTGCTGTTCCAGCAATAAAGTTTCAACTTTGATCTCCAGCATCTGCAGACCTCACTTTCTCCTCAAAGGCCAGAGAAATAGACAGAACAGTTATTCACATTGAAACTGGACAATTACTCATGGGACAACACGTTGCTGAACTATGGAGTTAGACTGAAGAATGGAGTCAGAATTTGGAGGGTCCAATCACATGATTGAGAACAAAAATAAAGGCATTGCCATATCAACTGAAAGGATCAGTTATATCACATTCTCAATCCACCTCACAGAACCAGACCAGACACTATAAACCCAGAGGAGATATCAGTTCAGCATGGAGCACTGCGCAGACCAGGCTTGTGTACTGCTGAACACCACCCTGTAATCAGTCCAGAGCGGAACACTGTGCGCATTATAGCTGTGTCCATCACCCTAGTACATTGCTCAGTAACACTGTGAGACCACTGCCAGTAAGGGGAAACTTTCAGCCCATGCTGGAAGTGACAGGATGTGCAGGTCCCATCCATTTTCAGCTCCATATCTCCAGTGCGCCATGACAAGGGGGTGCTGTGGGTGTGAACATCACTGCCAGAGAGAGATGGCAGGGGAAATCAGTTAAAGTATCAATAAATGGGAGCTGTTTGGGGAATAGACAGAGAGAGCGAGATTGAGAGACAGTGTCATGGAAGGATACGTGCATGGTTCCAGAATGCTGAAATGAAGACATTTCGACAGTATCCTGCAACATGAGCCAATGTTCCCAGGAATGATAGGTGAACAGGATATTGGTGTGAACTCACCACCCAGCTCAGTGCAGTACCTGCAGTCTGACAACACAAATTCCCAGCTCGGCGAACAGAACCACAACAATCAGGATAAGGCTCACCGTATTCTCTCTGCTCCCGCAAACGCACTGTATATCTGTTAGAGCGCCTATCCAGTAAAAGGCTCATGCTCCACCACTCTCACTACTGCATGCGGTCTCTCTCTCTCTCTCTTTCTCTCTCTCTCGCTCCACTTTACCTCCCACACAAATAACACTGCATTCATACAACACTGTGGACCGACTCCCTCTGGACACCACCCCACCTGAACCAGAGGGGCCACCCACTCCCACTCCCTCCCTCCCTTTCTACGATTCCAGGAGAAACAGCCTGGAATAGGACAGAAAGGGCCAAGCCGGGTGATGGAATGCCCGATGTCCGTTCCCTACCCCTCTGTGGTGTAAAATTATGTCCCAATACATGTGTGAATCATAATGTAACACATGTATTGGGCCAAGCAGTGGAATGTGGTGAAACGGTTAAAAATTATGTCCCAATACATGTGTGAATCTAACCGTAATAGAGGTGTTGCTTAGTCCCGTGTGAATCTTATTACACACCTCCCCGTGTGAATCTTCTTATCTGTGTGTAACCAGAATGGAATGTGTTTTTTAGCCTTGCTCTGCTGTTCACATGAATGTTTATATCTGGAAAAGAGTATATCCGCTGGAAAAGTCTCCAGTTCGGTGAGTCTGCTCCGGGGTTACGTTTAACCGCCGAGCGTGGGTTGTTGGCAACCGCTCTACGAGAACTGACGGCTCCCAGTTCCGGTAACATGTAGAGTGAGTATAAGCCAGACCCGTTGTAAGTATGAGACCTGGTTGTGGCGACGCTGCGGGGAATAAAATGCTCATATTCTAGCAGACTCGCCTCTTGGTCGTTTGTTCTGTGTCAGACTACTCTCCTACGAACCTGACCTTGAGAATTTTTTAGAACAATTTGGCGCTGCGAGCAGGGTCAATCGCAATTGAGGAGAGATTTTGATACAGAACAATGTTTTGGAAAAAGACTAAGAAACCAGAAGAACAAACTGTGGAGGTCCCGACCGTCCCGGGATGGCATGGACCGTGGCATGACGTGGCAGTTTGTTTGAGAAATGGTGGGGGGCGACCGGAGGAACCCCAGGGTCGCTGCTATCCACCCTTGAGAGGATCCCAGTCCTGCCGAAGAACCCCTTGCCTGGGGTACAGCGGAGGATGTGGGCATGTCCAAAAAGCTGAAGCGGAGTTAACAGAATTGAATGGGATTGAACTGAACTGAACTGAGTGGAACTGAAGTGAATCAAATTGAACGGAACAAAATGGAACTGAGCTAAATTGAATTGAAATGGACGGAACTGAATTGAACACAATTGAATTGAACTGAACAGACCTGAACTGAGCTGAATTGAACTACACTGAATTGACTGAACTGAAATTAACTGAAACGAATTGAACTGAATTAAGCATAATGTAACACATGTATTGGGCCAAGCAGTGGAATGTGGTGTAAAATTATGTCCCAATACATGTGTGAATCATAATGTAACACATGTATTGGGCCAAGCAGTGGAATGTGGTGAAACGGTTAAAAATTATGTCCCAATACATGTGTGAATCTAACCGGAATGGAGGTGTTGCTTAGTCCCGTGTGAATCTTATTACACACCTCCCCGTGTGAATCTTCTTATCTGTATGTAACCAGAATGGAATGTGTTTTTTAGCCTTGCTCTGCTGTTCACATGAATGTTTATATCTGAAAAAGAGTATATCAGCTGGAAAAGTCTCCAGTTCGGTGAGTCTGCTCCGGGGTTACGTTTAACCGCCGAGCGTGGGTTGTTGGCAACCGCTCTACGAGAACTGACGGCTCCCAGTTCCGGTATCATGTAGAGTGAGTATAAGCCAGACCCGTTGTAAGTATGAGACCTGGTTGTGGCGACGCTGCGGGGAATAAAATGCTCATATTCTAGCAGACTCGCCTCTTGGTCGTTTGTTCTGTGTCAGACTACTCTCCTACGAACCTCACCTTGAGAATTTTTTAAAACACCCTCCTCCCCCCGTCATGTGGGGAAGACCCTGGTACGAGCTGGAGAGGACTGGGACGTCTCATGTAGAGATTCTGAAACATCCACGTCCCACCGACCGAGTAAGGAACAATGTTCAGTGAAGGGCAATTCTCACTTCAAACCCACTGGCAGCTCCATTTCCCCCCGGCACAACTTAGAAACAGTGGCCCTGATGTCATCTCCCTTTTGTCTCGAGCTGGTACAAATGGAATCCCCACGGTCTCGGTGGGCAGGAGGGTGGGCTCACAACACATCATCACCACCACCTCCCAGGAAGGGGACACGGAGACTCCCTCCTACACGTCCCCCTGTAAACAACTCAGATACTGAAACTAATCTGTGATATTTACTGCTCTCCCCACTTGTCCTGACATCTTCAATAAGATGTGCACATATATACCCTCTGCTCCTACACCCCTTTATAATGATACAGAATACTTTATATTGACTTTCCGAGTTATTCCTTCCAAGGTGCATCATCTCACACTGCTTTGCATTGATCCTGATCTGCCATCAACCTGAAAACTGTCACTGTCCTGTTAGAGTTCCACGCTGTCCGCCACACACTTCATAATTCTTCCAGGTTTGGTATTTGCGAACATTGAAATTGTCATGCAGTCACACTCCACTCAGAAGTACTGACTCACTCACTATTGTGAGCAAGTACAATATTAACACACTCCCTAAGGACAGACTTAAATATTGACACATCAGACAGAATAATTGAAATATTGACAAGGTCACCGTGGAGCAAGAGAAATACTGACAGACACTCCAAGTCTGTATTAGATTTTGTGTATTAGTGAGTGTCTCTACGTCTTGGTATTAGTGTGTCTATCTGTATGTATCAGTGTGAGGCGAGTCTGCAGTCTCTATGGTGCTTAAAGTGACGTAGTAGCCCCGAAACGAGATCCTTTCATTTCTGTCCACAGAAGCTGTCATACCTGCTGAGCTTTCTGTTGCAGTCAGTCTCTACTGGCCTCCCCACACCACTGTACAGGTGGGAATGGAGGGTGAATATCCTCAAGGATCCAGTTTGGAAGGGACAGGGGGAGGGCAGCTGCTCACAGCACCATCAACACACACACAGACAGACAGACACACGCATACACATACACAGACACAGACACACACACCGACACACACGCACACACAGATACACAGTCCCACACACACAGAGACACACAAACACGCACACGTACACTGACCCACACACACTCAGAAACAGGCACACACAGATGTAGACACACACACGCAGTCAAACACAGATACATATACAGATGCATACACACTCACAGAAACAGACACACACGCATCCACACATACAGCAGCACACAGACCCACACACACATACTGACAGAAATCCAACTCCCCCACAGACACGCCCACACACACCCAGATGCAGAGACACACAGACGGACAAACAGACATACAGAGACGTACACATACCGACCGACACACATACACGCGCGCGCGCACACACAACACACACAGCCAGATTTCACCAGTTTCCTCACTTCCCCTCCCCCCCACCTTATCCAGATCCAACCTTTCAACTCGGCACCTCCCTCTTGAACTGTACTACCTGTCCATTTTCCTTCCCACCTATCCACTCCACCCTCCGCTCCAACCGATCACCTTCACCCCATCTTCATTTAACAATCGCCTTCCCAGCTACGTTCCCCCCAGCACCACACCCTCACATTTATCCCTCAGCTCCCTTGGCCAACAAACCTAATTCCTAATTAAGGGATTATGCTCGATATTTCGACTCTCCTGCTCTTTGGATTCTGCCTGAATGGTTGCATATTTTCAGCACCATACTCTTTCAATACAGACACACACAGACACAGAAACACACACACAGACAGACACACACACACATAGACAGACAGAAAGACAAACACACATACCAACACATGCACAAACGCACAGACTTCCCACCTAAGAAGACATCCACCCTCCCCCTCCACACACACACACAGATACCCACATGCCCCACACACGTAAACATACAAAGAACAAAGACAATTTACAGCCCAGGAACAGTCCCTTCGGCTCTTCAAACCCGAGCCGATCCAAATGTACTGTCAAAACCTGTCGGTCAATTCCTAAGCATTTGTATCCCTCTGCTCCCCACCTAATCATGCATCTGTCTAGACGCATCTTAACTGAATCTGCCGTGCCTGCCTCTACCACCTCTGCTGGCAATGCATTCCAAACGCACACCACCCTCTGTGTGAAGTACTTGCCGCGTATATCCCACTTAAACTTTCCACCTCTCATCTTGAAAGCATGATCTCTGTTTATTGAATCCTTCACCCTGGAATAAAAAGCTTGTCTCTATCCAGCCTGTCTATACCCTTGACGATTTTATAAACCTCAATCAGGTCCCCCCTCACTCTTTTTTTCTAGTGAAAATAAACCTACCCTACTCAAACTCTCTTCATAGCTAACACCTCCCACCAGGCAGCACCTTCGTAAACCTTCTCTGCATCCTCTCCAAAGCGTCCACATCCTTTTGGTAATGTGGCGACCAGAACTGTACACAATATTCTAAATGCGGCCGAACCAAAGTTTGTACAATTTTAACATGACTTGCCAGCTCAACATCCGGTCCAATGAAGGCAAGCATACTATATGCCTTCTTGACCACTCTATCTGCCTATGCAGCAACCTTCAGGGTACAATGGACCTGCACTCCCAGATCTCTCTGCCCATCAACTTTTCCCATGGCTCTTCCATTCATTGTATAATTTGCTCTAGAATTAGACTTGCCTAAATGCATCATCTCACATTTATCTGGATTGAACTTTATCTGCCACTTTTCCGCCCAACTCTCCAGTCGATCTATATCCTCCTGTATTCTCTGACAATCCCTTATTCTTTCTGCTACTCCACCAATCTTTGTGTCATCTGCAAACCTGCTGATCATACCAACGGTGCCCTCTTCTAGATCATTTATGTATATTACAAACAACAGGGTCCCAGCACTGACCCCATGTGGAACACCGCTGGTCACCTTTCTCCATTTCGAGAATCTCCTGTTGCTCAACCAGTTCTTTATCCACCGAGCTGCACACCATGTGACTTCACTTTCTCCACTAGTCTACAATGGGGAACTTTATCAAACGCCTTACTAAAGTCCATGTATATGACATCAACAGCGCTTCCTTCATCTAACAACTTAGTTACTTACTCGAAGAAATCTATTAAGTTGGTAAGGCACGATGTCCCCCGCACAAAACCATGTTGCCTATCACCGATAAGCTCATTCTTTTCGAAATATAAATAGATCATATCTCTTAGTTCTCTCTCCAGCACATTCCCCACCACTGACGTCAGGCTCACAGGTCTGTCGTTATGCGGAATCTCCCCACTACCCTTCTTATACAGGGGGACAACATAAGCTACCCTCCCGTCCTCTGGCACCTCGCCAGTATTTAAGGATGCCACAAAGATATCTTTCTGGGCCCCAGCAATTTTCTCTCTCGCCTCCCTCAACAACTTGGGACAGATCCCATCCGGTCCTGGAGATTTGTCCACCTTAATAGCCTCCAGCATACCCAACACATCTTCCCTATTTATGCCAACGTGATCCAGACTAATCAATAGTCTATGTCTAATCTCAGGATTCATCATGTTCCTCTCCTCAGTGAACATTCTCAGGTTCGGTTCACAGCCTTCCTTCATTGTCTTTTAGTGGACCAATCCTTTCACTAGTTACCCACTTGCTTCTTATATAAGAATAAAATGCTTTGGGATTTTCCATAATTCTGCTGACTAAAGCTACTCCATTACCCCTTTTCGCCGCTTGATTCCTTCTTTAAGACTTGTCCTACTCTTCCAATATTCCTCCAGGACCCGTTCTGTTCTCAATTTCCAGAACTTATGTACACTTCGCTTTTCCTCTTGGATCGTCATACAATTTCTGCCGTCATCCACAGTTCACGAATCCTGCCCTTCCTATCCTTTGCCTTCAACGGGACATGCCTATCCTGCACTATATTTAGCCTATCTTTGAAAGCCTCCCACATCTCAAATGTGGAATTCATTTCAAATAGTTGCCCCCAATCCACATTTCACAGCTCCTGCCTAATTTTGATATAATTGGCTTTGGTCCAGTTTAGCACTCTTCCCTGAGGACCACTCTCTTCTTTATCTACAAGTATTCTAAGACTTACAGAATTGTGGTCACTGTTCCAAAAGAAATCCCCCACCGTCTACAAGTGGTAGACAAGAAATCTACCACTTGTACAGGCTCATTCCAGTATCAGGTCCAATATGGCCCCTTCCCTCGTCGGACTATTGAAATACTGCTCTAGACAAGTCTACTGGACGTTTCGGACAAATTATACTCCATCCAGACTGCTGACTCTAAGTGTATCCCAGTCAATGTTGGGAAAATGAAAATCTCCCATCACCACTACCCGATTGCCTCTACATCTATTCATAATCTGTTTACCTGTTTGTTCTTCTACCTCAAACTCACTGTTGGGAGGTCTGTAATACAGTCCCAACAGAGTAACTGCACCCTTCTTATTTCTCAGCTCCACACATAATGCCTTACTACTCAAGACCGCCTTAGTGTCCTCCTTTAGCACAGCCGTGGTATCGTCCTTGACCAGCAATGCAACTCTACTTACTCTTTTACTTTCCTCCCTGTCCTGTCTGAAGCGTCTATATCCTGGAACACTTAGTCGCCAATCATCATGCCCTTCCTTCAACCAAATCTCTGTGATGGTAATAATGTCATACTCCCAGGCACCCTTAAGTTCATCTGTCTTACATACTATACTCCTTGCATTAAAGTAGATGCATTCCAGGCCACCAATTCTTTTGCACTCACCTGCTCTCTACCTACTCTTCCATTTATTAATGTTATCTTCATAATTCTTACAGTCTCCAGTCTCCACCTCGCTGCCTACTTGTTTTCTCTTCTGGTTCCCAGTCCCCTGCCGCATTAGTTTAAAAACTCCCCAACAGTAGGAGCAAAATCTACCCCAAGGACATTGGTTCCAGTCTGGTTCAGATGTAGACCGTCCCTTTTTTATTAGTCCCACCTTTCCCAGAACTGGACCTAATGTCCAACAAATCTGAACCGCTCCTTCCTACACCATCTCTCAAGCCAAGTGTTCATCCTGCCTATTTTTTCATTTCTGCACTGGCTAGCACATGGCAATTGTAGCAATCCCGAGATCACTAGCTTCAAAGTTCTCCTCTTTAACTTCTCTCCTAGTTCCCTGAAATCTTCTTTCAGGACCTCATCTCGCTTTCTACTTATATCGTTGGTGCCTACATGCACCAAGGCAACTGGCTGTTCACCCTCCCCTTTTTGAATGTTCTGCAGACAATCGTTGACATGCCTGACCCGAGCGCCTGGAAGGCAACATACCATCCGGGAGTCCAGTTTTTGGCCACAGAACCGCCTATCTACTCCCCTCACAAAAGAATCCCCTATGACTATGGCCCAACGAGTCTTTTTCCCGCCCTTCTGAATAGCAGTGCCGGCCATGGTGCCATGATCCTGGCAACTGCTGCCCTCCCCGGTGAGCCATCTCCTCCAACAGTATCCAAAACGGTTTGGAGGGAGATGACCGCAGGGGACACCTGCACTGCCTTCCTAATTTTTTTCTGTCTTTTGGTCACCCATTCACTCTCTCCATCAACAACTCTAACTGCAGTGTGACCAGTTCACGAAACGTGCTATCCAGTACCTCCTCAGCATCGCGGATGCTCCACAGAGAGTCCATCCACAGCTCCAGAGCTGTCATGCGGTCAAACAACAGCTTGCAGCTGGACACACTTGCTGCAAGTAGAAGAGTCAGGAATGTCAGACACGTTCCTAAGCTCCCACATCAAGCAACAGGCGCATGCAACGAGTCTGAGGTCCCCAGCCATTACTAACTTAGCTTTATATGAACTAACTGAAACTAGACAATGCACTTAAATAAATGAAAAGGGAAGGTAAGAAATAAAAGCCTTACCTTACAGGGTCTTTTTCTTCCGGTTAGAGGAGGGGAGGGGGTTAGGAGAGAGATATAGCACGTGCAGTATCTCGGGTTTATACACTGCCCAAATATATATTAAGCTCTTACCTTTCTGGCAGCTTGGCTTTACTCCTTCTTCTCTCTTCGCCACTCTGGCAAAATGGAGGGTGTCTGTGTATGGGTGGTTGTTGTATCTGTTTGTGTGTGTATGACTCTGTGTGCTTGTGCGTGCCTGTGTGGTGGTTTGTATACAGGCACACACACACACACAAGCAGACATGCTGAAACAGTCACATACACGCCCACACTCCCCACACATGCACTGTATGCTAACACTGACACATACAAACAGGTATATACACTCAAGCAGACACACACTAACACAGATGCAGATACACACAAAAAGCACACATACATATAGACACAGAGAAACACATACGCTAACACACATACAGGCACACACATACACACAGAGACAGACATACACACACAGGCACACACGCATTGACATACAACACACAGAAAAGACACACATACAAAACATCGCACAGGCACGCACACACAAACAGACAGATATCACAACAACCCATACACAGACACCCAGATTCCCCACACACATGCACGCACACAGATATACACAGACACACAGGCACGCGCACACACAGACCATGGATACACACTAACACAGAGACACACAAAGACATGCACACACACAAATGCACATACATATACACGACTGCACACACACAGACATACAAATGCAAAGACCTACACAGAGGCATGCGCACATTGACACACACACACATACACACACATCCTGTAAAATGCAATGTTTAGTGACTTAACCTTACAAATTATCTTACATGTAAGAAAGGATTGAAAAGTCCTAAAACACACCAGCAGAGCATGGCATTATATCACTTTCAGCAAAAGAAGCAGAGACAGAGGGAGAGGGAGAGGGAGGAAGGGACCCCATTCAATGATTCACCCCAAAACAAAACAGTTCCCATTGCACATAGATACAGAGATAGAGATACAAACACGCATATACACACAAATATAGGAACACACAGAGAGATAGTTAAACATAGATACACATATAGACACACACAAATCAACAAGTGCAGACAGAAATATGCAGATACAGACTTGGACATACGAAGACACATGGAAACAAAGAGTTATACAGGAGGTTTGAAAACAGACCTATCATCCCAGACACTCAATGCTAACGATAATCTCAAACTAAACTATTCCCACGTTCCTGCGCTTGGATCATATTTTTCCAATCTTTCTCTTATTCTTGTACTTAATAAAATGTATTTTAAACATTTTAACTTTACCCACATCTATCACTTCTGAGGAAGTTCATACTATACACGAACCAAATGATGTGTAATCACAATGCACTTCATAGATCCTGATCAGCTATACACAAGAACTCTGTGGGAAGCTCGAGAAGTGATGGTTAGAAATCATAATGAGATGTTCTTATCATCAATATCTACAGGTGAGGTACTCGAAGACATGAGGCTGACTAACGTGGTGCCATTATTAAACAAATTAGCAAGAAAATACCAAGAAACAATAGACCAGTGAGCCTGACATTGGTGTTGGGCAAGTTGTTGGAGAGAATCCTAACGACAGGATTTGCATGTATTTGGAAAGGCAAGAACTGATAAGGGAAAGTCAACATGGCTTTGTGCATGGGAAATCCTGTCTCACGAACTTGATTACTTTCTTCTTGAAAAAGTAACAAAAAGAATTGATGAAGGCAGAGCAGTGGAGGTGATCCATAATGACTTCAGCAAGGCATCCAACAAGGTTCCCTATTGAAGACTGGTTAGCACGGTGAGAGCTCATGGAATACAGGGAGAACTAGCCATTTGGATACAGACCTGGCTCAAAGGTAGAAGACCTTTGAGGGTGGTGGTGGAGGATTGTTTTTCAGACTGGAGGCCCGTGACCAGTGGTGTGCCACAAATATTGGTGCTGGGTCCACTACTATTCATCATTTACATAAATGGTTTGAATGTGACCACCAGAGGGATGGTTAGTAAGTTCATATTTGACATGAAAATTGAAGGTGCAGTGGACAGAGAAAATGATTACCTCAGAGTATAACGGGGTCTTGAGCAGATGGACCAATGGGCTGACGAGTTAGAGATGGCGTTTAATTTAGATAAATGTGAAGTGTTGCATTTTGGAAAGGAAAATCAAGGCCAGGCTTATACATTTAGTGTTAATTCCCTGAGGAGTGTTGCTAAACAAAGATTGCTTGGAGTGCAGGAACATAACACTTTGAAAGTGGAGTCGCAGGTAAACAGGATAGTGAAGAAGGTGTTTGATATAGAACATAGAAGAACACAGCGCAGTACAGGCCCTTTGGCCCTCGATGTTGCGCCGATCCAAGCCCACCTAACCTATACTAACCCACTATCCTCCATATACCTATCCAATGCCCGCTTAAATGCCCATAAAGAGGGAGAGTCCACCACTGCTACTGGCAGGGCATTCCATGAACTTACGACTCGCTGAGTGAAGAACCTACCCCTAACTTCAGTCCTATATCTACCCCCCCTTAATTTAAAGCTATGCCCCCTTGTAATACCCGACTCCATACGCGGAAAAAGGTTCACACTGTCAACCCTAACTAACCCCCTAATCATCTTGTACACCTCAATCAAGTCACCCCTAAACCTTCTTTTCTCTAATGAAAACAGCCCCAAGTGTGTCAGTCTTTCCTCATACGATCTTCCTTCCATACCAGGCAACATCCTGGTAAACCTCCTCTGCACCCGTTCCAGTGCCTCCACATCCTTCCTATAGTATGGCGACCAAAACTGCACACAATATTCCAGATGCGGCCGCACCAGAGTCTTATACAACTGCATCATGACCTCAGGACTCCGGAACTCAATTCCTCTACCAATAAAAGCCAGTACGCCATATGCCTTCCTCACTGCACTATTTACCTGGGTGGCAACTTTCAGAGATCTGTGTACATGGACACCAAGATCCCTCTGCTCATCCACACTACCAAGTATCCGACCATTAGCCCAGTACCCCATCTTTTTGTTATTCTTCCCAAAGTGAATCACCTCACACTTAGCGACATTGAATTCCATTTGCCACCTTTCTGCCCAGCTCTGCAGCTTCTCTATATCCTGCTGTAACCTGCCACATCCTTCCTCACTGTCAACAACTCCTCCGACTTTCGTATCATCCGCAAACTTGCTCACCCAACCTTCTAACCCCTCTTCCAGGTCATTTATAAAAATGACAAACAGCAATGGTCCCAAAACAGATCCTTGCGGAACACCGCTAGTGACGGCACTCCATGAAGAAACTTTGCCATCAACTACTGCCCTCTGTCTTCTTCCATCCAGCCAATTCCTAATCCAAACCTCCAACTCACCCTCAATGCCATATCTCCGTATTTTCTGCAGTAGCCTACCATGGGGAACCTTATCAAACGCCTTACTAAAATCCATATATACCACATCTACCGCTTTCCCCTCATCAACCTCCTTCGTCACCTTTTCAAAGAATTCAATAAGGTTTGTGAGGCACGACCTGCCCTTCACAAAACCATGCTGACTATCCTTGATCACATTATTCCTATCCAGATGTGCATAAATCCTATCCCTTACAATTCTCTCTAAGACTTTGCCCACAACAGAAGTGAGACTCACCGGCCTATAGTTACTAGGGTTATCCCTACTCCCCTTTTTGAACAAGGGAACCACATTTGCTATCCTCCCGTCTTCTGGCACTACTCCTGTAGACAAAGAGGACATAAAAATCAAGGCCAATGGCTCTGCAATCTCCTCCCTTGCTTCCCAGAGAATCCTAGGATAAATGCCATCAGGCCCAGGGGACTTATCTATTTTCACCTTTTCCAGGATTTCCAACACCTCTTCTCTACATACCTCAAAGCCATCCATTCTACTTATTTGTGACTCAGTATTCACATCGACGACAATGCCCTGTTCCTGAGTAAATACTGAAGAAAAGTATTCATTCAGTGTCTCCCCAATCTCTTCCGCCTCCACACGCAACCTCCCACTACTATCCTTGACTGGACCTATTCCTACCCGAGTCATTCTTTTATTCCTAACATACCTATAGAAAGCCTTAGGGTTTTCCCTAATCCTACCGACTAAGGACCTTTCATGTCCCCTCCTTGCTGCTCTTAGCTCTCTCTTCAGGTCCTTCCTGGCTACCCTATAACTCTCAATCGCCCCAATTGAACCTTCACGTCTCATCTTAAGATAGGCCGCCCTCTTACATTTAACAAGGGATTCCAATTCCTTATTAAACCACGGCTCCCTCGCACGACCCTTTCCTCCCTGCCTGACAGGTACATAATTATCAAGGACACTCAATAGTTGCTCCTTGAACAAGCTCCACATATCATTTACACTCTTGCCTTGGAGTCTACTTTTCCAAGCCACACATCCTAAGTCATGCCTCACCGCATCATAATTTCCCTGACCCCAGCTATAACTCTTGCCCTGTAGTACACACTTATCCCTCTCCATCACGAGAGTAAAAATCACCGAATTATGGTCACTATCCCCAAAGTGCTCACCTACCTCTAATTCTAACACCTGGCCTGGTTCGTTACCCAGAACCAAATCCAGTATGGCCTCACCTCTTGTTGGCCTGTCTACATATTGTGTCAGGAAACTCTCCTGCACACATTCAACAAACACTGACCCATCTAACGAACTTGAGCTATAGCTTTCCCAATCAATATCAGGAAAGTTAAAGTCCCCCATAATAACCACCCTATTACTGTCACTCATCTCCTAAATCACCTTCCCTATCCTTTCTTCAATGATTCTAGGACTATTAGGAGGCCTGTAAAAGACTCCTAACAGGGTGACCTCACCTTTCCTATTCCTAACCTCAGCCCAAACTACCTCAGATGGCAAGTCCTCATCCATCATCCTTTCCACCACTGTAATACTATCTTTGACAAGCAATGCCACACCTCCCCCTCTTTTACCCCCACCTCTGACCCTACTAAAACATTTAAATCCTGGAACCTGCAACAGCAAATCCTGTCCCTGTTCTAGCCATGTCTCCGTAATAGCCACAACATCGAAGTCCCAGGTACCAATCCACGCTGCAAGTTCACCTACCTTATTTCGTATACTTCTTGCATTGAAGTATACACACTTCAAGCCACTTTCCTGTTTACAGACACCCTCCTTGGAAATTGATGCCATGTTCCTAACCTCCCTACACTCCAGGCCCTGCACCCTGAAGCTACAATCTGGGTTCCCATGCCCCTGCAGAGTTAGTTTAAACCCCCCCAAGAGCACTAGCAAAGCTCCCTCCAAGGATACTGGTGCCCCTCAGGTTCAGGTGTAGACCATCCTGTTTATAGAGGTCCCACCGTCCCCAGAAAGAACCCCAGTTATCCAAAAACCCGAATCCCTCCCTCCTGCACCATCCCTGTAGCCACGCATTTAAGTGTTCTCTTTCCCTATTCCTCGAATCTCTATCACGTGGCACGGGTAACAAACCAGAGACAACAACTCTGTTCGTTCTAACTCTGAGCTTCCAACCTAGCTCCCTGAAAGCCTGTCTAACATCCTCAGCACTCCTCCTACCTATGTCGTTGGTGCCTTGTCGTTGTTGGACAATGCATTGAATGTAGGAGTTGGAAGGTCATATTGCGGCTGTGCAGGACATTGTTTAGGCCACTATTGAATACATTGTGTAATTATGGTCTCGCTCTTCAAGGAAGGATATGTGAAATGTGAAAGAATTCAGAAAAGATTTACAAAGATATTGCCAGGGTTGGATGTTTTGAGATTTATGGAGAGGCTGAATATGCCTGAGTTATTTTCCCTGAAGCATCAGTGATTGAATTGTGATCATAGATGTTTATATACTTACAAGTGGAATATGTAGTGTGAATAGCCAAGGTCTTTAACCCAGAGTAGCATGTTCCAAAGCTAGAGAATATATGTTGAAGGTCAGAGGGGCAATACTTAAAAGGGATCTAAGGGGCAACGTTTTCAAAAAGAGGGTGCTTTGTACGTAACGAGCTGCCAGAGGAAGTTGTGCAGGCTGGAACAATTACAACATTTAAAAGGCATCTGGACAGGCACATGAATAGGAAGTGTTTCGGCGTATATGGGCCAAATTCTGGTAAATGGAACTACTGTTTGATTAGATTAGATTAGATTACATTAGATTACATTACAGTGTGGAAACAGGCCCTTCGGCCCAACAAGTCCACACCCACCCGTCGAAGCGCAACCCTCCCATACCTCTACATTTACCCCTTACCTAACACTATGGGCAATTTAGCATGGCCAATTCACCTGACCTGCACATCTTTGGACTGTGGGAGGAAACCGGACATCTGTTTGCCAGGGACAAGTTGGGTAGAGCTGAGTAGCTCTATGACATTTTGTCTTCTGTAAACCTTTCTCCTGTCATCTTAAAATTACCCCCTAGTATTGAAATCCACCAACCGAAGGAAAGGGCACCTTCCATTCAATATTATCTATAACCGTCATTGTGTTATAAATCTCTATAAGGTTGATACTGCCTCAACCTTCTTCGCTGCAGTGGCAAAGGTCCCAATCCATCGAGCCTGTCCTTATAACATTCCCAGCAACAGACTGACAAATCCTTTCTGAACCCTCTCCGGTTTAATAATATCCTCAATGTAACTGTGTGACCAGAACTACACAGTACTTCAGGAGAGACCTCACGAATGTCTTCATAACCACCCTGCCAACACATGGTGCAAACTTAAAAAAAAACACAGAACCCTAGTTCTACAATACTACCAATGACCCGACATTTAATTGTAGGTGTCCTCTCCTTGTTTGTTTTCCCAAATTGTGATACATTGTATTTATTGAAATTGAACTCCAACTGACACTCCTCAGCCCAGTGATTGATAGTACTGGGGAAAAAAGGCTGGACAGTAATCAGTTGCCTTGGATTCCTTCATGGTTTTAAGAAGAGAGCAGCCGCACGTTAGAGGCGGGAAAGAGTGTTTTTGATCCAGAAAGTATGCTCTTTCTTCGTCTCTGGTGTTCAGTAATAAATATCTATTCCAGATCCTTTATATTGCAGAGTGTGTCTGCAGGATGATTTCCCCCTCATATTGCAGATGTCAGATAATAGCCACTTAAGGTGGAAATCATAGCCCAGCAATTAAAGATCATCATAGTTTATCTCGAAGGCAGTGCACATAAACTCAACATCCTAGAGTTGAAGTGAGTATGTTTTACCTGTATAAAAATGTAATTCATTTACCTGTGTTATTCAGTAAAGTTAACCAAAGTTTAATGAATGCACACCGAGCTGAAAGCTGACATTTAAAATGTGACACAAAATCTGGGCATGGCTTCAGTCTTGTACAGGGGGTAATGCCTATGCCTCTGAGCCAGAGCTCTGGGTTGTATTCCAATACCTGAACTTGCATGGACCAGAATGTCTGGATTCAAGTCCTGTCTGTCACGGAAGTATGTCACAGTATTTCAAAACTGCATGATGAACAAACACACATGAGAACAATGTTGCAGCTTCAGGGATTATTGCCAAATGGTGTTAGAATGTCTACCTCTGAGCCCAAAAGTTTAGATTCAAATCCCACGGAGGTGTTTCATAATGTGGCTGAACATGTTGTTAAAATGATTTTACAATTGTGATGTGATGAAGAAGGAAGAGGAGTCAGTGTTGAATTTCAGAACTTAGACCCAGGTTTACTGAAAACACAGCCATTCGTGTTGATTGGGGTCAAAATTGCACATTCTAGATGTTTATAAAATCATGAAGACCTTGGATAGGGTGAATAGTCAGGGTCTTTACCCCAGCGTAGGGAAGTCCAAAACTAGGGGACATAGATTTAAGATGAGATGGACAAGATATAAAAGGGACCTAAGGGGACCATTTTCACACAGAAGGTGGTATGTATATGCAATGCGCTGCAAGACGAAGTGGTGGAGGATGGTACAATTACAACATTTAAAACACACCTGGATGGGGACTTGAATTGGAAGGGTTAGGAGGGATATGGTACCAATGCTGGAAAATGAAGCTAAGTTAACTTACGACATCTGGTTGGCATGAATGAGTTTGACCAAAGCGTCCGTTACTGTGCTGTACATTTCGGGCATAAGCCCTTCCTGAAGAAGGGCTTATGCCCGAAACGTCGATTCTCCTGTTCCCTGGATGCTGCCTGACCTGCTGCGCTTTTCCAGCAACACATTTCCAGCTCTGATCTCCAGCATCTGCAGACCTCACTTTCTCCTATGATTTCATTGACCCAATTAAACATGATCTCATGTAATCTTATGTAACCTTCTTCACCTTCCACTATATAACAAATCTTGTTGTCATCAACTTGCTCACCATACTTTGATATCAATGATTTAGATGAGAATTATACAAAGTGGATCCAGCACCAATCCCTGTGGAACGCCCATGGTCACAGGCCTCCAGTCCAAAAGTCAATTTTCCTCCACCACCCTCTGCCTCTTGCCAATAAGCTGAAACACACATATGCATACAGACATAGAGACACAGACACAGTTCTGTCTTTAAGACAGAGAATGATATATTCTGATTGATAAGGGGATCAAGATAACAGTGAGAAGGCGGGATAATTTTGTCAAGTAATATGTCAGCCATGATTGAATAGCAGATCAGACTTGGTGGACCAAACAGTCTAGTTCTGCACCAATTTCATACAGTCTATGGTTTACGCTGTCTAAAATGTCTAACCAAGGGAGCAGAAGAGGCTGAGTTTGAAAAATACTTTACTGAACGGAGCCAATGGGAATGTTAATAGGTTTGAGGGGCTGAATGGTCTATGCCTTTCCTATTGGTTGTACCCTCATTTTTAAAAAGATGAAGCTGACTTGCTGTGAGGTTCATACACTTTTACATTTTAACGTTTCCACATTTAAGTTTGAAGTAAGGATGTTCCTATCTCCTTAGATTTGTACTGTCTGTGGTATTCTCTTCCCCAGGGAACAGTGAAGACTGGGCCATAGACTCATAGAGTCCTAGAGATGTACAGCATGGAAATAGACCTTTCGGTCTAACTCCATACTGACCATATATCCCAACCCAAACTAGTCCCATATTGCCATATCCGTCCAAACACCTCCTGTTCATATAACTATACAGATGCCTTTCAAATGTTGCAGTTGTACCAGCCTCCACCATTTCCTCTGGTGAATCATTCCATACACGTACCACTCTCTGCATGCAAAAGTTGCCCGTTAGGTCTCTTTTATATCTTTCTCCTCTCACCCTAAACCTATTTTGTCTAGTTCTGGACTCCCTTACGACAGGGAAGATAGCTTGTCTATTTACCCTATGCATGCCCCTCATGATTTTATAAACCCCTATAAGGTTATTTTATAAGGTTATAGGGTCATCGCTTATTTTAATGTGTAGTGAATGCATCAATCTTTCAACACAACAGCCAAAAATGAAATTAATGATGGACATTATTGGTTGTGTGTTAAGGGGACCAATGTTCATCAGGCTAAGAGAAACTCTGCCCCCTCCTCAGTGTCTGAAGGTCAAAATTGAGCACATGACTGACATTGCAGATGGTTCTATCGTTTCATCAGAAAGATAGCGATTCCCCCAAATGTTAGTCTATATTCTGTGCTCAACTTTTAAAATCTCAGGGATCAGGATCATTGACGGTACGAACTCCACGTGATCATCTGACAACAAATGGCCCAAGTGGAGGATCGCTGAGGTCAGAAACAAATCGACAATCGGCTACACTGAAAAGCAGAAGCCATGCAACCTTTCTAGGCTGTTAAACAGGAACAGGAGAGCCCTGGTCCGCTACCAGGAAATACCGAGTCGAGCTAATTACTTATTTTCAGGTTGGAAATCTACGACTAGTGGAATTCCTCAGGAATCAGTGTGAGGTCATC